>NW_016805922.1:735364-811208 GCF_001698545.2 Rhinopithecus bieti
AGCCAGGATGGTCTCGATCTCCTGACCTGGTGATCCGCCCGTCTCGGCCTCCCAAAGTGCTGGGATTACAGGCTTGAGCCACCGCGCCCGGCCTTAATGTTTTACATGTAGTTTTTTAAATCATTTACTTTTTATGAGGCTTATCATATAAAAGAGCAGTCTATTGCTTCCTCCAACAACCTGCCTCTATTCCCATTCCCTAGAGGGAACAACTATCAAGCCTTTTGCCGCTACTTTTGGTAATTACCTTACAATTTATAAAAAGGTATTCTTTCTGCTATTTCTTGAAGTTTTTCAACTTCACATTAACTATTGATGTGCTAATATGAAAGATGGAGATTTAGCTCATTTATATGTCCTGAGCCCTACCTTTGCTTCCCTTCCATCCTTTAAATATTATGTCATAAGTTTTTGTAAGATCAGTATTAAGTTAGATACATTGTTTATGGCTCAAGCCAGGTAGTTTGCATAAGATGGTTATAATTCCTCTCATCAAAACATTCTGTTTTTCTTTTTTTTTCTTTTTTCTTTTTTTTTTTTTTTTTGAGATGGAGTCTTGCTCTGTCACCCAGGCTGGAGTGCAGTGGCGCGATCTTGGCTCACTGCAAGTTCTGCCTCCTGGGTTCACGCCATTCTCCTGCCTCAGCCTCCTGAGTAGCTGGGACTACAGGCTCCCACCACCATACCCAGCTAATTTTTTGTATTTTTAGTAGAGACGGGGTTTCACCGTGTTAGCCAGGATGGTCTTGATCTCCTGACCTCGTGATCCTCTTGCCTCAGCCTCCCAAAGTGCTGGGATTACAGGCATGAGCCACTGCACCCGGCCCTGTTTTTCTTATAATTAATAATTCTCTTTTATTTGCTTAACTGTTTACCTAGTACTAATATATCTCTAAACCTTCCAACAGAAGTGTAAATCACTTTCCAGTACATTTACACACATTGATTATAACTCATTATTTTCTCAAGAACTTCTCCCCTAGGGCCACCCCTAGTCTCTGTTGTCCTGTTCCAGTCTACTGTGCTTGCCCTTTATGCCTTCTATTAATACATGGCTGCTCCTCTGGAATGTATTGTCACCAGCTTTCTGGGAATTCTGCTCTCCTCCTTCCTGTGTTGGTTCACTTCTTCCAGGTTCCAAGTCTCCCTGTTCTCTTGCCTTGTTTTGGTAGAGCACATTTTCCAGGAAACTTCCTGAGAGAGGGTGTATGCAAGCTTGTCCAAACTGCGGCCTAGGATGGCCTTTGAATGCAGCCCAAAACAAATTTGTAAACTTTATTAAACACTGTGATAATTTTTTTTTCTTTTTTTTCTTTTTTCTTTTGCTCATCAGCTATTGTTAGTGTTAGTGTATTTTATGTGTGGCCCAAGACAATTCTCCTTCCAGTGTGGCCCAGGGAAGCCAAAAGATTAGACACCCCTGGTATAGGGGAATTTCTTGAGATATATAACATTCCATACATAACAGGAAATAACACCTTTATTACTGATTGATAATTTAGCTGTTTGTAGAACTTTAGGTTGAAAAGATACTTTTCTCCGAATTTTCAAAGGTATCCTTCCATTGTTTTCTGCTTTCCAGCACTGTTGCTAATAACTAGCTTGCCATTCTGATTGTTTATCTTTCATTTGTTACTTTTTTTCTTAATCTGCCCATGTTCAGTTCACCATCAAGTTCTGTCAGTCTCAGTCTTCTAAATATCCCCTGAGTCCATACACTTCTTTTGTATCTCTTTGCTTTCTAGTCATCCCCCATCTACTCTTGACCCTTCCTAATACTCAGAAGCCAAAACTGTCTTCCAGAACTGCTGAGTCTTCACATCATTGCCATTTCTGCCTTGCTGCCTTCCTGCCATTATAAAGAATTCTTCAGTGGACTTTCTATTTATCTTAAGCTAGAGTTTGTAAAGTCTGTTATTTCCTTTATCTGGACCTGCCGAGCTCCCTAGCCTTGTCTCTTCTCTTCCCCTTACTCCTTGTATTCCAATCACTCTGGATATCTTTTACCTCCTTTACCAAGTCCTTCAGTGTTTTAGGGCATTTGTTACCCTCTTCTCTCTGTCTGGAACTATGTCTTTCTCTAATTGCTTCTGACCCCTATCTATACTACCTACTGTCAATCAGCTCAATTGTAGTTTCCCTGGGAAACCCTTTGTGATCTCAGACAAGGTAAGATTTTCTTTCTATATGTACTTACATTATCTTGTGTTTTTTCATAGTACTATTCCATTCGTTCAGCCATCACAAGTTTTTCTAGTACTTAGCATGTGCCAGACACAGTGCTCAAAGCTGGGGATATAGGAATGAACAAGACAGACAAAAAGCCTACTCTGTTGGAGTTTATATCTTACTAGTATTTTAGAAAGTGATAAGTGAAAAAATAAAGCAAGGAAGAATATAAGAAAAGTTTAACTTTTTGATAAAATGGTCATAATCGTTATTTATTGTGCAGCTAATTAGTTTCTTATTTCTAATTAATTTCTAATTATGTGTTTTTATTAGTGTGCTAGGGCTGCCCAAACAAAGTACTGCATGTAGACTGCAATTAAATAACAAATTTATTGTCTTGTGGTTCTGGAAGCTAGAAGTCCAAGAGCAAGGTGTCAGCAGGGTTCTGGAGGCTAGAAGTCCAAGATCGAAGTGTCCTGAGCTTCTCAGGGCCATGCAGGAAGGATCTGTTCTAGGCCTCTCTCCTTGGCTGTAGACAACCATCTTCTCCCTATGTCTCTTGACATCATCTTCCCTCTATGTGTGTCTCTGTGTCCAAATTTCCCCCTTTTATAAACATATCAGTTGTATTGGATTAAGGCTCATCCTAATGACCTCAGGGGTGGCTCCTCTGTCATTTCCCTATCATAAGCAAAGTCCTGAGGTTAGGAAAAAAACTGTCTCACTTAGAAAAGAAAAAAAAGCTTAAAATGAATAGTGGGGGTTTGGGGGTCTGGGATAAGAGCCTCTTGCTCTCTGGAAATGGTTTCCTTTAATCACTGTATCTCTACTCCAGTTCAGATCAGCTAGACCTCTATGAAGGGAAACAGAATCAACATTCCTTTTACCCAAAGGAAAGAGAGAGGTGGCAGGATCTTGGAAAAGAGATAGATCCAACAATTCCACATTTAGCTCATCCTTTGTCATACCCTGGATGAGCCCCCATATGATGGGATAGTTCCCTGGATCTTGACCCCCTTTGTGGGCGGGAACTGGAGTAGATCCTTTCACTCAGCCCACTGCTGGCCACTCCTTGCAAGAGGGAACACATGCTGGAACCAGCCAGACGCTCCTTTCTGGTGGGAGCAGGCTCTGTGCAGGCCCCATAGCAGCGTCCTAGCCCCTGCCCTTTCAGCACGTGGGTTCTCGTCCTGCGTCTTAGAAAAATGAAGTTGCACAAATGGATTGGAGAGTAGTGTATGTGGAGGATTTTATTGGGTGATGGCTGGCAGCTGATGGGAGTTGGAAAGGGGATGATGTGGGAAGAAAGTGGTCTTTCCCTGAAGCTGCAGCATCTGAAGTTAGCTGCATTTGTCTGTAGTCGCCAATGCTCAGCTGCTTGTATCCCCGATGCTCAGCAGCTTGCATCTCTGACTGCTTGCATCAGCTGCTTGTGTTGCTCTGCCAGCTGAAGTATTTTTATGGGCAAAGGATAGAAGCATGGCAGACCAAAGAGGCAATATTTGGGCGGTGAGATGGGGTCAGCTGTTTTTACTTAGGGCCAAGGTCCCAGGCTGAGGGTGGAGTTTAGCCAGGAGCCCAGCCATTATGTATCTCAAGGACACCAAAGAGCTTTTGTTTATGTGGGTCATATCTATTAATATGTATCACATTATCAATTAAAACTTAGAGATGTCTGTTTCCAGCCATGAAATAGCTTCATTTACTCTCTTACCTAAAACAAGCAAAATGAATGTACAAAGTATATGAAATAGCAATTTTCAAGATACTGGCCATTGGGCACCAAAGGATAGGGGTCCTTGAGAGGTAAGCAAAAAATGTGATGAGCTTTATACTAAAGTTTCCTGGCTATAGTGTGGGCAAGTGGGTATTCCAGGCAAAGCCTGGAGACTCTAAGTTAAGGAGAAAGAGCTGAGACATCAGAGGAACCAAAGGAGTTAGAGTTTGCAGAACGGAGTGCTGGAAGGAGAAACCCAGTGATCTGCAAAGAGTTCACCTTGAGTATTCATTTGGCATGCAAAATACATTCTCTGACCACAATGAAATTAAATTAGAAATCAGTAACAAACCCTTGGGAAAGTCACCAAATATTTGGAAGTTAAATAATCCATTTCAAAATAACCCATAGGTCAAAGAATAAATTAAAACCAAGAAATTTCAAAAATATTAACAATGAACCCATTACATGTTAGCATAAATAACATATTTTGATTTAAAAAAGAACTGTTTCCCCCCTCCGAAAATAAAATAGAGATTTCTATTAGCCCAGACGGAATAACAGAGACTATATTTACTCTCCTCCATGAAAAAAAAAAAAAAATCTAGAAAACCAGGTGAATGTTGAATGGTTTTTCAGATAATGGGAAACAAAAGGTAGCATAGGACTGTGATCTCTGAGATAGAGAGAAAACAAATCATGACTTAGGCCAAACATTGCTGTGAACAGACAACATTACATTTCACTGAGATAGAAGGGAACAGGGGTTTCACAGCTTGGAAGCAGCAAACCTTGACAAGACCAGCCTCAGAAGTGTTTAGAGGTCAGAAGTATTTAGAGTTGATTGAGACCAAATTGGAGGTGAGGAAATGAAACCATTAAGGTAGACAACTTTTTGGGGGAGGTTTTAGTGTAAAGGAAAGCAGAAAAATAGGGTCATAGCTGGAGGAGCGGTGTTGGGTCAAGGGAGGGTTTTGTTTGCTTTTTTTTTAAGTTTATTATTTAAATTGGGAGATATTTAACTCAGTGGCTTTCTGATCTTTTTGACTACAACCCACAGTGAGAGATAACATTTTATATCACTACTAACTATATACATACACGTGACTGAAACAAAGGCTTCACGAAATGGTATTGCCTTTTCCATTTTTAACGCATTCTGATACTTTCTATTCTCTTTATTATTTCAATAAGAAAAAAATGCTGGTCTGGATTTACTGAGTTGTTTTCATAATTCACACTCTATGTTCGAAGGCACAGTCTCTCTGTTCACAGCTTCATGATGGAATCCCGAACATAAGTTAGAGGTTAGCCTTTGATTATAGCAAGGACAGTTGTTTCATGGTAAGAACAAGGGAAATAGATCATAAGTGCACAGACAAGTTATACTGGTGCTTGAAAGATGACAGAGTTTCTGTTAGAATGATTCTATATTTTTCAAAGTAGTGTGAGACCAACTAAGAGGGGCCACATGGGGAGTGTTGAATATTTGAATGAAGAGAAGAAAGTGTAAGATAGATATTTTGGAGAATAGTAGAGCAAACTTTACTAGGGAAAGGGGCAAGAGTTGTATAGCAGTATTGAATGCCCATTTGAGAATTATGATCATGAAATTAAAGTGTCACTAGTCAGTTCAGGGCTAGATGAATAAGCCTGTAGTGAACATTAGCCATAACTGTTAAACTCTGTTCTTCATCCACGTTTAGCTGGTTGGCTATAATAGGTGGTATGATGGTGAAAGCTGACTCCAAACTCATTTCTTGATTTAAAGTAGACGAAGTATCTCAGTGGCATCAATGTAGAAGGGTATGTGTCTTTTCTACTCTTGAGAGAGCCTGTTTTTAGTCTTTTGTGCCACTGGGTTCTGGGTTTTTGGGCAGACCCAGAGACACTCTGACTCTAAGGGCTGGACTGAAGAAGAGTAGTGAAAGTGATCAGGGAGTGAAGGGCTTGACTTGGTACTAAAAAAGATTACATTTAAACTTGGAGAGGAACAAAGGATGGAATGATCCAAGTATTCAAAATCTGGAAGAAAATGAGTTGGTTGAATGTGTACTTAGTCATGGACACTCCCACGACTAGCTGAGCCACTTAAAACTTCTAAGAGGTAAATTCAGGACATATACCCACCAGAACTGAGATTTTAAACTCTACAGTACTCCTTGCCAAATGGCAAATCTTCTAAAATGAAGTAAAGAGGTAAGTGGGAACAATGTTACTAGTCTTGATCTGTTGACATTTTTCGTTTTCTGAGTAGGGGTTATTGGAATTCTCTGGCTAAAGCCAGAGTAGTGGCTGCCATTTACTTTTGGTTTCCAGCCTAGCTCTGGGGTAATTAGATTTAAATCTGGGATTTTATTACTTCAGAAGATAGTAAGTCATTAAGCCTTCTTAACTGTTAATGCTATTACTTTAGCAAATTTCTTAACTAATTCTTAAATCTCCAGTCTTTATGTGTACAGTGGAGTGGCCTTAGTAGGAAAATAGCTTAGACCTGGTCTAACTAAATTATGTAGATCCCATAGTACTGTGTCACCCTAGCTTAATAGAAACTACATAATGATGGTGGTAGTGTTAGTGCCCATTGATTCCAAGGAGCCAGAGAAGTACAAGATAGTTATCCTCAAGTGCATAGAGTACTTAAAAGAAATCACCTAGCTTGTATCCTAGATAGGATCTCACTTGTTTCTAAAGAGTTAGTTTTTTCCCAGTAATCTTTACGTCCAGCATATATTTATTTTGCTGACATTTTAATTAGGCTCTTATTTAAAATGTACCATACATTTTATAGCCCAACACATTAGTTTCACTAGAAGTTTTCATACATGTACCATACACATAAAAATATTGTAATTAGGAGCATTCTTTCCTGAATGTCTTTGCTGTGCTTGTCAATATTCACGTATAGGAATCCAACTATTTTCTTCCTTGTGCATCACAATTTAGTTTTTCTCTTTTCGTGTTAAAAGATAATTTTCAAAACAAGTAACATCATTCTCATATGGATGTAAAATGAACATGTGTTTTTATTAAAGATTTAAGCTCATTAGTAGAGAGAGGGCTGATATTATGAGGTGATCAAAGAAGGAGCCAAAGAATCATCACATTTACAGATGAGGAACATTGAAATGAATGTATAATGGGCAAAAAACTGGCTTCTTCCACATTGGAGTACGGAAGTCAATTGAACCTCCACCCAACAGGATTTTGCATATCTATAGTCAATAATTATTTTCCATTGCTCTCAGTTATCTACAACATACAGAGTTATACCATAGCTCAAAGGCAGTGAATGGCTGGAATCCTGGGAGAGTAGATTTAGACAATCCCATAGTTCAACGGAAGCTCAATTTTTTTCCCCTACACCCAGTAAATTCCTTATGCCTTAGTATTGTGCTAAGGAAAATGGAAGAAACCAAGTGATAAAAAGTACATTGTTGATTTTTGTATGAAAACAGTGTCAAATTTTGTTTTAACCATTTGTAGTATGGTTCTCTCTAAAAATTTTACAGGATTTATGACATTACTTTGGACTGTGGCCTAAGTGTTTAACGTTGGTAGATAAGTAAACTGCAGCCTCAGCTGCATGGTTCATAATCACAAATACATGCCGTAAAGTCCATGCAGTGATGATGACTGACTGCTCTTTATTGAACAAATTGATACATTAATAGTGATGATCTTGAGGTCAGGGTTAATTATATTCAAAGGTGTTAAAAATGGTAGTAAATAAAGATTAGAGTTAGTATAGTATCCTAAGATAAGGTAGAATTGGTTGGGAGAGGTCTTAGAATCTTGAAGGGGCTCTACTGGGAAACAGGCCAGAAATGTGAAGAAGAAAAAGAGCTGGAGTGGATATCCTTTGTTATTATGATTCAACTTTCCTAGAGGCTTCTATTTTAGATCCAGTGAATAGTCTTAGTACTCTTGTATGTTGGAAGTTAGAATGGTATCATTTGTATATATTTAAGAAAGCGTGCATCTTTCTTGCTCTTATGATTATGTAAAAGCCTCTCTAGAGAATGGAGTTTGGGAAGAAACCTAGAGTAGCAAACTAGGAATATCATGTTTCCATGTTTGTATTTGAGGAAGAGAGAAGATAAAAAGAATCTTCCATGACACTGCAGCCCTTTGTATTCTTATGCTTGGTAGCTTTTATATTTATTGCAAGTAATTCCGACGGATGCTGTTCTTGAGCAGTCTGGTACACCTCTTTTTTTTTTTTTTCGAAACAGAGTCTTGCTCTGTTGCCCAGTCTGGAGTGCAGTGGTGTGATCTCGGGTCACCGCAACCTCTGCCTCCCAGGTTCAAGTGACTCTTGTGCCTCAGCCTCCTAAGTAGCTGGGATTCTAGGCACGCAATACCACACCTGGCTAATTTTTTTGTATTTTTAGTAGAGATAGGGTTTCACCATGTTGATCAGGCTGGTCTCGAACTCCTGACAAATGGTCCACCTACTTTGGCCTCCCAAAGTGCTGGGATTACAGGCATGTGATACCACGCCCGGCTAATTTTTGTGTGTTTTTAGTAGAGATGGGGTTTCACCATGTTGGCCACGCTGGTCTCAAACTCCTGACAAGTGATCCATTCACTTTGGGCTCCCAACGTGCTAGGATTACAGGTGTGAGCCACCACGCCCATCCCTTGTACACCTCTTGATATTCAGTTTGTCAGTTGTAGATGGTTAACTTTCATTGTCCTAGCTTTACTGTGAAGATCTTTTGAATTTCAGGTAAGAAACATAAGAGTGAATTTCAGCTTCTGGTGGATCAGGCTAGAAAAGGATACAAGAAAATTGTTGGAATGTCACAAAAAGCAGTAACAATAACAAAAGAAGATGAATCTACAGAAAAGCTATCTTCTGTATGCATGGGTAAGAAACTATAATTAAAAACAGACATATGTTGAATTTCATTATTTACTTTTAATATGAAAAGAAAATTAAACCAAGGAAATTTACTTTGGAGTTCCTAGTTCTTTGAGATGAGGAAAAGTATTTTTAGACAAACTTCGTGTAGCAGTTTGTAAACTAGATTTATTACTGTGCAGAAAATGGTTGGAAGAATGTCCTGAAGAAATGATCTCTTTTTGTCTATCATCCTTTCGGTTAATGACAAATCATAAATTTCTTAATTATTTAAGCTTGAGGATGTTTTCCAGGTGTAGAATTTATTGGTGGAGATCCTGAGAGATCCTGAAAGAGAGTGAATTATTTTTGTGATAGAACACTGGTGTTTACTTTGATGAAATGTTCTGCCAAACAATCTAAAGCTAATATACTGGTAGGCTAATACAGAGCACATTCCTTAACTTTGATCCATTTTAAAATTTGAAATTAATATTTTAATTCTATTGCCTGGGCTTTGGACTAGTGAACAAAAAAGAATCATAATGGGGAAAGTGCGCAAGAAAATTCCTTATCATGTTTTCTATATTGTGGTAAAATATATATAATACAATATTTATCTTTTTAACCCTTCATAAATGTATAAGTCATTGGCATTAAATGCATTCACAATATTGTATAATTATCACCACTGTCTGTATCCAAAACAATTTCATCATTCCCAGCACAAGCTCTGCACTTATGAAATAGCAACTCTTCTGTCCCCTCTGCCTCATAGCCCTGGTAATAACAGTTCCACGTTCTGTGTCTATGAGTTTGCCCATTCCAGGTACCTCATATAAATGGAATTGTATAATATTTTCTTTGTGTGTTGACTTCTTTCTCTAAGCATAATGCTTTCAGAGTCCATCAGTGTTGTAGCATATTTTAAAATTTCTTATTATGATTAAACAGTATTCTGTAGTATGTATATGCCATATTTTGTTTATCCATTTATCTGTTATGGTTATTTCCACCTTTTGGTTATTATAAATAATGCTGCTACGAGCATTGATGCTCAGATATCTAAGTTTCAGCTTAGAGTGGGATTTCTGATTCATATACTGGTTCTATGTTTAACCTTTTGAGGAATTGTTAAACTTTTCCGTAGTGGCTGCATTATCTTACATTCCCACCAGCAAAGCATGAGGGTTCCAGTTTCTTCACATCCTTATCAACGCTTGTTATTTTCTGATTTTTAAATTTTTTTAAAATTGTAGATGCAAAATGGTATGTAATTGTGGTTTTGATTTGCAGTTCCCTAGTGACTAATAAACAATTTGTGCATAAGGTGCTGCCTCAGTATATAACTCATGGTCTTTGAACAAATCGAATTTGTTCATGCAATTGTGAAAGAATATTTCTAGAAACTAGTTTAGCACTTGAGAAAATCTGACTGAATATTTCCCATTAAGAAAACTTTTTTTTATTAGTTGAACCTCTCTTGAATATCATTGATGGCTTGTATGTATTTATGAACATCAATATTACTCTTTCTGGTGTTCAAAGGTGATTGCTGCTTTTAGATTGCTGTGCATGAATGAGATGTCTGAGAGGGTAAGGAATGTGAGAGAGGTGAAGACAGACACAGACTGACTGAAAAGATGAATTTTGTATAGCATCATACAACCAATATAATTGTTGCTCTTTAGGACAAACATTGAAGTGCTCATGTAAGTGAACAAGTTGCATATTCTCTCAAGTGAAAACTTAGCCTGTTTTTTTTGTGTGTCTCTGGGGAGCTCTGATGTCTGAGCCTCACTCCTGAGGCTCTATTTTGAAGTCCTGCATTCTGAGATCTAAGGGCAGGTAGGAAGGATAACTTATTTTTTATGCCCACGGATTATTGAATGCTGTTTGTCCCCAAGAAGGAATATATTGTCTAGAAGTGTATATAAGAGTGGAAGAAGTAAGAAAAGAATACAGACAATGTGCAAAAATAAAAGATTGTTTTCAGTTGAATTCCTGTTCCCTGGTTTGACAGCTTTTTTGCATGCGCCTCACTGGTTGAGTAATATAGTCCCTGGGTGAACCGAGTTGACTGGGGGATTGGCTCCTCTTAATGTGATCCTGGTATCTGTTTACAAGAGGAGTTCTTAGAGGTTCAGGATGGTCATCCTGGCTAACTTCTTTTTCTCTTTTCCAGATATACTTTAGAGGATGCTGTTTTGTTTTGCTAATGATAGTTTATTGATAGCCAGATGACATTAGGGACATATTTTTAGGAATTATACTCTTGTGAAGTATGCTGTTCTCCCACTATAACAAAAACTTAGAACTATTTCTGAAAAAAATTTGACTGTATGAACTTGGCAGGGTTTTTTGAATAATGTGTTATGTTCTTTCCCCATAAATTCTCTCTGTATAACCAAACCTTGACAATTGTATTTTTATTGTGCTTTGTTGAAGACCTCTTGCCTCTACAAGTCTTGAGGAGTGATGTGTGAAAGCTCTGTTTCTCTGTGAGGAAACACATGAAAGGAGCTCTGTACTATTATTAGCATGTGTAGCTTGCATGCGAAAGTACCTCCTCAGTTCCTGAAAGTTAAGGACAGCACAGATGAAAATCCCAGCAGAGTTTATGATGAGTGGGAGAATCCTGGGCACTAAAGAATCTTTCACAGATATTCTTCTCACTCATATTTGTAGAAAATTGGCCATTCCCATATGCCACATTTTTGTAAACACTGCATCCTTCCAGCTTTTTGGGGTCTTTATTTTGTCTGCAATAAGAGACCTTAAAAGCTGAGAATATGACAAAGAATGCATGGAAATGTGATGTGTATTGGATCAAATGGAAATATTCCTTATGTCTGTTGAGTTGTCCTTTTCCATAGAGAATAATTAGATTCTATTTAACAGTTCTAGAAAAATGTCCAGATAGATGCACTATCATATAATAGTGACAAATATTGTGGTTGTCTTATTAGTTGAATCTGTAGTCTTTTTTTTTGGTTATACTTCTTACGTTGGTTTGTCAGTGTTCTCTGATCTATGAAATATGCAAGAATTCCTTAGTGATATGTTAATAGATGCCTGGTTAGAATTACAAGATTCTTCCTTCTCCTGGTTTTAAAATAAATTTTATTTTTAAACTAATTAATCTTGGAAAAACATGGGCTGGATAGTATAATTAGGTAGCACCATTGTAGTGTTAATTCTTGCTCTCTGGCTGTCACTAGAGTTCTGGAATCAATGTGACATATACTTCAACTTTACTAAGTGCATATGGCAGTATTAAGTGTTGCAGAAGTAACAGGCGTACAGAAGTTGTAGGTTTTAACGTACTCTTAAATTTATTTTTTCCTAGGACAGGAAGATAATATGACCTCAGTAATAAACCACTTTTCTCAATCAAAGCTGGTAACAAACCACTTTTCTCAATCAAAGCTGGACTCCCCAGAGGAATTGGAACCTGACAGAGAAGAGGATTCTTCTAGCTGTACTGATATTCAAGAAGCTCTTTCTTCACCAGAATCAGATTCATGCAATAGGTAAGAAACATGCAGTAGTTGATTATTTTAAATATCTACATCATATGCACACATAGATAGGCAGAAATAATTAGAAAGTAGCTTTGAGGTGTGGTATGGTGTGTCACTCTTACATTTTAGTCCCCTTTAACTGCTGGGTCATCTTCAGAGTGGTAACAAGGCAGGATTTGGGAAGGAAGTGCAGAGGGTGAGTTTGATCTCTACTCTATAGCCTTTTATAGATATTTTCCTACTGTTGGAAAAGAAAGCATGATAGTGAAATTTTGTCAAGACAATGAGTGAAGGAGATAAAACAACTGCATTGGAAAACAGAGATGATCAGAAAGACGTGGCGCATAGGAGTGTTAAGAAATGAAAATTTAACTGAGTAAATAGATGGGGAAACTTTAAAATGAGAAATTTGGTAATGAGTTATTTTGAAAAGATATTTTTAAAATATATAGGGTTTATTTTACACACACACATGCATGCACACACACATACCATTTTTCTTTCTGGTCATAAATGTTAACATTTCTATAGGTTGGCACAAAAGTAATTGAAACCACAGTTAATTTTGCACCAACATAATACCTTATGTTTATAATTGTTATTTTTAAATGAGTACAGTATTTTGTTATGTCTCTGTACCATAATTTACCACACTCTTCAGTTTCTGTTAGAGCTCTGCATTTTTTCCAGTGTTCTACTTACGTGCCTGATGCTATGTTAAAGCTCTTCCTTTGTTTCTGTTGAATACTTTTTTTTTTTTTTTCATTTTTTTGAGATGGAGTTTTGCTCTGTTGCCCAGCCTGGAGTGCAGTGGCACGATCTCAGCTCACTGCAATCTCCACCTCTCAGGTTCAAGCATTTCTCCTGCCTCAGCTTCCCAAGTGGCTGGGATTACAGGCCTGTGCCACCTCACCTGGCTAATTTTTTCTGGTATAGTTAGTGGAGATGGGGTTTCACCATGTTGGCCAGGCTGGTGTTGAACTCCTGACCTCAAGTGATCCACCCACCTCAGCCTCCCAAAGTGCTGGAATTACAGGCGTGAGCCACCGTGCCTGGCCACTTTTCTTACATTTATTATTCTGATAGGTAGGCATTGCCTTCTGAATGAATTGTACTGATTTAAAAAATGCTAACAGCAGTATGTCAATATGAGTGTGTCTTGGAAGTTATTTAATCTTTGATATTAGTTTATTTAAAAATTAGTAACACTGCTGTAGAATGATAGACTATTTCTAATCTGACTAATGGAATTATTAATAAATTTTTTATTAGTATACCCAGTGACCCTCTGTTTTTGTAGGATACCTGGGAAACAGTTTCAAATTAGTCAGAATGAAGTATTAGGAAGGAGAAATCTTCCCATCTCATTCCAAAGATTTTCAAGGTCAAAAAATTGTATTTCTAGTTGACTGAGGGTAAAACATATGGTTGCCTGATTTGTTATCGTAGATCAGGCCATTCCTGCAAGTACAGTGCAGTATTTGTTTTTAAACACACATATAGAAATACAGAAAAAAAAAAAAAAAAAAAGTCAGGGGAATAAGAGTTAGATTTTAACCATAGTCATTAGATGCTTGAATGTTTTGGAATGCCAGAATGATTTGGAACATTTGGGAATGGCAAAAACTGAAAGGGAAACACGGGGCAGTCAGATGTCTTTATCTGGTTGTGAGAATATGGGAAATAGGGCGAGTATGTTGATGTCCTAGCCTCATTCAGACTTGTTGGCATCACTGAACTATGAGAGGACTATGGGAAAATGTCATTGCTTTTAGGTATACCGTGGCTGAGGAACTAGGAGAGCAAGCAGTAGTCTCTGGGTTTAATAAAAAAGGTAAAGAAATATGGCTGAGGGAAATATGGAGTAAATTTTATTGGGTCAATTTACTAAAATGGGTTAATCCAAAGGCTGATCATTATAACTCATTGCTCACTGAAAGAATTGAAAAGTGCTTTCACACTTATCCCCAGTCACATATTGCTCCTGCTGCTACTTCATTAGGGGATTAGCCTTTTCTCATTATTTATCTTCCTACTGACCAAGATTCTGGGTAATATTATAAGTTTTTCCATCTTTAATGATTTCCTTTTGATAGGAGTCGTATAGGGGTATCCTTATACTACATTGTGAAGTGATCCTTTTGTTAGCAACCAAACGTAAGTATAGTGATGCTAGATTAACTTTTGTTCTCTGTCCATAACAGGGTCTGACATTACACTATTACACTCAGCCATTCAGCAAGTATGTATTGTGTTCCAGGCACTATTCTAGACACAGCAGTTTAGCAGGGACCAAACCATCCAATAATTTTTAAAAATGTAAGCACTTATATTCTACTTCACATTATACTTAGTTGGTAATATATGTACATATTTCTGCATGCACACACACGTACATGGCTCAGTGGAAGTACACACTAATTACATATTTTAACAGTTTTATTGAGATACAATTCATATAGCACACAGTTAACTATTTAAGAGTACAATTCAGTGGTATTTAGTATATTCACAGAGTTGTACAGCCATCATCACAATTTTATAACATTTTTATCACCCCACAGAGAAATGCTGCACCCATTAGCAGTTACTCTCCATTTCTTCCCAAACCTCCTGCTCCAAGGCCTAGACAACCACTGATCTTCTTTATGTCTCTATATATTTGACTCTTGTGGACATTTTATGTAAATGGAATCATACAATATGTAGTCTTTTGAGATTAGCTTCTTTCACTTAGTTTGCTCTCAGAGCTCATCTGTGTTGTACATGTTTCAGTACTGTATTACTTTTTATTGTCAAATATTTAATTTTATGGATATACATTTTATTTACTCATTTGTTAGTTGATGGACATTTGAGATGTTTCCAGTTGCAATTTTAACAAGGAAAAAAATCACCAAGTTTGCTTGCACACTGTGGAAGCTTAGCTTTAGTGATGGTATGTAAGGATTTACTAGACTTGCTTTGAGAAAGTGGGCAGTGTCTCCTCTAGTACTCATGTCTTAAATTGTACGAATATACTAAATATTTACTCATTGTAAATATTAAGTATGGTAATCTTTACATTTTTTATTTTATTTGGGTTCTCTTTTATATCTGTTTCTGAATCATTCTGCTGTTTTATCAATCCTAAGATCTTTAAGCTTAAAAGGTGGAGTCTATTTCTTGTATAAGACCTAGAAACTAAGGCTAAAGGGAAAGTGAGAGAGAAATGGACCTTAAATAATGGTGTTGGTTTAATATCAGGACAGACCACTTGGCAACTGATTCAAGAGTATATTGTCAAAGAGTGAGCATACAGCAGGAAGCAGCTATGGGGTAGCAGGAAAAGTAGTTGGCTTTAAGTTGATGGATTACAGATCAAGTTCTGCCGGGTGATTTTTGATTCAGTCTTTTGAAGTCCATTTCCATGTATCTTAGAGAAGCACATTAAAATATCTTATGTCTCAGATCTGTTGGGAAAATGAAATGAGATAATAGATGTGAGAGTCATTGATAAATATATGATTGTTATACCTTCATAAAACAAATCAACTAAATTTTCTTCCTAATTCAGGAAATTAGGACTTATGTCTGGACATTTTTTATTAAAAACTTTTTTTTTTTTTCTTTACAGAGGTAACCAAGTTAAATGATTGGGCATTTAGAAGTGCTTTCACAGCCCTCATTTTATTCATTTTAAGACATACGTTTTCAGTTTTACATTTTAATATCTGAAATTGTGATATGTCTTATAATCAGCAATAACTTAAAATTGCTGATGGCCTGGTTGTAGTCATGAGGTATTTGCCAATGGGTGTACGTCACAGCACTTCATGGTATCATCATTGGGTTGGGTTACACGTATTATTGGCATTCCATTAGTTAGTCACATAATATGTCTTCAACAAAATAATGAAACCAGAAAAGTTATTATGCATGAAGAAAAGCACAAAAATAGCAGCAAGATTTAAGTTTGATGTTAGGGAGGTAATGTTCATCATTGGGTGAATGATCTGAATTTTGTGTTTTCTTGAAAAACAGTCAAGTGCCTTACTAGGATCTAGGAAAGAAAGATACCCACAAGTATATGAAGACATGTTACATTATGTGTGTAAAGAATTGCCTATTTGTTACATGACAGACTGAAGGCAAGAGAAATGGCCAAATCCCTTGGAATAAATGGAAGAAATTTCAAGCAATAACAGCATAACTAATTCTGTTCAGCATGACTAATGCAAAAGAATATTGCTAAGGTATATCAAGTGTCAATTTGTCAGACACTTCTCCTTTAACAGAAACTGCTTATCTTCTAACACATGCAATGTGATTGAGGAAACAAAGAAAATTATGAGTTCAGTTTGCAAAATGGATGTCAGTGTTTTAGATCAAATTCCTGGAA
Source organism: Rhinopithecus bieti (assembly GCF_001698545.2). NCBI lineage: Eukaryota > Metazoa > Chordata > Mammalia > Primates > Cercopithecidae > Rhinopithecus > Rhinopithecus bieti. The sequence goes on from NW_016805922.1 coordinate 752,002, forward strand.
ACAATAGTCTAGTACATCTGAGAAATGCTGCACCTCCTTGGTGGTGCAGAGGATGAGTTTTTGTGGGAAAAACTCAGTTATCAGAGATGCTGAGTCAAAATATGATGAAGTAGAATTGGGGTCTGAATATGAAGACAATTTAGGAATACTTTAGCCAATTTAACTCAGTTTTTAAAAATATATGTACAACAATGGCATAAAGTAAAAACCTATGTCTACCTAAATTTAACTCTCTGGATATGTACCAATTAAAAATTCTAAGTGAAAATGAAATATTGTATCATAGTTAAGTTGGCCTCAATTTTTTGTCTTTTAGTGGCAGATAAAATAATGCTTCATCTTGCCATCAATGTTATCTTCAATTTTGTGATTAAGGTCCCTGACCTTAATCACTTCAAACATAATTTATATCATCTAGTTGGAAACTCATAAAGTGGCTTATAATACTGGTTGGTGGTAGCCTGACAGAAGACTGTCACAAAGTATTGTGAATCATTGCTTAGTGCCAGTGTTATTTAATGACTCTGAAACTTAGTCAAGAGAGACACCCATTTGATTTGGGTAACTAATACCATAGAAATTAGGAAAAGATTCAAAGTTAGAAGGGACCACCAGTCAAGACCAAATTCCTTTAGTAGAATCATAACATACTAGGAATATGTGGTATTTATTTATCTGGTCCAACTGGGCACTCTCAGGGTGGATTAATGAGTGTATTACATAGATTTGGCCTTGCTCTGCTGAAGACATGCCAGTCTCCTCACCAGCTTCATACTCAACCCCTCAGTTTCTGTTATCAAGGAAGCTTGTAATCAAATCAAAGCTTAAGTGGTAGAGGAAATTTTCATTTTGGGGATGTTGCTTGTCTTTTACTTCATTTTTCCTTGTGGGGTTCAGTGTTGTAAGCGATTTCTATTATCCCCCTGTATTTTATTATTTGATTTTTATTTGTATCATTTATACTGCTGACAGTTGAAAGAATAAAAACAGAATGAAGCATCCTTATTTTGTTTCCCTGCCCGTTTAACTTCAGAGTTTGGTTTAGTGTCTAGTTGTAGCAGTGGATATTTTGCTAATTAAAAGAATTTTCCCTTGCATTAGACTCTCAGAGCGGATAATCTTTTGTTTCTTAAGTTTGTAAGTTAAATGTAAGCACAAATGTTTAATTCTCTTTTAAACTTGAATTTTGTAGAGATCCAAGAGAACTCCAATATTTGGAACTAACCTAATGTTCTTATATTTTTTTCCTTAAAAAAAATAGCACTTTACTTTTTATAAGAATTTAAAGTGATTGACTTAAAAGGAATGCATTCTCTCTCTCTCTTTTTCTACTATCTTTAATACAATGTTTCCTAACCCTTTTCTTCAGCACACATAGCAAATGATAGTACTTCTGTGGCATGCCAGGATAAAGAGATGATGTTGCCATGGGTTTCAGCCACCCTACATCTCACTGTGGGCTAGGGATTAATGCCTGGTGTCCAACTGCCCTGTGGGGGAGGTGGAGAACACACGAATTAGGAAGCTTTGCTTTTAATATATGAACACACCATTGAACAGTTGAATAGGTGGGACATACATGGACAAATAGGCTCATGGTGCTTCTGTAGTAGAAAGGACAGCAAGAGCATTTGAAGCACCCCTGTTTCGGGGCAGGTAAGGCAATGATTGAGTCAGTTGAAAAAGAAATTAAGTGACTTAATCTCATGATCCTAATGAATGGTAAAGCCAGTTTTCTGAATTCAGATATAATGCTTTCTCCTGCTTGTTTTTGCTGTTCTCCAAATCTCAGAAGGCACTGAGGCCAGATTAAAAGTTAAATGAACAGGTGACATATTAAAGTTACAGGTTTATGAGTTTCCCCACTCCACTGTTTTCATGTAACTCCAGAACCTTGGAGGATAATGGAAGAAAAAGTCAGTCCAGTGCTATTTTTCAGAGTAGAATCTATCATGTTTTAAAGTTAAAATTATCAGTATACATATTAAATACAAGTTTTCAGATTTAGAATTTGTTCTTCTGAAAATAAGAGTTCCAAATGTCTCCTGGACAGAAAACTCTGGTTCTGGGGGTTTTAGGATCCAGAAAACAGCATGCCCAGATGGGCTTGGGTTAGTTCACTTGATTTGCTTGTGAAAGATGTGAGGGTACAGGAACTGTGTGGGTTGGGGTGATCAGAAAAGAGTAAACAGATTTGGCTATAGCAGGAGAGAATTTTTGCAGGTTGTTTCTTAGGACTAGATCTAAACATTTTAAAATCAGCATTTCAACTAGGATTCCTGGATAATGGAAAAGTTCAGTGTTCAGAACAGCATGTATAGCATGTGACCTCTTTTCTAAAAGGGGGAAGAATACTTATATTTGTTTGGCTTTGCATAAAGAAACACTAGAAGAATACACAACAAACTAATGAAAGTGATTTCATGTTGGAGACAAGAGAAAACAGGTTGGATGGGAACAAAGGAGGAAGTGGGCCAGCTCAGTATACATCTTTTATGTCGTTTGATTTGGAACCATGTAAATATATTAATCTTCTTTAAACAAACAAACAAACAAACAAACAAAAAGCAAGTACCGTTTAAACCTTACTCTTTAAAGTTTTGGAAATCATCTCATCAGTGTTAATCGTCATCATAAATTGGTTAATGAAGTTTGGTGGAGTAGGCAATAAGGAAGACAAATATATTAATGAGATTTTGTAATTTAGAGGGTATTGGAATTACTAGAAAAATTACTAAATAAGTGTTTATGTTTCTGGTCAAATTGAGAAAAAAAAACATCAAACTAGTGGAACAATATCCTAAGTTGGAAGTATCTTACTGTAAGTCAATGATGGCTTTGTATTTTTTAAAATCTTCATAATTGCTATTGGAAGGTTGACATTATATTTCATTTTATAACTGTTAAATGTGACATTCAGTGAATTTAATGTTGCCACAAAATCTTTTTCTACTAAAACTCATTACTGTGTGTATTTTATTATAGCCTTTTTTGTGGGAATATTTATGAACTTTAGAATACCCTGAAAGCTAAATGGTTCATTCTGTTTCAGGTGGTGAGTTGTTTTTTGTTGGAAGTTTCTAGAGAAAATGTGGGAACATGAAATAGTTCTTCAGTATCTTTTGCATTTTTCAAAGAGCTTAGGCCGGACACAGTGGCTCACACCTGTAGTCCTAGCACTTTGGGAGGCCGAGGCAGGTGGATCACCTGAAGTCAGGAAGACCAGCCTGGCCAACATGGTGAAACCTGGCTTTTACTAAAAATTCAAAAATTAGCCAGGCGTGGTGGCATGTGCCTGTAATCCCAGCTACTCAGGAGGCTGAGGCAGCAGAATTGCTTGAACCTGGGAGGCGGAGGTTGCTGTGAGCCAATACTGCGCCACTGTATTCCAGCCTGGGCGGTAGAGCGAGACTCCATCTCAAAAAAAAAAAGAAAAGAAAAGAAAGAGCTTAAACTGGGTGTGGTGCATGAGACAGACCATCTTTTGGATGAATGGAACATTTGTTTTAGGGGAATGTATCTTATCTTAGTCCAAGATACTGTAACATGAAGTCCTTGAAATGTGTATGACTCCTTGAGATGCATGTACCTAGCAGTCAGTCTTCTTTGTTTCCTTGTGGGAGGATAGCTCAGCCATTGGCTTTATGACTCTGGAAAGGTGCCTGGCACGTGGGATTTTAAATTAATCTCCCAGAGTTTCAGTTTCCTCATTGATAAAATGGAATAGTTTTTTTTGTTTGTTTGTCCCTCTAACTTCCCTGGATGAGTCTACAAAGCAAATTAGATGATCATATATTGTGAATGCTTTGTAAATAGAACATAAACTTATTGTTGCTTGGTTTCATCTCTTATTAAGGATTTTGCATGCATTAAGTTATTTTTATTATTTTCTCTTATCTGGAGCTCTCTTCATTTTATCTTTTTTTAGTTCTAGTGGAGAGCAGTGAAACTCTTAGCCTTGTTTTTTCCAGAACTTTGTTGATGATTGTGTGACAAACACCTTATTGATAAATAGGCAGGAGAGGGAGGTATTCTTAACTCTGGTAAAATCAATAGCATTTGATTTTTCTGCTACCACTGTTGAAGCAGCACAGTGTGGCAAAAGAAGATGAGTTTTGCATTCCCATTCCTGTTTTTCTACTTTAATTTCTCTCAACCGTTGTCAAATGGGGAGAAAACTTAGGGTACTTCTGTGAATTAAAGCTAATGTGAAGGCTGGATGTGGTGGCTCAACACCTGTAATCCCAGCACTTTGAGAGGCCAAGCAAGGTGGGAGGATCACTTGAGCCTAGGAGTTTGAAACCAGCCTGGGCAACATAGGGAGATGCCATCTCTACAAAATATTTAAAAATTAGCCAGACATGGTGGTATGTACCTGTAACTACTCAGGAGACTGTGGTGGGAGGATTCCTTGAGCCCAGGAGGTTGAGGCTGCAGTGAGCTGTGATTGTACCACTACATTCCAGCCTGAGTGACAGAGAAACACCCTGTCTCAAAAAAAAAAAAAAAAGCTAATGTATACAAAGTAATTATCACTGTGGCTTGTAGAGGTAGTTGCTCAGAACATGTTAATTTTTGTCATTGTCATAATTGAATGAGTTTTTTGGAAACTGGAACTTTACTATTCTAATATGTAGTCAGCCAACTGCTAAAATATTTGGCTTATAAACTATTGTTCATCTTACAGAACAGATTACTAAAAATAGGGGTTCAAGGAAAGATTCATGGTAGCTGATAGAATTTATTTAAGTACCATTGTCTGGTCGGCATGTCATCCTGCATTGATCCTCCAGTGATCTACCCTTAAAGAGTTATTGTTTTAAACTGGATATACTCAACCACGTTCATATTAATGCCACAATTAAGGGAAGAAGTGGCGGGGCGGGGTAACTACTAGATAATAGAAAAATTCCACTTGTAAGTAATCCTTAATCCACAGGATTTTTATAGCAGATGTTTGCGTTTTTTCCTACCCCACAGTACCCTGTGTACCTGCCATGCCGGTTCTGATGAATTTGCACCCTGGTGTCATAGAAACAGTGGAAATCAAAGATTAAAATAGAGCACATAATCATCAGGTTTTCTCTGACAAATTGTAGCTTGGTGCTGAGGCAATTATTCAGATAATTCAGACCCAAATCTGTTTCACGAAAATGGAACTGACATTTGTTGAACATTTACTACGTACCAAGCTCTATGCTAAACATTTAGTGTGTTATATTGAATAAGCTTTTAAAAAACCGCAGGGAATACCTGTATCATTATCCTGATTTTATACTTGAGGATATCGACACAGAGGAAAGTTAAGTAACTTGCCCAAAATTACACAGTAAGTAACAGAAATGGGACCTCAACTTAACTTTGTCTGACACTGAAATCTGTGGGTTTTTTCTCTAACATCAGTCATACATTTGCCAGAGGTGTTTGACATCTTACTTTTCAGCTTCAGAAGTAAATTCTTTACTAGTAGAATGAAATAAGATGCTACAAAAGGAATGTGTGAAGATAGTGTTTTCCTTTGCTGAAGAAGCTTTGCTACTTTCAGTCAGAGAATGACAAGAGTGAGATATTACTGGAAAACCTGCTTGACCAAGGTGTGCATGTGTGTGTGCATGCACACACACAGAATTAGCTTACATTTCTGCAACTTTGACCTGAAAATAAGGCTAAAAGCTGACTAAAAGGTGTGAAAAATTAATTGCAGGTGTTCTAAATAAAACTATTAACATCTTCCTGGACCAAGGTTTGGAATTCCATCGAATTCAAGATTCAATTTTGAATCTTTGCCAGTGAGTCTTTCTCGTATGTAATCTATATATTAATATCCACTGTAGCCTGGACCAGTGGGGACATCAGAGAGTGCCATTTGAATGCCCTTCCACAGAGCAGCTGTAACGTTCATGTACCAAACCTTATGTTCATCCAGCTTCTGGAAGCACGGCTTTCCAGAATGTTTCAAGACCAAATAGTAGACAAGCTGAAGTCTACTCTGAAAAAGTTCCTTGTTCTAGACTTCAAAGCTGTAGTTGTGTAGGCTTGTATATGCTCTGACCCCAGAAATATCAGAATGAGTAATTAATTTTCTCCTTTGGAGGATTTTTTAGATGTCTTGAAAGAATATTAAAGGAATTTTTGATCTTCAAGGCATATTAAAATGACTAAGACTTCAAAAATATTAATTGCTTTTATCCACAGGGAAGCGATCTGAGAGTGATAATTTTAGTAACACTGACTGTTATACCTAAGTGTCTTTTTGTAAAATCCTATTTGTGAAACTATGTTTAATTTTAGGAATGTGGTTTTTGAGCAGATATAGTAATAAGTACATTACTTTAAAAAGGAATGAGTAGTTCTCTCTGGTATTTTAATTGTATTAGCATCAACTCTATTTTTTAGTGGTGACTAGAATTGAAACAGCAGATATAGCAGATAATCCTGAAACTTCATTTTAGATAAAATTCTGAACCTCCCAGATTTTGTATCAGTCCATTTAGTGATCTAGTTGTCATTCAGGTGAGTGCCTGAGGTGGGGTAGAAGGAAAGGTAATGGGAATTGAAGACACCAGGGAGCTGTGAGCCTGGCTGGGCAGTGACATTGAAGTCGAAGAGGAAGAGGAGATTGCAGGCAACTTCTGAGATGTGTTTTTTGTAAACCACCTCTACCATCTGTTTTCACTGCGGTAGCATAACAAAAACCTCTTAGGTTTATGTCATTAGTATACTGCAAATATTTTACTTTAACAAATCAGTGATTTGTGCTGATGATTTGAAAACCCCTAGGTAAATTGATCACAGACTTTACTACGTTAGTTGACAGACTTGGCCATCCTCCTTTCTTAGCTGGACTAGTAGAGATGCTTCATAACCTTCCTGTTTAAAAAGCATTGTGTGTGTTGTGGAGCATGGGGCGGGGGGCCGGGGCAGTGTTGGCAAGAAGCTGACTTTACTCTTTCTCCAGCTCTGTGACCCCTGCCAGGCCCCAGAACTACATGATCCTCCCCTGCTCCCATTTCCCTAACTCATGGGTTTTCAGTAGGAGCAGTATCACCCCCAAAGGGTGGAATTTTGTTTTCATGGGGTAGGGAGTGGGTAAAAGGTTACTCTGTATATGCATAAAACACAGATACACACACACACACACACACACACACACACATATCCGTGCTTTATACATACACATACATATACACATACACACAGAACACATGAACAAATAGACATCATATTTGTGGTACTAAAATGTCATGGGGTTAGGGGGAAATGTGTAAAAAGACTCCTTAGGAAGATGATAGTTTTAAAAGCTTGAGAAACCATACCTTAAGCACATCAGGTAAAGAAGAATGGATGACACTGGAGTAGAGAGAAGGGTATGAAAAGGTTGGGTTAAAACAGCTTCAGCTTTGTTTAAAATTGGAGTAGTTCTCTCTGAGGTAAGGAGTAGCAGGAGCTGGGGTCTTGTAAATAGAAGGATTTAGAACAACTTCTGTTGAAGTAGGGGTGGCAGGGAATCTCAGCCTCCCTGGCTAGTGGAAAATACTAAAGTTGGTAAAATGTGCCTCAGTGTTCTTCAGTGCTTTTGGCCTTTGCTCCCCCTCTCCTAATGGAAACTACATTTGGCTCTCTCTTTCCTTGCCCACCCCCACTCTCCCTCCTTTCTCTCACTGGTAACCATTTGTTTGCTTTCTTTCACTATAGACTCATTTGTTTTTTCTAAAATTTTATATAAATGGGACAATACAGTCTTCTTATTGTCTGTCAATACTGATGTACATATCCTTTTAGTTCCAGTTCAGACATCATAAGAGATCTTTTAGAAGAAGAGGAAGCCTGGGAAGCATCACATAAGTGAGTTCTCATAATCATGAAATAAACGTGCACTTTGACCTGAGAAATTATGCTTCTATGTAGCTGATTTTCAAACAAAATGATATTTGTGCTTTCTGGTTTGAAGGAGTAGTAATCCACGTGCAAGATAAAGATTTTCGGTTTACTACTTGTTTCTATATATTTCTGCTAAGAAATGGAATCTTATATAACTGCAGTTATGTATCAGATGTTATTTCTGTATGGATAAATTGTTCCTATGGGCAATTAATACACTCATGTATCACTTAACAATGGGGATACATCCTGAGAAATGTGATTTCATTGTTGTGGGAACATCAGAGTATACTTACCTAGATGGTATAGCCCACCATACAGCTGGGCTCTAGGGTATATAGCATATTGCTCCTAGGCTACAAACCTGTACAGCGTGTTACAGTTAGGCATTTGTAACGCAATGGTACCTGTTAGTGTATCTAAACCTAGAAAAGGTACAGTAAAAACATGGTATTATAATCTTATGTAATTGCCACAATGCAGCTAGAGCCATCTTTTCAAAGTGCAAATCTGATCACTGTTACTCATCCCTCTGCTCTAAAAGTCTTGAATGGCCTCTTGTTTGTTTTAGGTTCAAGAAGGGACTCTTTAATATGCCTAAAAAGTGCTAAATGATTGGATCTCTTTCTCCAGACTCATCTCTTATTATTTACTTCATATTCATATTCTCTCTGCTTCATCATATAGACGTCTTAGGTCCTCCTGCATGAAAAGCTCTCTCCCACCACAGAGCCTTTGAACTTGTCCTCTACCCAGAGTGTTCTTTATTTTTTCATCTAGTTTACACCCCTACTCACCAGCTCAGGTTCTTCCTGGATCCAGTCCTCCTACTGTAGGCGCTTACGGCACTGTGTCCATCCCAGCACATTTGTATGATTGTTTGTTTGCCCATCACTCCTACTGGTCTATAAGTTAGGCATTTTAACCCCAATGTCAGCATGAGCCTAACTCATAGTAAATACATGTGTGATCTCATTTAAATGTAGCACTATTATATACTGTTATCCCTGTTTTACAGTGAGGAAACTGAGGCTAAAAGGGGTAAGTCTCCAGCCCAAGGTCATATAGCAATAAGTAATAAGTGATGGAGATGAGATTCTAACCTAATTGTCAAAAGTCAGCATCCTCAACCATTAAACTCCACTATCTTTCCAGAGGAGGAGAGGTTTGCTGTGCAGTTGACATTTTGTCGTTTCATAGCTGAATCACTGGGAGAGTGGAAAAGTATGGTGTATCCAGGGGACACATGGGTTTATTATGAAATACGTGGTGGTTCAAGCAGTAGCATTTTATGTAAGTTTGAGATTTTGGCTGCATTACTGTCTCTCACCTAAGCATTATTTAACTTTGAGTTCTGGGAGAGGAGGCAACTCCTTAGCTAATTACTTTCCTCTTGTACCTCTTCATGCTGAACTAACCCTGACACTAGTGTTCCTGAGCCCAAGCCTGTTCTTGATAATGATAATTTCTTTCTTTCTTTTTTTTTTTTTGAGACGGAGTCTTGCTCTGTCGCCCGGGCTGGAGTGCATGGAGTGCAGTGGCCGGATCTCAGCTCACTACAAGCTCCGCCTCCCGGGTTTTACGCCATTCTCCTGCCTCAGCCTCCGGAGTAGCTGGGACTACAGGCGCCCACCACCTCGCCCGGCTAGGTTTTTTTTTGTATTTTAGTAGAGACGGGGTTTCACCGTGTTAGCCAGGATGGTCTCGATCTCCTGACCTCGTGATCCGCCCGTCTCGGCCTCCCAAAGTGCTGGGATTACAGGCTTGAGCCACCGTGCCCAGCGATAATGATAATTTCTTCAAGTCATTACTACCAGAAAGCACTTAGAAAACAAATCCCATCATTTCACTTTTTAAAGAGGAAAGATACAACAGCTCGTTTAGCCCCACCCATTTGTTTTATAGAGAAGGAAGCTGGGCTCCAGAGAGGTAAACTGACCCTTGGTCAAGGTCCGAGGACTGGTTAGTGATACCACCAGGATCAGAATCCAGGCCTCCTGATTTCAGCAGAATATAGAATAAACAGCCTCAGTTCCTTCTAAGGAAGAACTTATGCTGTGATGTAGTTTTAAAAGCAGAATCAGGAAAAGCCTCCAGAGCTTTACTTTTCAACAAAATGTTGCAGTTCTACAAATACCCATCTTAAGCTTATAGGCATTTTTTTTTTGTAGTACCACAAGTGGCATATTTGAGATATTAGTCCTGGAACATACCATATCAGTTCCAACACATTCTCTTAATTCCACAAATGATTTAGAGGTTTCGTTAGCAACACATGGCTCCATATAAAGCAGTGTTTTCGTAAGCAGCAGGAAACTTATTTTCTACAAACTGGTCTTGGGGTCTTATATCTACATTTTGTATTCTTTTATGAGATGATCAGTCAGGTGTGGCCACAAGAAGAGACACAAGAGAGGCTCAGGAAAACAAGTTTCATTATACTCACAGGTCCTAGAGACATGACTGTGGCTTCAGCCAAGCTGCCAAGCTGAACCACTCGCAGTTGCCTCATGATTATGCCGCCTTGCCTCTGGCCTTTGCACACGCTGCTGCTTCTGTCCAAATTGCCCTTTCCCCTTTCTTCATCTAGATAGCAGTTGACATTCCTTTCTTCATACTGTGTTCAGAAGCCCCTGATTTTACTCCAGCAGCACTCTCACCCTTTCTAGTGAGTAAGTACACTGGATTTTAAATCCCTAGCACCTAGCACTATGTCTGGGCAGCCCAGCATAGGCACCCAAAAATATGTGAATGAATGAATGTGTCTGGCAGTCAGTCAGTCAATCAGTGTTTATGGGATTTGAATGTATTCACTAGTAGATTCTATGTTCTTACTTGGCTTCAGGAACCTGTGAATGAATAAGGATCGCCACTGTAAACTAAAAATAAAATTTTAAGCCATCAGCTGACTGAACAGACTCCCCTGTTGGCCAAGGGGACCCATAGAAACCTTAAAAACAGTCCCTGGCCATGACAGCACAGGAGGTCAGACTTGCCTCATCATACCTCCTCCCTTTTGCAGTGTAGACATAACAACTGGCCAACATTAATGTTAGAATAGAGATCATAGGACTGACAGAACATATTTTTTTGTGGCAATAAAATACCAAATTATAGACAGGACTTAAGGCCATGCGAGACAAGGGTTAAGTAAATCACCCCACACTTAAAGAGTAATTATATTCTAATTGCTACAAGGCTTTTCTTTTTCTCTAGCAGCTAAACAAGTACTGGCCTTGAGATAAACAATATTAAAACAATTGTAGCACATCTACTGCCGGAAGCTGACTAACTGACCCTCTGTTCCACAAGCTATAACTACAGCATTGGTTTGACAAGAGACTGATTTCAGTAACTTTCTCCTGATAAGAGACCACTGATCATGGACTGGTTCTGGCCAGTTTTATAGTGGCTGAGCGGTTGGGTGCCTTTGTGTCCTAAAAAGACCTTTTGACATATAAGGCCTAATTGTAATGTATTTAAATATTGAGTCTCCACCCCAGAATGAACATGGGTTGTGTGTAACATGCATGCATGCATTAGGACTTGCATTAGAACCCCCCTTTATGAATAATCATAGCTCCTCCTGTAACCTGTTGAATATGTATGTTTGGTCCACACATTCACCATAAATCCCTTTTCCCTCTTCCTCTCCCTTACAGTACCTGTCTTTTGGGCTCTGCCGGAGTTACTTCTCAGCCTTGTCGGAGTGGTCACCTTACAGGCTATAATTGTTTATAAGAAATAAAGGCTCCTTTCCAAATTTGTAAATTTGGTTTTTAAGCTAACACCACTTAAAAACCTTGCTAACTCTTTGTGTCTATCTCATTGTGCCTTTAAAAGAAAATTTTAGAAAATAACTTTCTCTTACAAAATCGGAAAAGGAAGAATTATTTTCTCTATTAATAGTCTACATTTCATCTTAAACCCATGAGAAGTTGTTTGCATGTACTTATGAGCCTGTCATGTTTGTTAAATGATACAATTACTGTAATTGAGAGTACTTGCAGCAGGAAAACAGTGAATCCCGTGTTTAAAAAAATGAATAAAAGGAAACTCAGGCCTGTTTACAGTGGTCCTTGATCTGACCACTCTCTCTATAATCAACATGAGGCAAGGAGAGCCACACACCAGGAGATTCTTTCTATGGACCTACCAAGAAGGAAAGTAGGTCATCCTGGAAATAATGTATATTGGAAGCAGGTTAATAATGAATGGCTGGATCTCCTAAGGCATGTTTTTGCCTTCAATAGATTCAGTACTTTAACAGTAGATAGATTCAGTACTTTAACGGTAGGTGCCTCACTGTGGCCCTCCCCAGGAATATCCTCCCATGTGGCTAACGTGCTATTGTCAAATTTTACGAAAAGAAATTCGTTAGTAATACCTGCTGTAGACCAAGAATTTAAAAACCTGCTGCACCTGTGAGATCTTATTAAGTGTTATTCTAGTAAGTCAATGCGTTATATGCATGGAAAAAAATATGGCTTGGGTTATTCTATTAGGATTCTTGCATCTTAGGGGATGAGGTGTTTTAGAGAATTGTTCTGAGAGTACCACTGAAATACTCCTTGCCAGGAACTCCCCTCCTAAGGAAGTGGAAGTATAGATGACTTCTTCCACTACCTCAATAGCTGTGTCTGTTGCCAGCTATCATAAAGGCAAATCAAAGAGGGGAAACATGGAAAGAAAATATTACTGAAAAATGTTAAAGGATTATTAAAAACAAGGTATGAGAATAAAGAGCAATAAAATAGAAGTTAAAAGTAAGGAGGAACATTCCACTAAAATTTAAGCCTTAAAAATAATCAGAAGTCAAATAAGTAAATGATAATAAAACATTAAGATAAAAAATTTGACATGGTAAAAGTTGAGAGATTTTTAAGAACATAAACTAAAACATGAAAAAAAGTAAAAATGATAAGAGTGATACCAAAGATGGTGGAAATTCTCTGCTCCATAAATGCAATAAAAAAACTGCAAAATTGTCAGATCCAACTTTTGGAAAACTCTGAACATTAACCGAAGGCAGCAGCACTTTAGGGGCATTTATTCAAGAAAATGTCTGAATCTCAGTGAGAACAGTGAGTTTTGTGGTGATTCATCTGGCTTTGTTCTCATCCTTCTCTCTCTAGTTCCTCTGTGGCCTTGGAAGCCAACAGTCTGCAATCATGGTGAGGAGCAGGAGGCTGATAGTCTGCAGAGAAGGCAGAGTGGGGTTGGAGCCCCTTTAAAGCCACATTCCTGGAGAATTTTTACTTAGCCTATCTAATGGTTCCCTGGAAGACTTTACTTGCCAAGACTATCTTTACTTTACCTGACTTGGAGCTTGCTCACTTCAAAAAGCCTTTTCTTTAAGGGTGTTTGTTGAATGCAGTTAGAGACGTTTGACTAGCTTTGTAGCTGTCTGAGGTGGTGCATAACAATTGGGGCAAACGATATGCTAACCAAAAAGCCTAATAGTAAAAGCTGAAGAGTAAGATTTCCATGGGGGTTTTGAACAGCTGTAAAATATTACTGGGAATCTAGAGGGTCACTCTCATTCATAGAGCTTCTGTGCATGCTTAGGAAAGACCTAAGGAAGCACTAAGCTTTCACCCCTGGTTAACCATGAGGCTGTGTGCAAGCAGGAATTAGAGGCTAAGGCAGAGTTGTCCACTGAGTGTTGAGTGAATGTTGATTGCATGCCCCAGCATGCACACAGAGCCCTTCAGCAAAGACTGGTTTTGCTAAGAGTTTCTGTATGATACTGGTTCCAGAGGTCTAAGGAACTGTTCAATCATTAGTGGACTACAAAGCTAATCAAGCAGACACTTTTAGTTGCCATACACAATGAAGAATACATATTTATAGGATTGGTTTAGAAAAGTTACTAAACAATAATAGCAAACAGCAACAACAACAAATCCTGGAGAGATCTTATTTGTTGGTTGTTTATTTTTGGTATTTATCATGATTGGGGTTCTTTGACCAACTTTGATCTTGATTTGATGTGTTTCAAATTTTTAGAAAATGCACAGCCATGTGTTTTTACATACTTATTTTCCACAGTTCTTTCTCTCCTTTCTTCCAGGCATTCCAGTTATACACATATTATGCCATTTTTATTGTCTCACAGTTCTGGCTGCTCTATTCTATATGCACCCCCTCACTCCTTTTCTCTTTGTATCTTAATCTGGATGGTTTTTATTGACATATCTTCAAGTTCACTAAGTCTTTTTATCAACTTTGTGTATTACACTTAAAGCCTATTGAAGGAATTTCCATCTCAAAATGGGTTTTTTTCCCTTGCATTATTGTGTATCATACTTTTTGAATGCTGGCCATACAGTGAAGGACCATAGGGACTGAGGTCAACAGTGTTTGTGCCTAGAAATGGGCTTCCTTCTATTGGGTCATTAGTGTTGGGAGTTGAGCCAGGTAATTCAGAGTTGACCTGGATTGGAGTTTCCTAGTGACTAATGTGACCTTCAGTGCATCCACTTCAAGTTACTCTAGCAGATGGCTGCTTTGACTTCTGCTTAGTGTTGGGGCTGGATTGCCAGAGGGTTTGTCTCACTGATTTTACTCCCATTTTCCTTTCAGTCATGCTTACTTGCCTGCACCCCATAGGGACATATCTTCACCATGTTCGTATCTCTCCCTCAACCATTTCCTGCTCCTGCTTATTGCTTGGTGCTAGGCGCATGGTGGGAAACAGCCAGGGTTCACTGTTATCTCAGTCCAGCCTGAGTCTTAGGTAGGCCCTGTGTGCTTAGGGATGGGCCTTTCTCAGCACTTCTGCCTCCTCCCATGGTATCAGGCTACCTTGACCAAACCTCTGCTTGATGTCAGTGTAAGGTCATCACTGGAGATGATTTTCTGCCCCTCCTGTAAGGTAGAGGTTTTAGTTTCTACATTTCCCCTGGCACAGTGAATCTTTGCCTGCGTTCCTGCAAATGAGGTCATATGCCTCCCCTTGAGGCAGACTGATTTCACCTCTGTTCCTTCCCCAGAGGCCATGGGTCTTTGCCAGAGCCCCAGGGTGAGTTTCCTATGTTTCCCTCAGCAATTGAAAAGCTTATGCTTCCTGGGAGAGAAGCATTCAAGAAAGCAGGCAGGACTTCTTCTTGTCCCCAGTAGCCACTGAAGTGGCTCCTCTCCATTCTCCTTCCCTGCTCCCAGTCTTCTTGTGAGCACCTGACGGAGGCTCGTGGAAAAGAGCTGGCAAGTGTGTGCAGACACTCCTTGTGTCAGTGGCCCGCAGTACTAGCCTGTACTTAAGAAATTAGGAAAATCTTAGCTGATTCTTCTTCCCTGTTTGTATGGTAGCCACCCCGTTCTCCAACACTCTGCCAAACGTGAGAGACGTGTGGCCCATCTTTGGAGGGGAATATTTTTCTTTGGAATTTTGCTTTCTTAGTTCCTTTACAACCTCAGGTCTCTGAAGGATCAAGAAGAATAAAGATTTTGTTAGACTGCCTGGCTTTTTCTTGTTAGGATGGGAGCAGCTTTTTGTTTGCCTTTTTTTTTCCAGTCCTCTACATGCAAAACAGAAGCATAAAACTCCTAAATTTTAATTCAGCAAAAGGGACTATCTGTAATCCTTGCTAATTCACTAATTCATAAAGTGGAAATACTAATAATAACAATTATGAATTCACAGAATAGAGGGTTATTTCGAGGTTTTAATGAAATAATACGTGTGGAAACACTTGTAAACTAGAAACTGCTGTAGAATAATAATCATTACTTTCTAAGATGCCATTTCTTTTTTCTATCTTCAGAAACGATCTTCAAGACACAGAAATAAGTCCAAGACAGAATCGCCGCACAAGAGCCGCTGAAAGTGCTGAGATTGAACCAAGAAACAAGCGTAATAGGAATTAGTGTGGGCTTTTGCTGACTTTTCAAACGCAGTGATTAGAATAAGGTACTTTTGGTTGCCGCAGACAGATTTCCTGTTTATAAATGCCCAAGGAAAGATGCTAAATTCTAAATATTTTGGTTAGCTGATGTTCATTCTTTTCTGCTTTTCCAGAGGGGAAAAATACTACAAAATATCCTTACTTGGTCAGTTGCCTCCTTCCTCTAAAACATCTCTATCTAAAAATACTAAAAATATGTTTTGCACAGGCACCAGCTTTGCAGAGTAGGCAGACTCTTTGGCACTTTGGCAGAGGGATTTGGTTTGGTTTGGTATGATTTGGTTTGATATCTAAATTTCAGAATGTTCTTAGGCCATTCTCCTTCTCTTCCATGGAGAATCTAACCTCACAAAAGGATTCTTTCAACCTCTTTATTACAAGAAACAGTTGAGTTAAATGTTTATGATTTTGGAAAGGCAGGATGTCAGTTCACATCCTTGGTGTGTGTAAGTACCAATGCAGGCCGCCACCATGCCTGTATTACAGCAGCTCCATGATAGTTGTTGCCCGAGGTTAATGTAGTTGTTTGTTAGACCTGTGTCTTACACATTTCTCAGAGTAAGATATTAGTATTATAATTTAAAGCCACAACAGTCAGAAAGTCACAATAACTTAGAAACATTGCACATATTCTTCTGAAATAGCACTTAAAAATGATTAGTGTATTTTTTCACTTGGGTCAATCAAATCTGTAACACTGAATCCAAGCTATTAAACAAAAAAATATACAATGAATGAATTTTGTAAATGAATAGAGTGTATCAGTTTACAATAGTATTCTTAAAACAGGATCCTCTGGATAGCTGAGTATGGGTTAGAAATCATTGAAATGGATTGGTCAGAAATTGCTATCTCTGTGTAAAATGTCTACCAGTAGCCAGATGCTTCCGGAGTTCATAATGCCTCTCTGGCATTTCAGAGCCAGCATTCCCCAACTCCCACCCCTCTGCCACCACCCAACCCAAACACATCTTTCAAATGAGATGACAGCAAATGTGGCAATGTTAAGACAAGAAATTTATGGTTTGCCAGGTTCAACATTTATGACCTCCCCTTTCCAAAGACTGTCTCCGTTGACCTTGGCTTTTTGATGTGCTTTGGGGTTTCTGATAATGTGCGGAGTCTCATTATGGCTGAGAGTTTAGTGTTTTCACAGTGAAGTCCAGACATTTGATTTCTTTATGAGTTCCTTGTGTTAGAAATGACTATAGAAAAATTTGTCATAATAATTTCATTTGCTTGAAATCCTTCATGGTGCATTAAGGAAACTAAAAGCACCACTTACCAAATCCGTCAGCAGAACTGATGTGAGGTAAGTGAGCATGTCAAACAAAATAGGGGCTCACGTGAATATATTTATGTCACTGAGTTGTCAGAAATTATATCAAAATGAAAACTGCTTGTTTCATGACAAATTACACAGTCTGTACATTAAACTGGAAGTAATTACTACTTTAATTGCAGCAAAAGGAGTTTGTGAGGGAATGGTGAGATCCAAGACTGGGAAAGCAGGCACATGAGTTCATTCAGCAAATATTTAGTTATCTTCTTAGTTATATATCTGTCACTGTGCTGACACTGGGAATACAAAGGTGGCCAAAGATCAGCTAGAACAGTGGTTCCCAGTGGGGTGGGCAGAAAGATTTTGCCCCCCAGGAGACAGCTGGCAATGTGTGGAGACACTTTTGGAGGTGGAGGGTGGTGAGGGGTACTACCAGTATCAATGGGTGGAGGCCAGGGATGGTGCTGAACATCCAACCCTCACGTGTTAGCTTGCTAGGGCTGCCATCACACAATACTACAGACTGGGAAGCTTAAACAACAATTCTAGAGGCTGGAAGTCCAAGATCAGTAGGGTTTCTTCTTCGGCCTCTCTCCTTGGCTTCCAGACAGTGGCCTTCTCCCGGTGTCCTTGCATGGTCTTTTCTCTGTGTGCACATGACTGTGCAGGACTGGTGTCCTGATTTCTTATAGGGACAGCAGTCATTGGATCAGGGCCCATGCATATGGCCTCATTTTACTTTAGTTACCTCTTTTTTAGATAGAGGACCCTATCTCTAAATACCGTCACACTCTGAGATACTGACAGTTAAGACTTCCAACATATTTAGTGGCAGGGGTTGGGGGGCACACTTTAGCCCAAAACACTCCACAGTAAAGAATTATCCAGTCTAAAATGTCAGTTGTGCCAAGATTGAGAAACCTGTAATGTAAAGGAACTCCCAAGTCTACCTGAAAAATAAGGTCTAAAGAGCTTTTGTTGAGCACTATCTGTTAGCACTTAGCATATGTTTAATATTCATACATTGAAAGACATACATGTTTATATCTATCTGACAAATATTAAGGAACTTAGAGTAAGTGGTAGATCCAGAATTGAAACTGATAAACTTCTGGTTCTAAAATTCACCTTTTGTGAAAATACAGTTCTCACCAAACTTACAGTAATTCACTGGTTATTAACTCTTTCTACCTCCTCACTCCCCTCAAAGTTATAACATCTCCCATCAACGTCAGCTCAGAATGGCAGTGATGCTTATGGTTTGTAGGGGTGCAGGTGAGCTGCTGGATGCATTTTAGATGGCCTAGTATGCCAAGCCACCCTTTCATCCTCTATACTTGGTTTTTTTCGACCTAATGAAAGAATTCATACATGTAAGACCATGTATATAATATAGGGAGGTGTGCCTTTAAAAACAAAATCGTATGGTAAAGACTGATATGTCAACAGGGATAGACAAAATAGAGAAGGCTAGAACTGGGGGAAAAAAAAAAACAGAAACAGTGAATTTCAAACTTCTTCGCATCCGATAAAAGAAAGTAGCAGTGATTCAAATGAGAAACACTTCTGTTATGTACATATTATAAAAGTATGAACATAAGAAGGAAAACCACAACCATTACATTTTTTTACCATTTCAATAATTTTTTTTTTGGTTTTCAGTCTGTTTTTTAGACATCCTTAAGAACAACTATCTGAGGCTGTAAACAAGTATTTATATTAACACCCATGATACTGACCTACCTGCACTGAGACCTTAAAGGGGGCATTTCTCCATTCCTTCTGTGTATTTCTGGGTATCCCCAGGTTCAGATATTCAGAATACAGACACAAGTCCATGCTTGCATATGTTGCTGCTCCCCTGACAGACTTCTACCAGCATCTGCCCTCCTTACTGCTGCTCTGTCATGTGCACTGCGGCTGGTCCTGCTGGAAAGTCCTACCTTGCCTAGGACGCCATCCCCGATAGAGCCCCAGCATGTGCTAGGGCAGCCCTGCCTTCCTGTCCATTTCAGTCTCTTGGCCTTGCTGTGTTCCAAGTGGAAATGGGAGTGTGCTTTCCCGGTTTGCTAGTGTACTTAACTGTCACCCGGACCACAGCGTCCTGTGCAAAAATTTGCTTCTTCTCTCTTCCCCTTTCACTCTTTCTTCTTTCTCTCCTCCCACCCTTTTTTTTTTTCTTCTTTCCCCTTACCTTTCTTTCCTTTCTTCTCTTCCTCTCCTTCCTTCCTTCAACTATTAGGACTATATGTCAAGTAATATGCAAAAACAAAGACAGGTCCTGCCCTGATGGAGCTTGTAGACCAGAAGGGAAGATGAGCATTAAGTAATTATATAGATTAATGTACAACTGTGATGAGTGCAACAAAAGAGAGGTTCATGGCACTATCAAACATGCAGTGGAGGGATTTTGTTTTTGCCTATAAACTCTTGCCATAGAAAGCTTGAAAATCAGTCTAGGGGGACAGTGTTAATCACCATGTTCTTTCCTTATCCTTGTCTCCCCCAAAATTCATGTGTTGAAACTTAACAAGAGGTGGGAACTTTAGGACATGATTAAGTTGTGAGGGCAGAGCCCTTATAGATGGGGTCACGGTCCTTCTAAAAGGGGTTGAGGGAGTGGTTTTGTTTCCTCCCATCCCTTCCGCCACATGAGGACACAGTCTTCGTTCCCTCTGGAGGACTCAGCAACAACGCGCCATCTTGGAAGTAGAGAGCAGTCTTCACCAGACGCTGAATCTGGAATCTGCCAGTGCCTTGATCTTGGACTTCCCAGCCTCCATACCTGTGAGAAATAAATTTATATTGTCTATAAATTACCCAGTCTGTGGTATTTTCTTCTGGCAGCACGAATGGACACCCAGGAACTGATGTGTGCATCTTCTGACTCCTTTGGTTCTAAAATACAAAATATTAGCGTAAAATTATGGAAGTCAGCTCATGCTAGTAAGTGCCTGTGTGTCTGCCAACTTCCCAATAGTATCAAGAGAAGCTGGACAAGTCAGAATTTCGTATCACCTATCCAGGATCACCTCCATAAACACACACACACATACACACACACACACACACACACACACACACACACACACAGTACTTTAATTTGTCACAGATAGATTCCACAGTGCATAATCAATTCTATTTAATGATTGTATAACAATCCATCCGGATCTTGTGCCATTTTGCACAGACATTCTACTCTTGGACATTTAGGTTACTTCCAGTTTTCTCCAATTACAAATAATTTAGAAGGCATCATGGTGCATATAGTTTTTTCCATCTATATGATTACTGCCTTAGATTATATTCTCGGAGCTAGAATTATTGGGACCTTAGCTTTTAATAGAATCTATGGCCAGGTTTTCAAAATGGGATACCAAAGTATTCTAAAGGAGTTTTTTTCTCTGCGTCTTAATGGGTTTTAACTAGCTGGGCGAGGTGGCGGGCGCCTGTAGTCCCAACTACTTGGGAGGCTGAGGCAGGAGAATGGTGTAAACCCGGGAGGCGGAGCTTGCAGTGAGCGGAGATCCGGCCACTGCACTCCAGCCTGGGTGACAGAGCGAGACTCTGTCTCAAAAAAAAAAAAAAGAATCACATTGGAGCTCATCAGTGTCAATGTCACAGCAAATGCAAGGCTTTCATTTAACTATCAAAGCTGAGAGTCCAAAATTGAAAGGGACTAAAACAGAACAATTCTATGGAATTATAAGCAAACAAAGACCAACAATACTTTTCGTGTTCTAATGTAATAGAAAGATAGGTTCTAATTATCCCTAGTTTCAAATTAGAGATATACAATAGATTGTGTATCCTTAATTTGAAAATCTGAAATCGGAAATGTTCTGAAATTGGAAACTTTTTGAGTGCTGACATGACACTCAAACCCTCACTGGAGCATTTTGGATTTCAGATTTTTTGGATTAGGGATGCTTAACTGGTTAAGTATGATGCAAATATTCCAAAATGCATAATCTGAAACACTTCTGGTCCCAAGCATTTTAGATAAGGGATACTCAACTTGTATTTAAGATCTTTGAGGGGAATGGCTAAGAAATACTTCTATAGTGTTTCACACCCAGTCTTTGGATAGCAGCTGGATACATTTTCTGGCAAGATTCTAGAGCTGCTCTTAATCTAGTGCTCTCCAAAGAAGCCAGCTGGTTTGGTGTCAAATGAATAGACAGCAAGGCTGACATTCTACTGTAAATGTCTTTTCTTGAATGGGACTCAGGTAGGCAGCAAGCAGCGAATTTTTTTGGTCCCCATAATGTAACTTCGGAATTACAAGCACATAGTTGAAACCCCAGGATTCCACATGACGTTTATTTCCATTTGGATCACATAAGAACTGCATCACAGTCTTAAAAGAATTGTATCATATCTTTTATGTAATAGCTGATTTTGAACAGCACTGACTTTCTCATGCCTAATAAGTCTTCACTGCAAAATGCACTTTCTAGGGAACGTTACTGAATGAGCTATTTTAATGTAACTATTTGAATGTTAAAGACTATCATCTACTGAAAACATTTTGGCAACATAAGTAATGAATTTCTGAAAGCATGACATCTACATAGAATAATTTGTTTCCTATTTGCAATACATGGTATTGTGTTACTTAGGTTAAAAACCTAAAGAAGGGGGTGGGGCTAAGAGAACCATTATGGTAGCATAATGTAAGGCCCAAATCTGGTTGTCGAGAGACTATTCTTACCCACTTTGTCACAGTTTTGTAGAATACAGTCTTCATAGAAGCATATTTGTCTAGATGTATTTTGGGACCTTTGCTGATTTCTATCCAGAAAGGGAAAATAGTTGAATAAATGCTAAAAGTCATAACCTGGTCAGGGGCCGGTTTTTTTTTTTTTTTAAATAAAAGAATATCGTAGTGATGAACTGTGGGATGGTTCTGTTTTAAACCAGCTCAGCTTGTCCTTCATGCAAGATATATTCAGAGATCCAGATTTCTCTTTGTTAAGTTGTGATGGGCCAAAGTACTTACTAAAGGGTACTCTTTAGTAAGAATGGAATGGAACCCCCAAGAAAGGAGTGACATACAAAAAGCAGTGGTGAGCAAATACATTGGTAAACACACTGGTAAGTTTTAAGTAAATATAGATTTGGGGATGGGGAGTGGAGTGTGGTTAAAACAAGGTGGAAATAAAATAGTAGATAATCATGTGAGACATGGGAGATCAGAATATCAAGGTATTCTGAGGCTCTTGGTATTAGTATTATTTGGGAGGCATCGACCTACTTTGAACTCTTAAGAATCCATTTTAAGGTTTTAAAGGCAACTCTTAGTGAACACCTGTTTCCAGAAAATGGGTTTCAGGAAAACTTGATAAAGCCACTGAGGCAGAAAAGATTCGAAGAACAAGAAAAAGCATGGTGAATAGAAAATACGAAATAAGATGGTCCAATAACCCCAAGTATATCAATAATCACTATCCCTGAATGATTAAACTGAACTCTTAAGAGTAGCCAGTGTTTATTAAGTGTGTAGTACGTGCCAGGGCTAAGGGCTTTGCCAGTGTGAACTCAGTCATCGCAACAACCCTGTTGTACAGATAAGGAAACGGGACAAAGGTTAAGACGTGTTCCCACAGTAGTATGTGACAGTTTCTCAGGCTGGATTTTTAGGAAACAATCTAGCTTTATGCAGTTTACAAGAAACACACAGAAGGCAAAAAGGCAGGAAAAGATACCAGCCAAAGCTAATTAAGTGTAGCAATGGTTGTAACAAATTCATGTGTATATTTTTTTCATTTTGCTCTGGATTCGTGGAAACTTGTTATGAGAAATTGGGACTTGAATTAGCTTTTAAGAAGAGATGCAGTTTCCATTCGCAGAAGAGTACAGAGAATGCTGGAGATGTAAAATGACGTCAGGGTGAGGTGAGGAACAGTCATTGCTGGAGGGAACTAAGGGCTGGCCGTATAGGAATGTGGTGTGCTGCCACCTTCCCCTTCTCTTTCCTCTTGGTGTGCTCATTTCACCAAATGCTCTCCTTCAACGGAAGGAGGCAAAGCGCCTCCTCTGATATGCCTTTCTCTCACCCCATTTTCACCAAAATCTCCACTCAGTAAAGGAAAACAATGTCATTGCATGGATATTCATTTAATGAATACCGTGTTAGGATGTAATAAAGAATGTACAAGAAAGAAGCACTCCCTGCCCAGAGAGCTGCCTGTCTGACAAATCCAGTTCTAGGAGTGGGTCGCTTTCCCTCCCCCGGCCCCTGCTCCCTCATCTTGATATAAAATAGGGCATTTGAACTAGACTCTAGACTATCAAGAGCTGGAGGGAACCTCATCTATCATCTAGCTCAATCTCTTCTAAAAGATTGGAAAACAGATTCAGTGGGTGCCTAAGACATAGGGTGTCTTCTGGCTGTAATGTTTCAAGTATCTAAGACTCAGGTGGAAGTTCTGGCCAAGACACTCCTGCTGTGTGCTCTGCCCACAGATAAGACCTGGACTTAGAGGGCGTCGCAGAAGGCAGCAGGGGAAACCCACTGCTCCAGCCAAGGGGACAGGAAGGCAGCACTCGGATGTTTCTACGTGGTGACTTTGAATACTCCTGAGACTAGAAATCCAGGGAAATCAAGGCCCAGCCGTCTGCTAGCTGTGGTGACCCTGCTCACTCCCTGGGTTGAGGGTCCAGGAACCTAGCAGCAGACTCACCGAAGAACTGTGCCCTCTTTTGCTTCTAAGGAGAGTCCATCCAGGCCTTGAGTTTCAGACAGGAAGTATTGAGGGTGAGGGCAATTGACCAGCTTCAAACTCCTCAAGCCCCCTTAGGTGAAAAAGGATAATCCTTGTAAGGGGTGAGAAAGAGGGGTTTGTATTTCCAGGCCTTTCTATCCAGTGGATTCTTAAACTATTCACTACCCACCCCTTCCAAACCCAGGCCACCTGATAGTCAATCACTTTTCTCTTAAGAGGTGCTGTCTCACTATGTTGTCCAGGCTGGAGAGCAGTGGCGATTCACAGGTGCCATCATCGTGTACTGCAGTCTCAAACTCCTGGGCTCTAGTAATCCTCCTGCCTCGGCCTCCTGAGTAGCTAGGACTGCAGGCAGGGGCCACCATGCCCAGCTCTTTGGTCGCCTGTAACAGATTCTTTCCCCATCACACCTCTGCTGGCCCCCAGTCATGCTCTTGCCCTCCTGTACCACCACTGAATCCCTGCTTCAGGTTCCCGCTCTGACCTATTCGTAGCTGTCCCCACACCAACAACTCTTTGACCCCCTCCCCCTTCCAGTGACCTTCATTCCTGTAACCTTGCTACTTTTTCACTGTTTATCATCCCGGGCCCCACACGCATGTCCTTACATCCATATTATCCAGTTCAGATTCCATGGCCCATCACAGCCATTCCCTTGCCTCTCCCCTCCACCACATTCGCCTGGCCCTCATGGTTTTCCTGCCACCTATCTAGTTACTCTTTCTCAGTCTCCTTTGCTCAAGCCTCTTTCTCTGCTTGACTTCTAACCATGAATGAGAAGTGCCCCAGAGACTAGTCTCTGACTGTCTTCTCTAGCTATGTTTTCTGCCTAGTTGGTTTCATCTGGTCACGTGGCTTTAAGTTCTGTCTCTATGCTAATGATTCTCAAAAGCATTCCGCTCTGTCTTTAACCTCTCACTTTCCTGTAAAGCCTGCTTCCCACTTCCTGGTTATTTGTTCTCCCTAATGCTTTACTGCTCCGCAAAATAATTGTCTATATTCCCCATCGTCCCCTCCACTCTTCTATGAAAATGAGTACTTTTTTAAAAAATATTCCTCTCCCCTGAGTTTCAGACTGATTTGCCTGACACGTCCACTTGGCTTAGAGGCACCCCAACCTAACATGTCCAAAGGAGAACTCTTGATCTCCTTCCCTATCCCAAGCCTGCTTCTTCCCAAATCTTCCTATTTCAGTCCATCACACCCTCATTCACATAGTTGCTCAGGCCAAAAACTAAGTAATGAGTTGTTGAACAAATATCTGGGGTTTAATTAGGAAGCAACTATTTGTATCTCTTCATAGCCCTTCAAAATGTATTCAGGGGGTTGTCTACCCCTAGATGGAAATATTCCTGTGGTCCCATGACTTTTGTGATCACTCTTAGGTAATACAAAAAAAAAAAAAAAATACCTATAGTCCGAAGTTAAAATACCTGGTCTCATGTAGTGATAAAAGTCTGACCTTGATTTATAGTTTTCTCCCTACCCCAGCCAGAGCTTGCTGTAATCTGGCTTCTTGCAGTGTATGTGGCTGGCTGGTGGTCAGGTGCTTGCGCAGTTCTCTCCCTACCCTGTTCTACTTCATGCTTTCACCCGCCCTCCAGCATCTGGCAGTTGGTTCAGGTAGTGGAGAGAGAGAGGAGAAGCAGGGGAACAGGGAAGCTCTTTTCTGAAAGGTACTGTCATAAGATGGCTCACCCACTGGGCCCAGCAGGTAGTTAAAGCTGGCTGTCATGGTTCCAGCCCCACTGAGCAAGTTGTGCCACAGAGCTTATAACTCACGTGGGAATTTTCCTCCGAGTGGCAGCCCTTTTCTTCAATGTGTGGTTTTCTCTGGTCAATTCTACACAGACTCTGAGGATCCCATTGCTTCTCTGGCCAGTCGCCCTGAGGATTTACAGTGACCCCAGGCCAAATCTAGATCTAGATCTAGAACAGCTCTGGATTTCCAGCCTGGTGAGCTGAACCTCAGTTCCCTCTGCCCCCCAAACTGCAGGGAATGTATAGTAAGTTCTCTGAGCGGTCCAGCTGAAGGCCATTTCACTTCATTTAAAGTGAAGGGGCAAGTGCCTCACACCCTCCTCTCTACGAAGAGAGGGATGTGGGACTCTCAATACAATTTATTTCAAAGAAATCACATTATCCACACACTTCAACCCTTTTAATACCTTCCTGGTGGTTGAAGCATTCACCAGGCAGCTGGTTTTCAGCTGAGTCATTTAGCAAGTCCTACCTGGTTTGTCTCACAATTCCTTTTGGCATCTGACATTTATTTTCTTTCCTCCAAACCAAAACGTTTTAATATCCTGTTACACATAGAGCTCAACTTTGTTTCTATGAATTTGTCTGCGTTTGAATTTGCCTATACCTCATATAAGTTGAATCATACTGTCTTGTCTTTTCTGGCTGGCCAATTTCACTAGCATAATGTCCTCAAGGTTCATCCATATTGTAGCATATGACAGGATCTCCTTTTTTCTTTTTTTTTGAGATGGAGTCTGTCACCGAGGCTGGAGTGCAGTGGTACGATCTTGGCACACTGCAACCTCCACCTCCTGGATTCAAGCGATTCTACTGCATCAGCCTCCTGAGTAGCTGGGACCACAGGCACCTGCCACCATGTCAGGCTAATTTTTGTATTTTTAGCAGAGGCAGGGTTTCACCATATTGGCCAGGCTGGGCTCGAACTCCTGACCTTGTGATCCATCTGCCTTGGCCTTGCAAAGTGCTGGGATTACAGGTGAGCCACCAAGCCTGACTGACAAGATCTCCTTTTTTAAGGCTGAATAGTATTCCATTGTATGTATATGCCACATTTTCTTTGTTCATGTATTGGTGGACATTTGGGTTGCTTCTACCTCTTGGCTATTGTGAATAATGCTGTGATGAACATAGAAGTGCAAATATCTCTTCAAGATCCTGTTTTGAAGTATTTGGGGAATATACCCAGAGGTGGGATGGCTGGATCACATGGTAATTCTACTTTTAATTTTTTGAGAAATCCTCTTACTGTTTTCCACAGAAGCTGCACTATTTACATTTCCATCAGCAGTGCACAAGGGCTCCAATTTCTTCACATCCTCACCAGCACTTGTTATTTTCTAGGTTTTATTTATTTATTTGTTTATTTATTTTATAGTGGCCATTCTAGTAGTGTGAGGTGATAGCTCTTTGTGGTTTTGATTTGCATTTCTCTAATGATTAGCGATATTAAGCATCTTTTATATGCTTGTTGGCCATTCATTTATCTTCTTTGGAAACATATCTTCTCAAGTCCTTTGCCCATTTTTTAATCAGGTTGTTTTTTTCATGTAGTTTTAGAACTCATCTTTGATCTCTTGTCTTTACCCAACACATCTTACCATCACCAGGATTCTTATTGGTGCACCCTTCAGAATGTATCCTCTATCTCTCCCCTCCTTAGCCCCTCCAGCGCTACCATGTTTATTTCAGTCACCATCATCTTTCAATGATGCTACTGTTCTAGCTTCCTAATTAGTTTCTCTCTCCATCCACATTTATCCCACCATACTTGATTCTTCCCCAACAGCCATCTTTCAGAAATGTAGATCAAATATTATTCTCCTCCTTCAAGTCATCTAATGGCTGCCCAATATATTTCAACTCAATCAAATTTCTTGCTACAATGTAAATGTCCTGGATGGCCCAGACTCCATCCACCTCTCCAGCCTGTGCCCTTCCACTCTCTTGCTGTTTTCTGGGCTACAGCCACACAGCCCTTCTTATGGTTGCTAAACATGCTAGGCTTGCTCCTGTTTCAGGGCTTGGCTGTCACGCTTCTCAGTGTGGAATCGTCTTCTCTGGGATCTTCCCATGGCTGGCTGCTTCTCTTCATTTGAGAGCTGCACAAATGTCACTTTCTCATTAAAGCCTTCCTGGACCTGTCTTTCTAAAAGACTTCCTCACTCCTCCACGTCAATATCTGTTCCAGACTCTGTTTTCTTTTCTTCATTATATGCACTGTCCAGAGTTATTTATTTATTTATTGCTTTTCTTTCCCTACTGGAATGTAAACCCTGTAGCGGGAGGGACTCTGCCATGTTTGCTACTGTCTGCCAGGCCTAAAATAGTGTCTGGTACACAGTAGGCATTCAAAAACTGTGAAAAGAAAAAAACCAAAGGACTAATTGTTGATTGACTGTCTTCTCTCCCTGGAATGTGATGTCTGTGAGATCAGGGACCTTGATTGGGTGGTGTTCACCTCTCCGTTCCAGTGCTCTGAGCAGCATTGGAGCATATTAGGTGAGCAGCAAATCAGTGTGGAATGAATCCTCTCTGAGCAAAGAGATCTGGTCAAGTGAGTCAGGGACCCACTGGAAAAATCTCCTCCTTTCTTCAGTTTCTGCTCTTCTCAGCTGTCCCAGAAATGCTTGGCTCAACGGGATGAAAATAACACCAGCTGTATTAGTTATGTGAACTACTCACTATTTTCTCCAGTTCCTATAACTCAATGTATGCTTGTGCCTTCACTGAAGTGTACAATAATCTTTATTGTAGGCTTATTGGACACAAAACTAAATGCTTTGTCTGGATGAAATGTGTTACTTTTCTAGTGTGGACATGCTCTCCCAACTAAAAAATTGTTACAGGGACCATCGATAAGGACCTAAACTATGGGAATAATTTTCTATTTTCATTTAATACTTATCTTTTGTCTTATTTCTTTGGGCCTAAATTTAATTTTGCTTTGGACCTTTGCTTTAAACCTCCATGTCAGAGGCACAACATCTTTAAATCTTCATTTGAAGATGACTAAGAGACTCAGTGCTTAAAAGCTATCACTCCATCTTCCTGGGAAGCAGGCTTTACAGGAAAGTGAGAGGTTAAAGACAGAGCGGAATGCTTTTGAGAATCATTAGCATAGAGATAGAACTTAAAGCCACGTGACCAGATGAAACCAACTAGGGAGAAGACATAGCTTGAGAAGACAGTCAGAGACTAGTTTCTGGGGCACTTCTCATTCATGGTTAGAAGTCAAGCAGAGAAAGAGGCTTGAGCAAAGGAGACTGAGAAAGAGTAACTAGATAGGTGGCAGGAAAACCACCAGCCCTCCCAAGGTGATGGTTTCATTGCTGAGGTCCCTTTTATGCCCCTCTTTTGGAAAAGGATGAACTTGAATTGGAGTGACATGGCAGTCTTTTGGACTCAGTTTCCAGTTTCACTTCTCCAATCTCCTAATTGCCACCTGGTCATGGCCCGGGGCTTTTAGAATTGATTGGGCACCATGGCGTGGGATTGCCTCCGTGTAGGTGCCATCCAGTCTGTGGTTCTGGGAGCTCGTGTGAGTTCCTTAAGGGAACTGATTACCAGGTAGCACTTCTTATCATTAGCATTTTCTCCCATCTGCCAGCCAAACTCATTTCTTTTACACCTTAGATAATGTAGTGTGTTTTAAAATCCAGCCCAGATGTCCTACTTTCGAACGATTTCAAACTGATGAGGAAGCCAAGTGTCACAGTCAGGAATGGGACGGTCAGGTCTTTTTGGGCAGAGCCACCTCCCCCTGCCCTCCCTCGTGAATACCCCAGTCATCACCCCAACCCCTCTGCATCCTCTACATCAGTCCCGGTTCTTCCAGAGGCAGACGCCAAGATGAAATTAGACTGGTCAGAGATTTATTGAGAGAACATCTGTGTCGGACAAAAAGGAGAGGGAGCAGGAAAAGGTGGGGAGAGCCTTCCAACCACTTTTGCACCCCTGTGGAGAGAGAGAGGGAAGGGAGGGTCATGCATAGGAGGACTCTCGGGTGGTGGTGCAGCGCTGAGACAGCCTTGGCCAGATGGATGGGGAGTCTGGCAGTTACAAGGGCCCTTCCTTTCCTAGGTGCAAATTGTCTGTCCAGCAGCTGTATCTTCAGATGGGCTGACGCTGTCACTTCACACCTTATTGCTTCTCCATTATCACCAACCAAACTCCCACAGAAGGGGAGGCCAAGACCCTGTGGGAACAGATGCTGCATCCTTACAGCAAGCCTGTTCTATATGTGTTTTGCTGGACTCTCCTTTCAACACCCTATTCTGCCCCAGGGGTGGGTTTGGGGGTACTATGGTGCAACTCCAGATATGGCCATTCTTCTAAATATTTCAGGCTGGGCACGGGTGCAGTCATCCCCAGTCCTCCCCCATGGGCCTGTAGCTCTGCTCACCCAGGGAACTGATAGTAGAATAGAAAGAGCCCTGGTTGTGGACAGAGTGAGAGCAGGGTTTGGACTCGAGCTCTGCCATTTGGTCTAGCACATTCATCCGGGGCTCCCACAGGCTGTACCCCTTTCTAACACTAGGAATTCAAGGACAGCTCAAGCACAGCCCTGGCCCATGAGGAGCTCGGTCTGGAAGGGAGACCAGCAACCTTGCAGCAAACACAAGGAGAGCAATGTGATGAGGACATTGATGGATATACTATGTGTTCTTCCTGTGTATACTCATTGTGGCAGGAGCACAGCCTGGTATCTCTTGTCTCTGTTAAGTATAAGTGGGACCCTCGAATCAAGAAAAATGTTTTCAGTGCCTGGCACCAAAGCAGAGGGAGGCAGCTATTTCAGAACCAAAGGGCATACCATCATGGGGGTCCTCCCCGCTCAGGTTTGCCCGTGGAGCCTGAAGAGACCTAACATGGTCCCTGTGGACAGCCTCTTGGGAGCCCCCACTGGCCCCTGTGTACAATCAGAGGTCCTGAGAGGAAAATGACTGCTCCTGACATCCTGGCCCTGCTTTCCTGGTCCGGAGAGTCTTTGCTTTCCTTATTCTGAGCTGGGGCAGGAAGGGAAAGAACCAGGAAGGGGCCCTTCTTCTGATAGAGGAAGACCCTGGCCTGTGTGGGTGTCTGAGGGAGGGGGACCACTGGCCCATGTGGGCGTCTGAGGGAGGTGGAAGGCAGCCCCCTGCGTCCATTCTGTCCATGTTGGTAGCACAGCTGTCCTGAGCCCAGAAATGAGATATTTGCTCTACTTCCTCTGCAAGGAGTTGGTTAACTCATCTCAGGCTGGAGGGAACGTGCCCACTTTGGAGGCAGGAGTCACAGTGCCTTGTGGAAGATTTGCTGAGGGAGACCTTAAGCGACTGTCACTCAGTCATTCAAGGCCTGAGCTTCCCCAGTCATAAAAGAAGGGTGAGTTGAGGGCTTTCTGAGTTCCTTTGAGCTCAGCCATCTAATGTCCTCACCTGGTCTAGCACTGCTCTAGGCTGGAGGTTGGGTGAAGGTGGTGGTCAGGGCCTCCAGCAGGACTCTCTGAGCTGGAACCTACTACAGGCTTCTCTGTTGCTAGCATCACTGGCTTCCTGTGTGTGCCTCCCTTGTGAAATGAGAGCTGGGGTCTAGCCCAGTTTCCAGCTGAGAGGGCTCCTGGGAGTCTCTGAGTACACCACCACACGTGGAAAAAGAGGAGCTCCCTCCCACTCGGCTGTCAGTCGGGAAGGGAACAGGCTCCAGGTGTTTCAGAGGCTGGAATGGAAACACCGTCTCTGAGGCTGGGCAGCTCAAAGGTGGGAAGAGCCTCCTGAATGTTAAGAGAGATAAATAGTAATGGGGCTGGGTTAATAAATTTAAATTAAAGTCTCGCACTGTCACCCAGACTGGAGTGTAATGGTGGGATCTCGACTCACTGCAACCTCCGCCTCCCAGGTTCACACAATTCTCCTGCCTCAGCCTCCTGAGTATCTGAGATAACAGGTGCACACCACCACACCCGGCTAATTTTTTGTATTTTTAGTAGAAATGGAGTTTCACTATATTGGCCACACTGGTCTCGAACTCCTGACCTCGTGATCCGCCTGACTTGGTCTCCCAAAGTGCTGGGATTACAGGCGTGAGCCACCACACCTGGCCCAGTAATTTTTTATTGGGTGCCAGCCATTGTGAATTTTACCTTGTCAGTAGCTGAATGTTTTGTATTCTTATAAATAATCTTGATCTTTGTTCTAGGGCATAGTTGAGTTATTCAGAAACATTTTGAATCTTTAGAGTTTTGTTTTTAAGATTTTTTTGGAGTCTAGAACAAGGATCAGTTTAGGGCTAATTATACTCCACCATGGAGGCATGACCTTCCCAAATACTCTACTGAGTGCCCAGTGAATGGATATACTATGGATTTTTTGCAGTCTGGCTGGTGGGAACAGGCTGTGTCCAGCTGTGGGAATGACCAATTTCCAGCTGTGTGTAAATACTAGACACTGTTACCTCTAATCCTTTCAAATGGTTCTTTTCCCTGCCTCCAGCAGTTTTCCTACACATGCTCATAGGTATTCTCCTGAAGACCCAAGAGAGACCTTCTGCTCATCTCCAGGGTTTGCTTTCTCTGGGGAAATCTCCCCTCTGGTCTCTCTCCTGTCTCTCTAGCTGCCACGGTCTCTCTGGACTCTCAGCTGCATTTCCTTAACAGAGTTTGCCAAGCTCTGCCTGGGTTCCCATCCCTGAGTTGTGACCTGCAGACTCTCTCAAGGCAGTGAGCTGGGAAATTGAAGGGCTGACTTGCCTTGCTGGTTTTCTGTCTCTTAGGGATCTGTCCTTCCTTGCCTGATGACCGGTTTCTTAGAAAATTGCTGTTGCACAAATTTTGAATGGTTTAAAAACATTTTTTCCGGGTAGGAGAGTTTATTAGGGTTCTGCAGAGAAATAGAACAAATAGGATAGATGGATGGATGGATGGATGCATAGATAGCTAGATGGATGGATGGATGGATGGATGGATAGATAGATAGATAGATAGATAGATAGATAGATAGATAGATGCTGAGATTCATTATAAGGAAATGGCTTGCATGATTATGGGGGCTGAGAAGTCCCATAATCTACCATTTGCAAGCTGGCGACTCAGGAAAGCTGGTGTTATAAATTCCAGGCTGAGCCTGAGGGTCTGAGAACCAGGGGAACTGATGGTGTAAGTCCCAGGCCAAGGGCAGGAAAAGACCAATGTCTCAGCTCACACCACTGGGTAGAGATAGAATTCAACTCTCCTCCACCCTTTTGTTGTATTTGAGCTCTGAACAGATTGGATGATGTCCACTCATACTGGGGACAGCAATCTGCTTTACTCAGTTCACCAAGTCAAATGTTAATCTCTTCCAGAGATACCTTAACAAATACACCTAGAAATAATGTGTAGCCAGGTATCTGGCCCAGTAGAGTTGACACATAAAATGAACCTGCTTGAGTCTATCCTTTGTCAACTTGGCACCCATAAGCATCTCTTTAAACCATACTTAATCTCCAGATAAAGACAAGAACAAGTTCATAATTCCACCTAACATGATGCATCTCTCCTGTGTTCAATAAAAAATGCACTAGCCCTTTCCTAGAAATAAGGTAAAATCCTTGATATCTTTCTCCTTGATATTGCCTAACTAAAAACACTATGATGTAAAATTAACAATCTTAAATACTATGATATTAAGTCAAAATTTCTTGTGTTACATGCTAAGGGAATAAGAGAAGAAAGAAAACTAAGCTATTTGCTTTATATATATAATTAATTAATATAAATAATAAATACAATGCACACATATTCATAACACAGGAAGGAGGAAGTACTCATGATAATTACAATTCTTGTGTCTGTAACTGGTCACATGGCCATAGCAGGTATTTATAACTGCCTTCTTCCACTCTGTATTCTCTTTGCCTTTAGCAAGCATCCTAGTTGGTCATATTTATTTACCTAGGGGAGTGACCCAAATCTTCATTCCTGAAGAATCTCAGCCATTCGTAGCCCTGCCTCGATTGGGTTGTTGTAGTTATTCATTGACCTTAAT
This sequence comes from Rhinopithecus bieti, assembly GCF_001698545.2. Classification (NCBI taxonomy): domain Eukaryota; kingdom Metazoa; phylum Chordata; class Mammalia; order Primates; family Cercopithecidae; genus Rhinopithecus; species Rhinopithecus bieti. The sequence continues at coordinate 785,567 of NW_016805922.1, forward strand.
CACAGGGCATGGTAATACTAAAACATGCCCCAAGGGATTTCCTGTATTCCAGACAGAGTCTTCTTTACCTCCATTGTGGAGTAGTAGTCCAATTTGTCCTTGATAGTCTGGAACAACCATCCCAACTATCACTGTAACTCCCTCCTTACCTGTTCATTCACGGGCATGAAGAACCCAGAGTGGCCAGGTGGCAGTCTTAACTTCCAGTTCAATGAAATCATTGTTGTGATTCCTGGTGGAAGCATTCTCCCGCTGAAACTAAGACTTCTAGGAGAGTAGAGTATAAGGTCACAGGTACATGAAGTAAAACTTTTGCTAGTGGATTGCTAAGGGTAATAGTGAGTGGTGCCACCCCCATTTCCACCTCTTGACTTCTGGATCCTTGAATCCTAGCTATGGGAGAAAGAGCACCATATGTTGGATGCTGACTCAGAGCTATACAGGCTTCTGGAGAAACTTGCCTCCACCCTATAAAGTATTGCCACCTAGCTGACGCAGTAAATTAATGTGCAAAAGGCCATCATACTGTTCTACATATGCCACATGCTTTAGGATGGTGGGGAACACGGTAACTTCAGTGAATTTCATGAACGCAGGCCCAGTGCTATATAAGAAAGGCAAACCGATATCCAGAGTAAATGTCTATTCCATCAAAAACAAAATGCTGCCCCTTCCATGATAGAAGTGGTCCAATGTAATCAACCTGCTCCTAGGTAGCTGGCCGACCACCCCCAGGGAATTGTGCCATACTGGGAATTCAGTGTTGGTTTCTGCTCCTGGCAGATTGGACACTCACTGGTTTTCATAGCCAGATCGACCCTGGGGTTTGGAAGTCCATGTTGCTGGGCCCATGTATAACCTTCATCCCCGCCATGAGTGCTGTTTTTAAAATGAGCCCACTGGGCAGTGACACAGTTATCTGAAAAAAGAGGCTGACTAAGCCGGGCGTGGTGGCACATGCCTATAATCCTAGCACTGTGGGAGGCCGAGGCAGGCAGATCACTTGAGGGTCAGGAGTTTGAGACCAGCCTGGCCAAAAGGGTGAAAATCTGTTTCTACCAAAAAATACCAAAAAAGTAGCTGGGTGTGGTGGCGTGTGCCTGTAATCCCAGCTACTCGAGAGGATGAGGCAAGAGAATTGCTTGAACCCAGGGGGTGGAGGTTGCAGTAAGCCGAGATCATACCATTGCACTCCAGCCTGGGTGGCAGAATGAGACCCTGTCTCAAAAATAAAATAAAATAAAATAAACTAAGAGGTTGACTAATATCTATAGAATGAGTCACCCTATTCACTTGATTATTTAAATTTGCCTCTGCTGATATCACCCTTTGGTGAGCACTCACATGGGACACAAATCTCTTCATCTTTTGCACATTCAGAGAGGTTTATCCATATACCTCTTCCCAAGATTTCCTTGTCACCAATTTCCCATTGTGTTCTTTCCAAGTCCCTGATCATCCAGCTAAAACATTGGCTACAGCCCATGAATCAGTATATTATCACATGTCTGGCCATTGGTCCTGCCAAGCAAAGTGCACTACCAGGTGCACTGGCTGAAGTTCTGCCCACTGGGAAGATATCCCTTCACCGAAGTCCTTCAGGGATGTCCCAGAAAGGGGTTATAGTGCTGCAGCATCCACTTTTGGGTCATGCCTGCATATCATGCAGAACCATCTGTAAACCAGGCCTGAGTCTTTTCTTCCTCTGTCAGCTGATCTAGGGAACTCCCCATAAAGCCACAGGTACAGGCTGGGAGAAAGAAGGCAACGTAGCAGGAATAGGAACCCTGGGCACTTGAGTCACTTCTTCTTGTAACTTATTTGTGCCTTCACTACCTCCTCAGGCCCGATCACAGATACCCCACTTCCATTTGATGGTTGAGTCTTGCTATGTCCACCCAACTTTATGGTTTGGTGGGTCAGATGACACCCAGCTCATGACAGGCAGCTCAAGTTGCATGGTAATGTGATGGCCCATGGTCTACTGAGGCCCAATAGCAGGCCAAGAGCTGTTTCTCAGAAGGGGAGTAGTAATCTGCAAATTATGGCAGGGGCAGGCCCTTGCCATGAAATCCTAACAGTCTCCACTGTGATTCACCTATAGGGGCCTGCCAAAGCCTCCAAGCAGCATCCCTGTCTGCCTCTGACACTTTAAGCACCACTGGATCTGCTGGGTCATGTGGCCCAAAGGGCAGAGCAGCTTGCACAGCAGCCTGGACCTATTGCAGAGACTTATCTTATTCTGGGTTTCACTCAAAACTAGCAGCTTTGGGGGTTACTCAGTAAAGGGGAGAGACACACCAAAATGAAGAATATGTTGCCTCCAAAATCCAAAGAAGCGCATGGGGCTTATTTTGGTTGTAGAAATGGCCAGATGCAAAAACATATCCTTCACCTTAGAAGGGCTATCTTGACATACCCCATACCACTGGACGCTAGAAATTTCACTGAGGTAGAGATCTCTGAATTTTAATCAGATTTGTTTTCCACCCTCTGACACATAAATGTTTTACAAATAAGTCTAGAGTAGTTGCTACTTCTTGCTCACTAGCATAATGTCATTGGTGTAATGGATCAGTGTGGTACCTTGTGGAAGGGAAAGGCAAACAAGATCCCTGCGAGCTAACTAATGGACATACGGCTGGAGAGTTGCTGTATCCCTGCTGCAAAATAATGAAGGTACATTTCTGGCATTGCCATCTGAAAGCAAACTGCTTCTGGTGGGTCTTATTAACAGGGGTGGAGAGAAGGCATTTGCCCTATCAATAGCTACATACCAGGTACCAGGGGCTGTATTAATTTGCTCAAGAAATGAAACCACACCTGTTACAGCAGCTGCAATTAGAGTTATTACTTGCTTACAATAATCCACTGTCATTCTCCAAGATCTATCTGCCTTCTGCACGGGCCAAATAATAAGTGAGTTGAATGCAAATGTGGTGGGAATCACCACCCCCATGTCCTTCATGTCCTTGATGGTGGCATCAATCTCTACACTCTCTCAAAGTAAGGCTTTTGGTTTACTATTTTCCTAAGTAGAGGCAGTCCTACTGGCTTCCACTTGACTTTTCTCAACATAATAGTTCTTATTCCACAGGTCAGGGAACCAATGTGGGGATTCTGCCACCTACCGAGTATGTCTATTCAAATTTTGCATTCCAGAAAAGGAGAGGTAACCACAGGATGAGTTCAGGGACCCACTGGACTCACTGTGAGATGGAATTGAACTAAAACTGCATTGATCAGCTGACCTCCACAAGCCTCTCCACTGTGGTCTCCTGGACCACAGTGACATTTTGGGCCTCGTGGAATCAGTGTGAGTTCAGAGCCAGTGCCCCCTAGTCCCTGAAAGATCTGATTATTTCTTTTCTCAATGCGTAGTTACCTCTGTAAAAGGCTGTATGTAGGTCCCTTGGGGAAGGCTAGGAGAAAAATTAACAGGATACATTTCAGGTAGTATGCTGGGGTGGTTCCTCAAGGGGGCCCATCTTCCCCTTTATCCAAGGGGTTCTGGGGCTGTAAGCTGGCTCAAGTCTGGGAATTGATTGAGGGGCTATGACTCTCTGCTTCTACAATTCATGTTAGATTTTTGTTCACTTAACCTAGAGTTTTCCACTTACACACATCAAGTAAGAATTTGGTTGGCTTCCTATCTATTTCACTTCTAGGAACACCACGGTCAGCTAGCCAACACCACACACGTTCGCACACGCGTGCACACACACACATGCACACACATTCCTGGGAATTTATAATTCTGAAGGAACATCTCCCTCAGCTGCTTCTGCCAGTCTGAGGGGAGCGGCGGGCATGGGGCTGGGGAGGGAGGGGCCAAGGCGTGCATCTGCGTTACTGCAGACGTCCATGTTACTGCAGGCGTTCATGTTACTGCAGGTGTCCACATTACTGCAGGTGCAGATTGGAGCCCCCGCCCTGACCCACACCAGATGCTGCCATCTCCCCTGCTCAGTCCCAGGACAGTTATTCTCAGCTTTCCCGGGCACCTCCCTGTTCCCACCAGATGCGGGAGCACAGCTAGTTCCTGCTACACAGTGCTCCCAGCTTCTGAATCTTTAAACATTTGTTTTTAGAGATGAGGTCTTGCCATGTTGCCCAGGCTAGTCTTGAACTCCTGGCTTCAAGTCACTGGGGTCAGGCCCTGCAGGAAATTGGTACTGCTAGGATGGGGTCAGGCAAGGCAAGTCCCATCTGATAGACTGTGGCCCGCCCAGAGTATGCGCTGCACTTGGTATTTGGAATGACGAGGGGGCTGAGGACCATGGCGTAAACTGGGAATATTTAACCTAGAAAGACTGTTCTTAGAGACATTATTACGTTTGAGTAATAAAAACTAGTACTTACTGGGCTCTAAGTTTATGCCAGGCATAGTGCTAAGTGTATTATGTCCTTTAAAAAATTATCAAAGGCCCCATTTTACAAATGTGGAAACTGAAGCACAGGGAAGTGGAAAACCATTGTTACTCTACCACAGTATGAACTCCCATGGGCAGGATCCACCAATGGATGCTGAAGTGAATGGGCAGAGCTAACTCACGGAGCTGGGGGTGGCAGGACTAACATCTGAGCCCAGGATAATCTGATTCCGACTGTTTAACTGCCACATATGGGGAAATAGATTTTTTTTTTTTACACCTAGTGGTAACATTTGGATCCATAGGTGGCAGCTACAGGGAGATGTGTTTTCCCTCAGTATAAACAATATCTTTCTATTTCCACCATTCGAAAGTGGAGTAGGCAGGCAGCATTAATGGGTAGTGAGTTCACCATCAATGGTGGCAAACAAACTGAGCATGTGGCAGGAACACTACAGAGGGGATCCAGCATTGATTAGACGATCAGGATTGCAGAGTGACCTCTTTGGGGTCATTTAGAAAATGTGTGAGTGGAAGAAGGGAGGAAAGTACCGGCCAAGGGAGACTCTCTTCAGGACTAGACTTCACCTAGTCCTGGGCCAGATGTGTGCGCAGCTCCATGGTGAAGTGCTCCAATGTCTCTTGCGTTGTCCAGGTTGGAGGTGGTTCAAGATAGCTGTGGGCTCCAGTTAGTTCTTGTGGGTTCAGCCACAATTGTCCTCTTGGGTTGCAGGACACCTATTGGGTCCCTGTTCGTCTAAAACCTGCAAGCAGAATGGCAAGCTATGATTGCTGAAACATTATGGTCACAGCCAGGGACTCTGGGCACTGCCAGAGATGGGGGGCTGTAAAGGGGCAGCATGTGACAAGGTGAAGAGTGGGCAGTTTTGGGATCAAGATCCTGAGGGGCACAACATCTTTGTAAATCCTCCACAAAAGGCCTTCCACAGAAACTTTGTACTCCAAAATTCCAGCCCTGGTACGTCATTCCCTTGGCTTCAGACTTTTGTCTTTGTTGAGATGGAAGTTGATTTGGGCTGAATCAACTTAGCTAGGTGGGAGCCACATTTCCCACAGTTTCCTTCCCAATGTGCTTCCATTTAGGGTTGGCTCTAAAGAGGAATATACATGAGATTTGGAAGGTGAAATGAAGAAACAGCAATTTTCAAGCTCTGAAGCCCAGCATAAGATACCAAACACTGTGACCAGTCATGACTGTTGTGGTGCTGCTGCCTGGCCTCATTGACTTGGGCAGCACCCAAGCCCATATCTCCTGTGGCTCCCTCCAGCCCTGCTACTCAGACTTCACCTAGTCCTGGGCCAGATGCGCGCGCAGCTCTGTAGCGAAGTGCTCCAATGTCTCTTGTATTGTCCAGGTTGAAGGTGGTTCAAGACAGCTGTGGGCTCCAGTTAGTTCTTGTGGGTTCAGTCACAATTGTCCTCTTGGGTGCGGGACACCTATTGGGTCCCTGTTTTTCCTTACTCACCTCTACCTCACACCCTGATTTCCCTCCTGATTGCCAGCCTGGTGGACCTGTAATGCCTGCAGGCCCAACACCAGAAGCAAGGACCACAGTTTTGCCCAGACTTCTCTTTATTAAAATTTGTTTTGAGAGATGAGGTCTTGCCATGTTGCCCAGGCTAGTTTTGAACTCCTGGCTTCAAGTGCTTCTCCCACTGAAGCCTCCCTGCATAGCCTTCTTCACCAGGTCTTACAATTGCATAAGGCCTAATCCCTTTGTCAAATGCCTTGTTCTGTATCACTCATAACAATTCTGCTTCTCTGACTGAACACTTTCCTAACTCACACATACCTGTCTTCCTCCACACACTGCCAATCTTGTCATTCTATTCTACCCTGGCATGTTACTGACTTTTATTAGTGCCTTGCCATTACCTAGAAAATCAAGTCCACATACCTGAGGGCGGCATTCAAAGCCCTGCATCGGCTTCACCAAAGCCTATCCTCTTAGCTGCTACACTGAACTGCTTTCCGGAAGGCCTGGGAATGAATCTGCCTCTGCCTCTTTTTAGCTATGAAGCCTTGGGCTAGTCAATTTCCACTGAACATCAGTTTCCACATCTATAAAATGGCAAAACCATCCTGCAGGACTGGTGTTCTGCCCACACCACAGTTGTTTACTGCCTGTGTGTTCTCTGATGGGTTGGTGCCCGTTTCTTGCCAGTTCTTAGACATTTTGAATATCACCCTGAATAATTTTTCTGTTGCTGCATAACAAATTGCCACAAACACAGTGATTTCACAATCATTTATTATTTCACAGTTTCTATAGTTCAGAGTCTGGGCACAGCAGAGCTGGATTGGCTGTTCAGGGTCTCACAAGGGAACATCAAGGCGTTGGCTGGGGCTCCATGTTGATCTAGAGGGTAGGGTCCTCCTCTGAGCTCATTCGGGATGTGGGCAGAATTCAGTTCCTTGTGTCTGTGGGGCAGAGTTCCCTGTGTTCTTGCTGGCTCTCAGCTGGAGGTTGATCTCAGCCCCTAGAGGCCACCCTCAAGTCCTAGCCATGTGGGCCTCTTCTAGCCTGACAACATGCCTCTCCAAAGCCAGCAGGAGAATCTCTCTCCAGCCTGCTAGGACAGAGTCTTACATGACACAACCCAATCAGGGGAGTGACTCCCCATCACGTTCCCAGGGCCTGACCACAGGGGAGGACCCAAGGGGAGGAGATTTTACAGAGCATGTTCGTCAGGAGCTGGGAATCTTGGGGCTACCTTAGAAATCTGTCCAGCACAAACCCCATTACCTCTCAGCACTGTGAGTTTAAAAAAAACAAAAGGACTTAGCATAGGGCCTGGCATACTGTTTGTCTTTTATATATATTCATTCAATCTCTTTCTCTGACTTATTCATGATTACTTGAGGGCAAAGGATCCCACCTTGTTTTCTTTGTATCTCCAGCACCGGGCACATGGCACGCCCAGGACCCATAGTCCCTTGCAGGTGGAAGGACAGATACAAATGGAGACAGGTAAGGAGGAGACAAGGAGCAGGGTGGGGGCTGGAGGGCAGGCTTGGACATAAGCAGGCAGAGGGTATCTGTGGTGATGGAGGGCACGTTTTGCCTCCCTCCGCTCTCTCAGATCCCATGCGGTGTCACCCTCAGCTTCGGTTGCTGCTGCTACTAACAAATGAGCTGTTCTTGCCACCCCCACATGAACCTCTGTAAAGGATCCTGGAAGAGCTGTTCCAGAAAGGAGGTGGGGCGCCGGGCACCTGCCCAATTAGCTGGGCAGCCTCTCTGGTGCAGAGGCTGTCTCCTCTCATCCTGCTCTTTCCCCCAGAGGGGCCCAGTGGGACAGTCCTGAAAATGCGATGTAGAAATCCCAGCTGAGGTGCCCTCCAGAATCCAGGGCTCCAGCTGTGACTACTTCAGCAAGAAGGAGCCTTGTACCAGGGAAGGTCGGGTGGGGGGCGGGGAAGAATTGACAGGGCTGGTGTGAGGAATTAGGGCGCTTGGATGACCAGGTGCAAAGGGAGTTCTGCACCCACGCCTTTGCTCATGTCCTTCCCCCAGAGCCGAGTCCTTGCCCACCTCCTTCGTGGTGCTTTCCTCCAGCACCCCTGAATAAAGCAGCCGGCTCTTCTTGTTCATGGGCAGTGGGTTTCAGTGAAGGGCTCTGGAGCAGGGTTCAGGACCCCCTAGGTCCTACCTTGTCTAGTAACATGCTGTGCGGATGGGGGCATGTCACTTACTTCCTCTAGGAATCAGATTTCTGTACCCTTTAAATGAAGAATCTGGAGTCCAGGACCTCTGGGGTGTCTGTCAGTTTCACATTTGGAGACGCTTCAATTCCAAAGACCTTATTTTATCTTATTCTGGTATCTTGCTCTTGTCCCTTCTCCTGCTGGCCTTGAGCTAAGGCTGCAAATGGCCTCAGCGCTTCCATGTGGGCTGAATTTCATGCCACAAATGTTTGCTGAATGAACATCATGCTTGGGACTACTGGTTCTGTTTTTAGGAGTGTGCCAGAATTTCTAACCAGACTGTGAGCTTCCTGAGGTTAGGGTTTGGAGTGTGCCTCACCTCAGAACCCAGAGGAGACTGAGAAAGGACCCAGGGAACACTGGGGATGAAAACTTTCTATACACTGTCCATCTACATAACAAACAGAACTCATTCCTGTATTTTGGAAAACACAGACATCTGCATTCCGTCCCCAGAGATCCTGATTTAATTGGCCTATGGTTGGACCTGGGAGGTGATGTTATCTGGAAGCTCCCCTAGATAATTGAGCTGAGGTGAGAAGCCCTGGGCTCAGTTAACACCTGGGAGCAATTCCACCTCTGCCATTCTGTGATTCCTGCACTCACCATCTGTGCTGTTGGTACAGGGCAGAGGAGCCATATGTGTAAAAACAACTTAGGGCTTTACATGTTTTACTGGTAATAGGAGTTGTGAATCTTATTTATGCAGCTCAAATTTTATGCTTGGTTCTTTGTAGACATTCTCTTTTAATTGAGTCTTCATAGCAACTCTATGAGATCAATTTCATGATTGCATCTTAGAGATGAGGACTCGGGAGCTCAGAGAGGGGACTTGATCTGCACAAGGTCACACAGCGAGCTAATAAGTGGCTGAGTTGGGATTTGAACCCTTATCTGTCTGACTTCAAACTCCATGCTCTTTTCAAACTGGAAAACTCAAGATAAGTAGTCATTTAGGTAGTTTTTTGGAAATATGCAATTTGGAGCTGCTTTAGTACCTAACCAGGGAAAGAGAAGTCTCCCTCTTTTCTGTTTTGGTTATACATTATGCCTAAAGCTTCTGGTTCTGCTGCCTTTGAAAAAATGCTCTCTCCTTGAACCAAACTTTAAACCGGCTCCTCCGAACCTGCTTCTCAACTAGGCCTGGACATTTGTGCTTTTGCGTTTGTCTCTATGTTGCCTTGAATGGTTAAAGAAAATGTGGCATGGCTGGCCGCGGTGGCTTATGCCTGTAATCCCAGCACTTTGTGAGGCTGAGGCGGGCGGATCATGAGGTCAGGAGTTTGAGACCACCTTGACCCACATGGTGAAACCCTGTCTCTACTAAAAATAACAAATTAGCCAGGTGTGGTGGCATGTGCCTGTAAATATCAGATACTCAGGAGGCTGAGGCAGGAGAATTGCTTGAACCCGGGAGGCAGAGGTTGCAGTGAGCCAAGGTCACTGCACTCCAGCCTGGATGACAGAGCTAGACTCTGTCAAAAAGAAAGAAGGAAGGAAGGAAGAAGAAGGAGAAAGAGAAGGAGAAGGAGAAAGAGAAGGAGAAAGAGAAAGGAAGGAAAGGAATTAGGAAGGAAAAGAAAGAAAAAGAAAGAAAGAGAGAAAGAGAGAGAGAGAGAAAGTGTGGCATATATGCACAATGGAATATACCATTCAGGCTTAAGAGAGAAGGAAATCAATCCTATTGTTTTCAACAGCATGGATGAACCTGGAAGACACTATGCTAAGTGAAATAAGCCAGTCACAGAAACACAAATACTGCAAGACCCTGTTTATATGTGGAATCTAGAAAAGTTGAACTCATGAAAGCAGAGAGTAGAATGTTGGTCACCGGAGGATGGAAGAGTGGGTGGATGAGGAATGGGGAGATATTGATCAAGAGGTGTGCAGTTTCAGTGAGATAAGAGACATGCGTTTTACTGATCTATTATACAGAGTAGTGACTGTAGTTAATAATAATGTATTGTGTATTTCAAAATTGCTATAGGAAGGCCAAGGCAGGAGGATTGCTTGAGGCCAGGAGTTTGAGACCAGCCTGGGCAATACAACAAGACCCCCAACTCTACCAAAAGAAAAAAAATAGTTAGCCAGGTCTGGTGGCTCATGCCTGTAGTCCTAGCTACTCAGGAGGCTGAGGTGAGAGGATCACTTGAGCCCAAGAGTCTGAGGTTAGAGTGAGCTATGATCATGCCACTGCACTCTAGCATGAGTGACATAGCGAGACTGTCTCAAAAAAAAAAAAAAAAAAAAAAAAACTAGATGAGTAGATTTTAAGTAATTTCATTACCCAAAAAATGTTATGTGAGGTGATGGATATGTTAATTAGCTTGATAGAATCGTTCTGCAATGTAAACATATATCAAAACGTCAAGCCTGACCCACATAAGAAGACCCCATCTCTCCAAAGGAAAAAAAAATGCTGGGTGTGGTGGCACGCACCTGTGGTCCCAGCTACCTGAGTGGCTGAGGTGGTAGGATCACTGGGGCCCAAGAGATCGAGGCTGCAGTGAGCCGAGATTGCGCCACTGCACTGCAGCCTGGGTGACAGAGCGAGACCCTGTCTCAAAAAAATAAATAAATAAAAATAAAAACATCACATTGTACCCTATAAATATATACAATTATTGTTTGTCAATTAAAAACAAAATTTCAAAATCTTACTAAGTCAGTTTAGTGAGAATTCCTCATACTTGGTATCTGATCAAATTCTTTATCCTTCACCCGCAGAATCTGATCATCCTGGCCTACCTTCAGTGAGATGTTGAGTAGGTTTAGCCAGAATCCACCCCTACCCCTGATGTTTCCATTCACTGACCCTCCCCTCACAACCTGCTCCTCGGCTGTAAATCCTCACTTGTCCTTGCTGTATTTGGAATGGAGTCCAGTTCTAAGGTTCAAGAGTTCTAAGAGTCCTGAGGCCTCATGTCTCCTATCGAAATAGTTCCTGAATAAAATCTGCTTTTATGGCTCTAATTACTGTCTGGCTCTGGTTTTCTTTAACAGTTATATTTGCAGAATGTTGACAAGCTAGAACGTTTTTGAATAAGTGAGGTCAGCCAGGAGACTGAGAGGATCCTGCTGTCACGTGGAGAACCATGGAGGACTTACAGGCTTCAGTGCAGAAGCAGAGACAGGGAGGCAAGAGAGCTGTCTTCACATGCATCTGGCTGTGCAAGAAGAGAAAGGAGTTCTAAAGCAAAGGATCTGGTCATCCTGAATATTGTCAGGACAGCTCTTACCAAGTAGGAGTGAACAGGAACTGATTTATACTTAATTTTAAAGATGAAGTCAATGCTAAGGAATGGGCCCCTTTCCTGCATGCTCTGTAAGCTTCTGGGACATTTGCTGTGGGATGACCCTGGCACTCTTCCAGTGGAAGTCTGGGGGAAACGCTGCAGGGGATGCTCACTGTGGCCCATGTGACCCATGGTGCTGCTCAGTAACATGTCAAGGATGCAGATTCTTTCTACGCATGCTTGAAACTAATAGGCAAATGGAGTGCACAGCCTCCCAGCAAGCTAGGCACACATTTCGTGTTTCCTTAAACTGTTTGTTGGGTGTGCTAGATGGGTACTTGGATCTCACTTGATGCAAAAAACTCTGGTGGTTTCAACTAAACAAATACAGAGCACCTATCAGGTGCTAGGTAGAGAGCCGGATGCTGGTAACCGGAACAGGAACTGGGCATATTGGCTGTCCCATAGAAGCTCACAGTTTTGTTTTGGGAAGATGAAAAACACATACTTGACTAAAAGAGGAGACTGACAATGGCAAGTGTGACAGTGACGTGGGACACAGGACAGGATGGGGTCCTGGCTGAGGAAGGCGTTCCCAGCGAGTTCCACAGACACGGTGATGTTCCCCAAGTAAGACCCACCTAACAAGAGAATTTCTTCTGCCTGCATAGACTGGAAAACAGACTCATTAAAAAGAGACTGTCATTCAGGTGGGTAGGTGCTAAAGATCTAAAAGTGGTAGAGGTCAGGGATGTGTTTTTTGGTTGTAGGGGAAGGGAGTAATGTCAAGGTATGGGGTACCTAGGTGTAGCAATGCTTTCATTAAACCGTATATTCCCCTCTGCCTTTCTGATAGAACTCTGCTTCCATTTGGTTAATCTGCCCTTCACATGGTCATGCCCTTCATGACAGCATGGCTATTTCATTCCCTTCGGCAGTAACTCATTTAGGCATGACCATTCAGTGCAACTATGGTCAAGGAGATGTGAGAAGAAGTGTTCTAGGGGGCTTCCGGGAAAGGCTTTCTTATTGTTAAAAGGAGACAAACTCAAGGATGGAAAGTCTGTTCTTCTTCTGGACATCACTGTGTCTGGATGTGATGCTGCCAAGGAAGCAACCATCTTACTGCCTTGAAGGGAGTGAGTCCAAGGGCAGAGCCTCAGACTAAAGATGGCAGAGCACAAAGATGGAGAGAATCACGTCCTTGAAGATGGCATTGAGCAGCTGAATTTGCTCATCTAGCTCTGGAATTCTTATGTTAAATAATACATGTCTTTAATGTTATTTTGAGATGGGGCTGTCTATTACATGCAGCTGAGAGCATCATACCCTAAACAAACGAAACCGAGAGAGGACATTCAGAGGGGTATCACACACCCAGGACTTTTCCACTTTTCCTGAGTGTGAACGTCCCTCCTCAAAATGGATCCCTGCTAGTGGGACAGCCGGCCATCTTCTTCTGCCCTCAAATGTTTCCTAGCCTAGGTCCAGATGGGGGTGATCAACTGGAAACCTCTCTATTTTAGACAAATTCCCTTTTTTCTAAGACCAGCTGGAATTGCACAGGAGAATTATTAACTACCACTTAATGTATTAAAATCTGCTGCTCCTCAGCCCAAGGTCTTCTTGCATAGGGCTGGCCAAGCAAGGAGCTGCTCTGTTACCAACCAATGCCTACAGGCAAAATGTCTGCCTTTGAGACTTTAGATTTCGTGTTGATTTTTGAAAGCCCTCTGTCTCTTCCAGTGAGCAGGACACAAGCCTCTCATTGTAGCTTAGTTTTAGTTGGAAGATAACCATCTATATTTTCTGGAAGATAACCACCTATATTTTCCAGTTCCCTCTGGGGCCTCCAAGAGTGAATTCTGGGTAAACCAAGGAGCCTATATTTAATGTTGGGCCAGCTAACATACCCTTAGCATTTAGTTTAAATTCATCAAAAACTTAAAAAAACTACACTGTGGTTAAAAGACAAACTTATTTTTACTTAGAGGTATCTGGATGCTCAGAATTTCACCTTGAGAAATCATTTCCTTCTACAGAGGACCTGGCTCCCAGAAGAGCCTTGAATATTTGTGTACTCTGTTTGCATGTCAATATCTCGACCACACTTAAATGCAGCCAATGGATATCTTGTTTATTTCTAATTACTCACATTATTACAATCAGTCATTTTTTAACATTACAGAATTTTGGGAAATGAAAAAATAAAGTCAATCTTAATCACTTCATCTGATGCATCAATGAATTAATTTCATCCTGGCTTCTGATCTTCCAGTGTTAGCCACATACAAGTATATTTGTGTGCTGCAATTCTAGTATGCATACATTTTTGTCTCTTGATTTTTTTTATCTTATTAACTTAAAAGACTGTCCATGTTGCCACAATGTTTTTATAATAATTTTAATACTTGCATAATAGGATCAGCAAATAGATGGAATGGAATAATCTAACTTCGTAAAAACACTGGTAGTAGTTTAGGGAACGGTTGTTCCTCTCCTCCTCCTTCTCTTCTGTTTTGTTGCCCATCTCTCCCCTGGGAGCAAGAATTCAGGAATGAGTGAGCCCATCCCCAGCTCCAGGGGCAAGTTCTGACCGGTCTAAGCCCATCATGGCGGTTCCGTTCCCCTTGCTGGAGATTGGTTTAGGTGTCTGCGTGTGTTGCTAGTCTGCCAAGGGGCATGAGGGGGACTTCTGGGAAAAGTTTTATCCTTGTAAAAAGAAACATGTAGGAAGAAATGTTCCCTCCTTCCACAGGACACCATTGCATCTGCATGTAGTGCCTGTAAATGTGGCAGGCAAATGTTACCCAACCGAATCAACTTTCTCTCCCATTGGTAAACATTAAAGCCTATTGTAGGCTGTGGCTATAAAGCCTATTATTAGAAAAAACTCACTTTCTTGGCATTTGGGGTGCTTAGACCTGGAACTTTTTCTTGGATAGTAGGATTTCTCACCTTAGCAAAAATGAGACACCAAACTCTGAGACACTTCTCCAGGGTCTTATCATAAATGTCCCATTTGTCATTGATATGAAAGGATGAGGAGTAAACTGGGTCAGCCAAGTTGCTATTTTTTTCTGTGGTCCCAAGTGAGTCAGGGCACAAACAGTCTGATCGCTGGGAACGAGCTGACAAGTGTGACTCAGAGCCAGAGACGTGGAAGGAGACAAGATGCTGGGTCCCTAAGATGCCCTAGAAGGAGCTTCATCCTGAAGAGCAAGAGCCCATAGGAGATAATCCTCCTTAGTCTTCTCAGGTAAGGAACCCTTACTCTAGACCTAGGTTGCAGACTTGCACTCCTGTTTTCCTTTAGTGGACCCAGCTTTTGGATAGGCTCCATTCAGACTCAGTTCACAACGCTTAGGCTCTTGTAAGACTATAAGATGTAGGCTAAGAGGACCTGGATTAAGATTCCAATTCTATTATTGGATCCATCTCAGGATAATTGTAATTTTGGGCTACCTTTTCTGATTTTCAATTTGTACAACTATAAAATGAAGTTGGTGGAAATACCTCTATCATAGAATTTTTGGGAATGTTAACTGACAGAATATGTATGAAATTGAGTGTAGCAACAGCAATTTGTGGGCCACTTACTATGTGTTAGGCTCTGTGAATAAAAAGATAAGTAAGAATGCTTTCTTGTTCTTAACAAGCTTAGAGTCTAATGGAGAAAGCAGTTTATAAAGTATTGGCTATTATCACTACTCCCCAGGATCCACATATTTGAAGGTCAAGTGAGGATTTTCTTGGCGTATGATTGTCTTAGTCAGTTTGTGCTGCTATAACAAAATACCACAGAAAATACAAAATTTCTCTGCACAATAGACGTTTATTTCTCTCAACTATGGAAGCTGGGAAGCCCAAGGTCAAGGTGCTGTCAGGTTTGTTAACTGGTGAAGGCAGCTCTCTGCTTCCAACATGACGTCTTTTTGTTGCATCCTCTGGAGAGGACGAAGACTGTGTTCTCACATGGTGAAAGGTAGAAGGGCTAAAAGTGGATGAAGGCTGTGTGAAGCCTCTTATAAGGGCCTTAATCCTGTTCATAAGGGAAGAGTCCTTATGAGCTAATCATCTCCGAATGGTCCCACCACTTAGTACTGTTGCATTGGAGATTAAGTTTTAATGTGAATTTTGGAGGGGATACAAACATTCAAACCATAGGTTACCTATTGCTGTCCTGCCAGGGCAAACAATAATTCAATACTGCAAGAATGCAGATTGCAAGACCTCTGTGGGCTAGGACCTTATCTGCAGGGTTGCGTGGGCATTTCTCTCATGACTTTGTTTTTAATGGCTAAGTTTGGGCAGTTTTACTTTTGAGCCGAGGAGTGATGACATCCTATTTCTTATTTCCAAAGCTTCATATCTGGATTGACAAAAGCAGGAATTGATGAGGTTGCAGGAGTCTGGAGTCAATGGAGAGAGGTCACAGGTCCATCCCTTCATGGACTACATAGACTCTGAAGGGATATGTGGCACCAAAGAGAAGCATCCTTCTTGATGACACCCTAGGTGTCAGCTCCTTTTCTTCCCACCACCTGGAGACAAGCCCTCCCCCTTGATAAAGAAAGTATCAAGATTTATACGATCTAATTAGGTTGTTTCAAACCATTTTGTTTTAAAAAGCAAAATCCATTTTTTCAATGGGAACACCTGGACATGGAATATGTAAAATGGATAACCACAGAGTGCTCTTGTTTGATGCTAGTTTTGGGGAGCAGGGTATCCTGCCCATTGAACCCACCCTCTCCACAAAGACCCTTCTCTCCATGTAGACCCTTCAGGCATCTTGGTGGAAGCCACAGGGCTCTGAAGAACACAACTTGACTAACTTCAGCGAGATGGTGCAGGTACGGTCCCTGTGTATATCATACCTAGTATGAATCGGGAACTATTGAGATTTCCCAGCCCTAAGGAATCTCCCTTGCCAGCCACCTATTAGGTGCCTGAAATTCTGTCTCTTGGGGGCTTTAGAGTTTTTTGGTCTTCACAAAAATGCCTTCATAGAAATGTAAGCATTTCTGGAAAAACTACAACAAGCCCATGACCAATTTCTACTCACATTCACTCATCCATTCATTTATTCAATGAATATTTACTGAGTATCTACTAAGTGCCAGGTATTATTCTACATATTGGAGATATGATTCTGAGCAAAACAGACGAAAGACCTACCCTCTTGAAGTCTCCATTCCAGTAGGACAGTCACTGACAGCTCGGCCCTAGGGGACTGGAGTACAATGCTGGAGGTAGACTATGCTCAGAACATGTTGCAGATAAGCGGTGCTCATCTCCTTGCTGCTGGCCCTACTCATCTGGAGCTAAACAATGTTCTGAGTTGAACCAGCTTGGCAGGACATTTTGGACAAACATTGGAGTCAGTTGGTTTGTACACTGTCTTGAAGTCCTTTGGGTATGGTTGTAAGGACTCAGGGGCCACCTTGGGGCACAGAAGAGAAGAGGTGGGAGGGGTAAGGAGAGCTCACTGGGGACCTCACTTGAATCTAACTAAGGGCTTCTCACACTTTGCTGCACATTGGAACATCTTGGGAGTTCTCAGAAATCCAGACGCTCAGCTGATCTCAGACCTATTACATTAGGTTCTGTGGTGGTGGGTTCTGGGCCTCAGTAGCGCCCAAAACTCCTTGGGTGAGTACAGTGCACAACCAAGATTAAGAACCCCTGAACTAAGTTGTATAATTGGTCTATGTAAGATTCTTCTCTTGTTGAATGTTCTCCTGGGCTATAAGCACATTTGGATAGTGTATTAGTTCATTCTCATGCTGCTATAAAGAACTGCCCAAGTGTGGGTAATTTATAAAGAAAAGAGGTTTAATTGATTCGCAGTTCTGCATGACTGGGGAGGCCTCAGGGAACCTACAATCATGGCAGAAGGTACCTCTTCACAGGGCGGCAGGAGAGAGAGTGAGAGCCAAACAAAGAGGGAAGCCCCTTATAAAACCATCAGATCTCATGAGAACTCACTATCACAAGAACAGTATGAGAGAAACGACCCCCATGATTCAATTATCTCCACCTGGTCCCATCCTTGACATGTGGGGATTATTACAATTCAAGATGAGATTTGGGTGGGGACACAGAGCCAGACCTTATCAGACAATGTTCTGTATCTTTGGCCTATATTGGACTCATCTGGGGGAATTTGGTGAAAACATGCTACATCAATGAGCTGAGTTCTTTATCTGCTCTCCAGGTGATTCAGGTACACATCAAAGTAAAAGAATGTCTGACAGCAGGGAGAACAAGGATCACTGGCCAGAGGCAGCTCACTAATCTGTGACCTCTTGGGCCTAGAGCCAGGAAGGAAAATAAGTATTCCTATATAGGTTTCACTGTTGTGAAACTCTACGTGCTACGTTACTGCATTGCAACATAACGCCTTGTAAGGTATTATTGCCCCCATTTTACAGATGAGAAAACTGAGGCCCAAAGATAGAAAGTAACTTGCCTGAGGCCACATAGGATTCAAACCCTGATGTGCCTGACTTCAGATCCTGGGGAGATAGAGCTCTGGTTTCTCTTCTATGACCTGGAATCTGTTACAAGAAGCACTAGAGAGTTCTGTTATCTCTTAGCTCAGATGATGCTCTCATTGTCCTTTAGAAGTGCTGCCAGAAGTTCATGCTGAGAGGCTCTTTCATTCATGCCCCTTTTGTTCTCCTGAGTCAGGGATCTCAGCTCCCTCTTTTCTCCTGGAACCCTGCAATTAGCCTAATTGTAAATCGAATGAACAGATTTTTCAGTGACATTAATGCAGTTTGGAACTATATGGGCTGAGTCTATTTTCCCTTTCCACTACCTCTGCAACTACAAAAATCCTATGTTGACTATAGAGATCATGTAACGTTTCCTTTAGTTTGAAATTCTGTATGACCTAAGTACTTTAGGCAGTTATCTCTGAACATCTAAACTAAGAAATGGGGCAAAAGAATGGAAGATTGTTCCCATTCCCATTAAAGAAGACATTCTCTTCTGTGTTTAACATGGGCAAAATAAAAGTCTGTTTATTAGACTTCAAACACATATTTTCAGAACACATTTACTGTATGCAGCAAAGTTCAACTCTGTTTTGTGCCTGTACATATAAGTATCAAAGGAAGAGCCTTTATTCCTAGTTCCTGACAAATATGAAATTGCTTTCAAGAAAACACATGCAAAAGCAGTTACGATTATGAATGGCTTTGGCAGCCACCATCTTACATTATTAATTTTGTAATACAATCCACCTCCTCTTCATTCATATTTGATAGGAAGCCTGTTTGGTCAAGAAGGAAGCCCAGTGCAGGATTTATGAAGTTGTTTGTAAGGTTCGAGACCCTGTGCTTGTTCTGCATTCAGGGTTGTACTTTTCCTGCCCTCCATGACCTTGCTTGCCTTTGAGATAGCAACTGCTCTTTTGGAATTCATCAACAGGTATGATCAGCAACCAGCAGAGTGTTATCTAAAGGAAACAAAATAAGCTTTGAGCATCATTTGGAATCGGCCACATTTCCTCTGCAGTGGCAAGGTGCTGGGAGTACAGAGTATTCGTGGGAAAGGTTCTCTCCAGTAGCCTCTGATGAGAAGGAAACACATCAGCCGCAATACCCAGCATTTATATCAAGGTCAAGCTCAAGCTCAAGCTCAAGCTTGATACCATTCACAAGGTGTTTCCAAACCTATAGTCCATTTGAATGCATGATAATCCTTAAGGTGGACAGGATGGCTACGATTAGATACCTTTTCCCAATGGAGAAAAGAACCTCAGAGAGGTTAAATGATATTTAGTCTTTTCTAGCCTCGTCTGCACAATAATCCCTTCACTCCCTTGCCCGCTGCTTACTCCCACAAGCAGCCCTTCTCCTGCCCTGTTCCCCAGGCCTCTACCCCATATTGCATTTTTAAAGGCCCTTGCATTTTGCCTGCGGCTGACTGGCACCTACCAATGCATAACTTTGCACTTCCTGGCTATGCTGAGGTGCCCAGGGTGCTGTTGGGAACTCACAGGAGCTCAGTGAGGTATTTTAAAATTTTGAGGGAAGCAAAGCAATGCCTGACATCTATCCAACCCCACATGAAAGAGGTTCAACAGATCACCCTACATTCCTTCAGATAATGTCGTATTTTGCAAAGCTAGGTTTTTAGTAATTGCAAGGATGAAAAAAAAGTACTACTGAAAATCAACGTGGGACAGGAGTTGAGGGTGGCAATGTTCAATATGATTGCAGGGCTTGAGAATTCTGCAATGCCCAACAGAGACACATGTTTTCTTAGGAAGTAATTGTGGCTCTTTAAGAGTGAAATAAAATAATATTTTCCTTTTAATTTATGTATAGTATTTTTTATTTATAAGGACACATTTATTAAGTTGTTTATACATAACTACTTGGTAAACGGAATTGGTAGGTATTTCTTTTGGCCTAAGGGCATTGTAAAAAACAAAAAATTCCTGAGATACCAAGGACACCATGAACCTAGCTTCTGGTGTAAAGAAAATCCCTAAAGGTGTTGTTTTTCTTGCTTTTTTTTTCTTCTTTGAATGACTTTATATGACTTTATATTTGAAAGGCTTTTAAACCCCAAGACTGAACAACTGCCAGAGGGATTTTGCTGCTGTGACCAGACAGCTGGAGAAACACTTTCAGGAGGGGGTTTTCCTAGCTCTTTTGAGCCACAATTGGTTGTCCATGACCAGATTTGTCCCTGAATGCACGCAGGTTGGCCTGAAACAATAGGACAATGACTCAAGAGTGGATAGTGAGTGAATCGGGCGTCCATCATCTCCAGGCATCCAGGAGACAAAGTGACAACTCATGTAGTCCATCTGTCTCCGACAGAGAAGACAAAGCATCAATCTCTGTGCAGTCTTTTTACTCAAAGATCTTTCTTCAGTGTCCCTCTACACACCTTGCCTCCAAGAAAAAATACAGGCAGCCTGGAATAGTGGGTGAGACCTGGAATCTGTGTCAAATGTTGGCTGAGCTCCTCAATGACGCACACTCAGCTCCTTCCCATTTCCTGGTGCCGCCCCACTCCAGAGATGCTCTGGCGTCCCTCCTTACTGGTCGCCATACTGAGATGATGGGGATCAAGGATACTGACCAATATTAAAGACATGTATGAGGTAAAAAGCACTCAGGGAAGTCTTAAGTGCCTGACATTTCCACATTTCCACCTAAGGAAGCAACCCCAGGGCCATCCCTTGGCATTGGTTGCCAGGCTGTGAGTGTTGGCTGATCCTGGTGGCCACAGCTAGGGGACTCATGATTAGCCAGTTACTCCCTGCGAATGCTGTGTGGGACTAGAACCAACCACTTGCAGTGACATTGAGATTTAGCGTCAGATATTCCTGGTTCAAATCCTGCCTCTACTTTGTACTAGCTGTGTGACTCTCGGAAAGTCATTTAACCTATCTAAGATTTGTTTTCCTCACTTGTAAAATGGAAATAATAATAAGCCACCTGTGACAATTCACTGGAAGTACTTGGCGTGGTGCCTAAATTAAGCCTTCCTTATATGGTAGCAAATGATCATCATCATCATCACCATCTTAGTGGAAACAACCAACATGTGAAGTAGGCTGAAGAGAGGTTCATCTTAATTCCCATTCTGCAGATGTGGAAACAGAGGCTCAGAGAGGTTAAATCTGACTTGCTTTGGGTTACATACACAAGTACAGCTGGGACTTCAAACCTGGGTGTTCCTTAACCTGGCACCCCCTTGATTGCATCCTGCTGATCCCCACTTCACGGGCCTCTCCTTCCCATCTTCTGGCTCACTCTGACTATGGAGGTCATAGGTAACCCTTACTAAGTTTATGTGTATGTCCTGCTGCTCTCACCTCCTGGATCCTGCACAGCAGACAGCCAAGTGTAGGCTGGGACAGTTCCAAGCAGGAAAAGGGATGTTGGCTGGATGTGGTGGCTCATGCCTATAATCCCAGCACTCTGAGATGCCAAGGCAGAGGATTGCCTGAGCCCAGGAGTTCAAGACCAGCCTGGGGCAACATAGTGAGACCCTGTCTCTACAAAAAATAGAAAATTAGTCACATGCCTATAGTCCCAGCTACTCATAAGGCTGAGGTGGGAGGATTACTTGAGCCCAGGAGGTCAAGGCTACAGTGAGCCATGATCACATCACTGCACTCCAGTCTGGGTGACAGACAGAGTAAGAATCTGTCTAAAAAAGAAAAAGAAAGAAAGAAAAGAAAAAAAAAGGAGAAAGAAAACGGGAAAGCCTTCTTGGCTTGGGTGTGTCTCCTGAGTCCATACATACTTGCCTACCTGTTTTTGTGACCCTTGGCCATCCTGGAAAAATTGATTTTGTTTCAGCGACTCGGCAGCCCGCATCCCGAGGAGTGAGACACATTTGTCCCTATGTCACCCCACTGCCATTGTCATTACCATGCATAGCATCAGCCAGTAGTAATGAGCAGCTATGTTGAGGGCAGGGGATAGCTGTTTCCCCTTCACTTTCAGAGGGCTGGGATTCTGCATGCAGAGACGTCGCTTCCCATCCGTCATCCGACGGAATACGCTGTGACTTGGTAATACCTTCTCCCCACCCCAAAATTGTCTTACTTTCACCCCTCACTCCACCAGGAGGGAGATGGAACGTGCCTGGGACCAATCAGAGGCCAGTTTTGGGTCATCTTCTGCATCCATCTTTGCTGTATCACAGACCACTCCCAAACTCAGTGGCTTGAAACATCAATGATTTATTTCTCACCATTCTGCAGGTTGGTTGGATGGTGTTTCTGGTCCTCACTTGTTTGACTGGGACTGGATGGTCTGGAGTGCCTCGCTCACATGTCTGGGTCCTCAGCTGGGACAATGTGTTCATCATTGTCCTTTTTATTTTCTGTATTTTTGATGATTTGACATCTTGGAGTCTTCCTGACCCTGGAGAGACTGGTCCTTCTAGGGTTAGCCAATTCCTACAGATGGCAAATGACTCCCCCTTCCATATGCAAACTGAACAAGACAGAGCCCACAGCCCCAGCCACTCTGTTATGGAGCTCTGACACCCTGTGCCATTATTTTCCTACTCCAATCATCTTACAGCCAAGTACCAGACAACTAGAGAGAGCCCTTATACCTCAGAGCCCACTGAAATTATCCAAACTAGCCCATCTTACACCTGCTTACCCTTCCTCACCTGTTCCTTCCCAGGAAACCAAAATAGAAGTTCTTGCCCCATTTTCCTCTCACTCCCTCTGCCCCTGGATTAACCCTGGTGCTTCCTCATGTGGTCTCCTGCAATGTGGGATGTTCTGTCTTTTGGCATCTGTGAATAACAAGCCATTTTTTTTCCAATGGCAGTCATCTCCTGATCTGATACTCTCACCATCGCTGAGTAATAATACAGCCAAATACAGCCAACATTTAAAACAGACAGCAGCTAGGATGGCTGCATCTTTCTCTCTACATGGCCTCTCATGCTCCAGGGAGCTAACCTGGGCTTCTCCCTATGTGATCTCCATGTTCCCAGCTCAAGAGAGGGCAAACCTCCATGTGTCAGCACTTTCAAAACTTCTGCCTGAGTCACACTTGCTAATGTTCTATGGGCCAGAGAATATCACATGGCTGAGCCCAGATTCGAAGAATGGAAAGCTATAGACTCTTCATCTTAATGAGAGGAATGGCAAAGTCCCATCAAAGGGATATGCATATAGATGGGAATAATTTGTTATCATTTCGTAAAGTCTACCATACGCTCTGCTCACTGTGCCTTTCGGCAAGTGGCTTCTTATTCTTTAACCTCATTTTCAGCAGCTTCATAATGGAAAGATAATCCCTGATCCTCAGAGGGCTGCTGAGACGGTCAAAACACCAAAACACCACAGTCCAGAGAGTGCCATGGTAATGTAAGGGTTTGCTGTTATCTGACATTTATACCATAGATGTCACATTTTGAGTTAAGAAAGATCCAGGTGTTTGGATCCTAAGAAATGATTATTCCAGCCTGGGCAACATGGCAAAACCTCGTCTCTACACAAAATACAAAAATTAGCAAGGCATGGTGGCATGTGCCAGCTACTCAGGAGGCTGAGGCAAGTGGATTGATTGAGCCTGGGAGGTCGAGGCTGCAGTGAGCTGTGATCGTGCCATGGCACTCCAGCCTGGGAGACAGAAAGAGACCCTGTTTAAAAAAAAAGAAAAAAAATTTTTATTATCATAATCCTATAGCTTAGTTTCCTATAATTTAGGTTGGAGAGATCCTGACAAGTGCTTGACAAGATGTCACCCATCTTTATAAGAATGTGTTCTAGATGAGAACACATATACTTAAGGTATTAGTTGAAGTTCTTGATCCTATCGGTGTCCCACTTCTAGATCCTGGGAAAGAAAATCTGGATGGCCAAGTTTGAAGCAAGTGGATAAACCTGGTCAAACCATGCCAATCAAAGGGGCATGCCATGGGTACCAAATGCTGTTTTAAGTCTGTATTGACTCTACTCCTTTAAGCCAGCTGGACACACTCATAATCATGCAATCAACGAACCATAAAAGCCAGTGGTCAATACCCACTCACAGTCTTCTTGCCCTAGACCTTTCTTGCTGCGTCCTGACTTGCTCTGACTTCTCTCCAGGTCCTGTCTAATTCCTGACTCCTGGCTCTCTTGCATTTGTTACCTTGCCCTTGTACCCTCCCACTTGATGTTTTTCCTCTGGAATTTCTGAAGGCTTTTTGCTCACAGACACCTTCCAGCATTTCTGGATTTGTTTGAGATTCGGAAAGGCTCCTTGGGACTTCACCTGTAGCCTTTGTCCTCCCACTCCACTATGAGATGCAGGGAGTTAGACCATCTATGTGTCTGTTTCTCTGATTAGACTAAAATCCCCTTGAGAGCAGGAACCATCTCTCTAAACAACCAGATATTACTTGTCACTTTGTTCCTTCATATAGGACTAAGGGAATCAAGTGAAACATAGAGCCAAGATATTCTAGATTTGGACTGGAATTTGTAATAGATGTGTGTTGTTTTGTGGCTCCCAGCCTTCCAAACTCCTGTTTTTCTGGAATCCTTTGTTGGTGACAGGCACAGTCCTGTCTCCCTCTTTAGAGTGCTAAGGGGGCCAGACATTCCCTTTTCTCAGTCCCTGGCCTTTTGGCTATATGTGACCTATGCTTGGCCAACTAGATTCTCCCACCTTGAACTTTGAATCTTAAGGGAGTCTCACAGAGACAAGGGCCAGATGAGAAATTCAGTGGTCATATGTGATTCATGCAGGAGCAGTGGGTAAACTGAAGGCTCAGTACAGGTCTCTAGCAGCAGCTGTGCCAGCATAAGTGATCTGACCCAGCTATTTCAGTGGCCCCACCTGGGGTGTGTATAGCCACCTGGCCTCCTAGTTTCCTGACTACTTTTTTGAGTGTGGTTCTCCATTTTTCTGATAGATTCAGAGACCAGCGCAATATCCTATTAATAAATGCCTTCTTTTGGTGCAGCAAGTCAGAGTAAATTTTCTGTTTTTTGTCTTTTTGTGTTTTGCAACTGAGAACCTGATTGATGCAGGCCACATATAATAATAAACACTAGTTTCCACTCACCAGGGACATATCACATGCCAGATGGGGCACTGAGTACTTCGTATTGATGATATTTAATCCTCACCACAATCCTGGGTGGGAATTATTAGTCTTCTCAGTTTGCAAATTAGACTCAAGGCTTTTATGAATAACATTCCTGTGAGTATTCTTGCATATGTCTTCCTGGCACTCATGTGAATGCATTTCTGTTGGGCGTATATTTAGGAATGAAACTCCCAAGTCATAAAGTACTGATATGTTTATCTTCATTAGCTAATGTTTAACTGTTTTCTAAAGTTTTTATTCCCACCAGCACTTGTGTGAGATTCTGGTTTCAGTAGATGACTGGATCTTGGCCAATTCGATATTTTCTTTTTAAATATTAGTCCCCATGGCAGGCATTTAGTGGTATTTCTGTATAGCTTAATTTGTACTTCCATCATGCCCAATGAGGTTGAGCATCTTAAAAAATTTATTTAGGCTGGGTGCAGTGGCTCACACCTGTAATCCCAGCACTTTGGGAGGCCAAGACGGGTGGATCACTTGAGATCAAGAGTTCAAGACCAGCCTGGCCAACATGGCGAAACCCCGTCTCTACTAAAAATACAAAAATTATCTAGATGTGGTGGCCCATGACTGTAATCCCAGTTACTCAGGAGGCTGAGGCAGGAATCACTTGAACCCAGGAAGCAGAGGTTGTAGTGAGCTGAGATTGCACTACTGCACTCCAGCCTGGGTCACAGAGCAAGATTCTGTCTCAAAAA
>NW_016805922.1:812537-890075 GCF_001698545.2 Rhinopithecus bieti
TTTTTTTTTTTTTTTTTTTTTTTTGACAAGGTCTTGTCTCTGTTGCCCAGGCTTAATGCAGTGGCATAATCTCAGTTCACTGCAATCTCTACCTCCCAGGCATAAACCATCCTCCCACCTCAGCCTCCCAAGTAGCTGGGACTACAGGCATGCACCACCACACCTGGCTAATTTTTGTAGAGATGGAGTTTCACCATATTGCCCAGGCTGGTCTCAAACTCAAGCAATCCGCCAGCCTCTGCCTCCCAAAGTGCTGGGATTACAGGTGTGAGTCACAGCATCCAGCCCGCACTGTCTTGATTACTGTATCTCTATACTAAATCTTGAAGCCAGGCCATGTCAGTCCTCTCTTTCTCCTTCAATGCTGTGTTGGCTATTTTGGATCTTCAGCTTTTCCATATAAACTTTAGAATCCAGTTTGTCGGTACCCACAGTATACCTTGCCAGGATTTTGATTGGGAATGCATTGAATCTATAGATTAATTTGGAAGAATTGGCATTGCTGAGCACTTTTTGATTTATTTGCCATTTGGGTGTTCTTTTTTTGGGGGGCTGTGACATACCTATTCCAAACTCTTGACCATTTTTATTTTTTTGTATTGATTTGTATACATTCTTTATATTTTCTGCAAAAGAGTCATTTGTTCTGATATGTGTTACAAATATCATCTTTCATTCTGTGACTTGCCTTTTCAGTCTTCTGAATAATGTCTTTCAAAAAATAGAAGTTCTTATTTTAAGCTTTGCTCAATTCATCTTCCCCATTATATTTCGTGACCTGGTCAAGATCCCAAGATTACAAATAAATTCTCCCTGTTATCTTCTAGAGTAGAGGTCTGCAAACTTTCACTGAAAAGGGTAAGATAGTAAATATTTTAGGCTTTGTTGGTCATATGATCTCTGTCACAACTACTCAACTCTGCCACTGCAGTGTAAAAGTAGCCATAAACAACATGTAAATGAATGGGTGTGCCTGTATTCCAATAAAACTTTATCAAAACATCCAGTGGGCCATAGTTTACTGAACCCTGTTTTAGATTGGTGCTCTCCAATATAACTTTCTGTGATGATGGAAAGGTTCTGTATGTGTGGTAGCTAAGAGCCACATGTGGCTATTGTGTACTTGAAATGTCGCTAGTGCAATGGAGAAACTGCGCAACTTTTAACTGAGAAACTTTTAATTGTATTTAGTTTTGATTAATCTAAAAACTTAAATAGCTACATATGACTAGTGGCTACTATATAGGATAGTGCAGTTCTAGAAGCTTATTGCTTTATCTTTTCTTTAGAGCTATCATTCACTTGGAATTTATTTTCATGTATGGTGGGAAGTAGGGAATAGGTGGCAATCCAGTTTACCCAAAACCATTTATTTTAAACACTGTCTTTTCCCCATAGCTCATCAGTGCCACCTTTGTCCCATATTAAGTATCTTACATGACTCATTATCTATGTGTATTTATCTATCCTTGCACCAATATCATAGTGTCTTAAATACTGAAGCTTAATCGTGAGGAAGACTGGATGTCTGGTAGATTTAATCCTGCATTTTTTTTTCTTCTTCAAGAATATCTTAGCATCTTAAAATTGTTTTCATTTACATATAAATTTTATAATTAGCTTGTCAGTTTCCACACACACACACACACACACACACACACACACCCCTACTTGAATTTTTACTGGAATTACATTGAACTTACAGATCAAATTGAAGAAATTAAATGCCATAGAAAAATGCCATAGATACTGGATATATCTATAGCATTTAATTTTCTAATCTATGTACTTGATATAACAAATCTCTTTTAATTAATTAATTAATTAATTAATTGCTTTTTGAGACAGGGTCTTGCTCTATTGTAGTGCAGAGTCATGATCATGGCTCACTGCAGCCTTGACCTCCTGGGCCCAAACGATCCTCTCACCTCAGCCTCCAGAGTAGCTGGGACTACAGGATGTGCCACCATGCCCTGCAAATTTTTAATTTTTTTTTTATAGAAATAATGTCTCACTATGTTGCCCAGGCTGGTCTCAAACTTCTGGGCTCAAAGATTCTCCTGCCTTGGCCTCCTAAACTGCTGGGATTACGTAAGCCACTGCATCTGGCCAGTCTTCTTTAATTTCTATCAATAACATTTCATAGTTTTTAGTGCAGACATCTTCCGTATCTTTCTGTAGATTTATTCCTAGGTATTAAATACTTTTTGATGCTATTGTAAGTGATAGCTTTAAAAAATATTTTCTAATTGTTTGTGGCTGCTATATAAATATACATTTGATTTTTGACTGTTGACCCGTGTCCAAATCTTGCTCAATTCACTATGAATGGTAATCATAATAGTTTATCCATAGATTCTTTTGGATTGTCTATGCATAAAAACGTATAATTTGTGGATAAATACTTTTTTTTTTTGAGACAGAGTCTCACTCTGTTGTCCAGGCTGGAGTGCAGTGGCGCCATCTTAGCTCACTGCAACCTCTGCCTCCCAGGTTCCAGCGATTCTTGTGCCTCAGCCTCCTGAGTAGCTGGGACTACAGGCACGTGCCACCATGCCTGGCTAATTTTTTTTTTTTTTTTTTGTATTTTAGTACTGATGGAGTCTCACCATGTTGCCCAGACTGGTTTCGAACTCCTGAGCTCAGGCAATCCACCTGCCTTGGCCTCCCAAAGTTCTAGGATTACAGTCATGAGCTACTGCGCCTGGCCCATTGATATTTCTTTTATCCTGTTTTTTTTCCTTCTCTATGTTTCCTTTTGTTGCATTGGCAAGAACCCCCAGCAAATGTTGAACAGAAGTGGTGATAGACAACAGAGCAGACACTCTTATTTCATGTGCAGTCTCAGAGGGGAAACTTTCACCATGTTTGTTCCATGTTTCCCTCTATCAGTACATTTTAACTTACTGCTTTTCTAGCATTACCCAAACTTGCATTGCTGTAGCACCCAACTTGATTGTGTAGCATTTTTCCTGATTCTTACTATTCTCACTGGATTAATTTTGCTAATACTTTGACTGTGATTTTGTACCTATATTAATAAATAAGACTGGCCTATAATTTTCCTTTCCCATATCTTTGTTGATTTTGAACTCCAAGTAATGTGGGTCTCATAAAACTAGTTAGGAAGAATTTCTTCTTTTCCTATTTGCTGGTAGTTCTTGTAATATCTGGCATTATTTCTTTCTTTAATCTTTGGCATAATTTACTCATAATTTTAGGATACTTTGGAATTTCTACTTCATCTTAAGTCAGCTTTTATAAGTTATATTTTTCTCTACTGTGTCCATTTTATCTAAGTTTTCAAATTTATTGTTATAAAGTTATTAATACTATCTTTATGATTTTCAAGTGTCTCATGAATCTGTACTTTCATGTTCTCTAAATTATCTATTTATACGTTCTCTCTTTATTTTAACTAGTTTCTCTGGGTTTTTCTTCAAAGAACCAACCAACTTTGGCATGTTGATTTTCTATATTGTGCATTTATTTTCTAATTTATTAAGTTCTTCTCTTCTCTTATCTTCTTCCTTTTACTTTGATTTAATTTTTTACTTATATATTGAAGTGTAGTATACCATAAAGATAAAAATGCACAAATAGTAAGCATACAATTAATGCATTTTCAGAAAATGAACATATCTGCTTAAGAAATAGAACTTAACAATATAAGCCCCCCATTGTTCTCTGCAGTCATTGACTGCTTTCTGTCTCGAAAATAACCACTATCCTGCCTTCTAACACCATAGATTAGTTTTACCTATTTTTGAAACTTATACAAATGCAATCATATAGGTACTCATTTGTGTCTTGCTTCTTTCCCTGAACATTATGTTTATGAAATTAACCCATTTCGTTATACATAGCTAATACTTCTTTTAATTCTGCAAAGAATGCCATTGTGTAAATATAACATAATTGGTTTGTGTCTTCTGTTATTGTTGGACATTTAGGTTGATTCCAGTTTGAGGATATTATGAATAATGCTGCTATGAACATTGTTGTACACACTTTTTGAGTGCACAAATGTACACAGTACTATTGGGTACATAGCTAGGAGTGGAATTGCTGGATCCTAGGGTATACGTGTGTTCACTGCCAAATGGTTTTCCAGAATGAGTGTAAGAACCTTTCCTTAGTAGCAGTATATGAGTGTTCTTTTCTCCATGTCCTTGGCCAGTACTTGGTATTGTCAATCTTTAATTTTAACCAATCTTGTGGGAGACTAATGGTATCTCATTATACCTTTAATTAGCTTTATTTTAATGATTAATGAGATTGAACATCTTTTCATATGTTTATCAGACATTTGGACATCTTCTTTTGTGAAGTTCAAGTCCATTACCTAGTTTTTCCCCCATGGGTTGTCTGTTTCTCGTAATTTGTATAGGTTCTTTATACACTTTAGATAAGAGTCTTCTAATTTTTATATGAGTTGGAAATATCTTCTGCTCTTGCCCTTTTCTTCCCTTTTGTTGATTTTGAACAGAACATTTTAATTTTGATATAGTTTACTCGATGAATCTTTTTCTTCATTGTTGATGCTTTTGGTGTCCTTTTTCATCAATCTTTACCTATCCCGAGGTCAAACATATATTTCCTGTATTATCATCTGAAAGTCTTTTTGCTTTACCTTTCCCATTTAAATCTACAGATGACCTTCAACTTAGGATGGTGCTACATCTTGATAAACCCATCCTAAGTTGAAAATATCGTAAGTAAAAAATGCATTTAATACATCTAACTTACTGGACATTATAGCCTAGGCTAGCCTACCTTAAATGTGCTCAGAACACTTACATCATTAGCCCACAGTTGGGAAAAATCATTTAACACAAAGCCTATTTTGTGTTGAATATCTATTTGTTTTGTTGAATATCTATTTGTTTTGTTGAATATCTCATGTCATTTATTGAACACTGTACTGAAAGTGAAAAACAGAATGGTTGTATGAGTACTCAAAGCGTACAATTTCTACTGAATGCATGCCACTCTCACACTGTTGTAAAGTCAGAAAATCCTAACTCAAACCAGACCCACATCAGGGACCATCTGCACGAGGAATGTTCCAATGATGGAGCTGATTAGCAGAGGATTTCTCAGTCTCTGCACTGTGGACATTTTTGAGTGAATAATTCTTTGTTGTGGGGGCTCTCCTGTGCATTGTTGGATATTTAGCAGCATCCCTAGCTTCTACCTGCTAGATGCCAGTTGTGGCAATAAAAAATGTCTCTAGAATTGCCAAATGTTCCCTTATAGGGGTTGGGGAGGGGTTGCAAAATTCCTTTCAGTTGAGAATCAGTGATTTAACATATAGTGTAGAGGTCAAGTTTCATTTAGTTTCTCATATATTGCTCAATCAAATTTTTTTTTTTTTTTGAGACGGGGTTCTGCCATGTTTGCCAGCCTGGTCTCAAGCTGCTGATCTCAGCTGATCTGTCCACCTCGGCCTCCCAAAATTCTGGGATTACAGGCATGAGCCACAGTGCCTGGCCTGCTCAATTGATTTTATTTCTTCCTTTATCATCTTTATAGCTTTTATTCGTTTTTCTTTATTGCACTGGCTTGAGCCACTAGTACAATGTTGAATAGAAATGATAATTGGGGAAAACTCCATCTTTCATCATAAGTTTAATTTTTTTTACAGTAGGCTTGCTGAGAATATCCATTATCTCATTCAGAAAGTTATCTTCTATTCCTCATTTGTTAGGAGTTTTTTTTTAACTAATTAATTGTTGACCTTTTAAAAATGCTTTTTCTGTATCTATGCAGATAATCACATGAATTCCCCTAAAGTTAATGTTGTATTGAAAAAATGTGTTATATTAATTGATTTTCCAACATAAACCCAATAACTAAGGTCTTGGATTATATTATCTTCTTCCTCCAGGGAAGTCCACCTGACTCACAAAAGTGTCAAGGGCACTGTTTGGACTCTCAGCCTCTCAGCCTCCTCTTCCAGAATTAACAAATTACCCCGGGGGAAAGTAGCCCCAAATGCTTGGATTATATTGTCTTTTAAAGCATGACCTGCTCATGCTTTCTGCTTTATTAGTCCTCTAAAGGCTTCACATATTTTCTTTATTGAGACATTTATTAAAAAATAATTATTATTGTTGTCATAATGATTGTGTTCAGCTTTTGTAGCTGTTCTCAGTGGAGAGGTTGGTCTCAATGATCTAATCACTCATTACTGGAAATAGAAGTTTCTTTTCTTAGAGAGATAAATATCAATTATACAAAGTATGCAAAGATAAAACACACACACATATATATATCCATCTGTACTATGATGTTTTATTATACATTACAATCAAACAACCTATGCATCACCACATAGGTTAAGAATGAAACATTAAATGGCGTTGCAGTGAGCCAAGATCGTGCCACCGCATTCCAGCCTGGGTAACAGAGTGAGACCCTGTCTGAAAAAAGAAAGAAAGAAAAAAAAGTGAAAATTTGTATTATCATTTCAAAATTGTTTTATTTAAGAAAGAAGAAAATTATCACTTCTAAGAAGAAGCCTCTATGTGTCCCACTCTGATTACATTTTTCTCTCTCTGCCATCACTAACTTTTAGCTTCATTTTTGTGTTCAGCTTTCCTTGCTCTTCTTTACAGTTTTAGAACCTGTACTTTATTCCCAGTTATATTTAGTTTTGTCTGTTTTTGAGCAGCACATAAATGACATCCTCTAAGTTTATGCTTTTGTGTCTCCATTTTTTTGCTCAAGGTTATATTTTTTAAGTTTATCCAAAAGGACGTTTATTTTCCCTGCTCCATAGTTTTCCACTGATATTCGGTGTATTTTTCCATTGTAGTGTAGATGGACATTTGTATTGTTTCTGGTTTTCATCTATTATAAACTATAGATACATATAATATAAACAATATAGTAGTGAATGTTTTTCTACCCACTTCTCGGTGTGCAAGAAGGATTATAGGATATACCTGTCTTCAATTTTACTTCATCATACAAGCTCTTTTCCAAAGTGATTGTACCAATTTACAATCTCAAAGCAGTGTGTGACTTTCTGTTGTGCTATAATATTGCCAACAGTTGATATTGACTTTGCCAATATGGTGAGCATGACATAATTTACGTTGTGTATATCTCTGATGTCCGTTGAGGGTTGAGGTTGTATATTTCTTCTTATGGTACCAAAAGGCTTTACTTTTCTCTGAAATACCTGTTCTTTCATCTTGCTAATTTTTTTTTTGACTGGGCTATGTATTAGTTAGTGTTCTCCAGAGAAACAGAACAAATAGGAGATATATAGGGAGAGATTTATTGTGAGAAATTGGCTCACATGCTTACAGAGACTGAAATGTCCCATGATCTGCTGTCCACAAGCTGGAGACCCAGGAAAGCTGGTGATGTAATTCCATTCTGAGTCCAAAGGCCTGAGAACTAGGAGAGCTGATTGTTTTATACCAGTCTACGGGCAGGAGAAGACAGATGTCTCAGCTCAATCAGGCAGACGTTAAGCAAAAATTCCTCCTTCGTCTGCCTTTTTTGTTTATTTAGGCCCTCGATGGGTGGAATGATGCCCACCAACATTGAGGAGGCAATTTACTTTACTGAGTCCACTGATTCAAATACTAATCTTCTCTTGGAAAACCCTCACAGACACACTCGGAAACAATGTTTAGTCTGGGCACCCCATGGTACAGTCAAGTTGATACATAAAAACCATTGTGAGCTATTTGCTTTTTTTCTTAGTGATTCCTAGGAGCTGTTTTGTATTCTAGATGAGGGCTTCTCACCAGAACTTTCTGTGATGATAGAAATGTTCTCTGTCTGCACTGTCCAGTATGGTAGCCACTAGTCATACACTACTGAGCACTTGAAAGCAGTGCAGCAGAGGAACTAAATTTTCAATATTATTTTTAGTGTATTTATTTATTTATTTATTTGGAGATGGAGTTTTGCTTTTGTTGCCCAGGCTGGAGTGCAGTGGTGCGATCTTGGCTTACTACAACTTCTGCATCCCGGGTTCAAGTGATTCACCTGCCTCAGCCTCCCAAGAAGCTGGCATGCACCACTATGCCCAGCTAATTTTTGTATTTTTAGTAGATATGGGGTTTCACCATGTTGGTGAGGCTGGTCCCAAAATCCTGACCTCAGGTGATCCGCCCATGTTGGCCTCCCAAAGTGTTGGGATTACAGGCATGAGCCACTGCGCCCAGTCTATTTTTAATTTTAATAGCCACATGTCTAATAGCTGCCATCTTGGACAGCACAGGTCTAGGTAACAATTATTTGTTGGCATTAAGTTTTGTAAATGTCTTCTCCAAGTTTGTGAACTGTCTTTTCACTCCTTTCAAGGTGCTTTTGATGAACAGAAGTCCTTAATTTTAATGTATTGAATATTATTAACCTTTTCCTTTATAGTTTGTGTATTTATATATCTTGTTTATAAAATCCTTTCTTATACTTTCTTATCTTAGTATATTTTCTTGTACTGAGATATGAGGAACTGATTTTTGTGTTTATAATTTTCTTCCCCCATCAGTCATCAGTTTTCCTAGCACAGTTTACTGAATGGGTCTTCCTTTCCTCACCAATCTGCAGGACTGGCTGTATCAATCAGAGTACTGGCGAGAAGCAGAAGGCACACTCAAACATTAACATTAAAGAGAGTTTACTAAAGGCACTATTGAGCACTTTTACACTGTTGGTGGGACTGTAAACTAGTTCAACCATTGTGGAAAACAGTGTGGCAATTCCTCAAGGATCTAGAACTAGAAATACCATTTGACACAGCCATCCCATTACTGGGGATATACCCAAAGGATTATAAATCATGCTGCTATAAAGACGCATGCACACGTATGTTTATTGCAGCACTATTCACAATAGCAAAGACTTGGAATCAACCCATATGTCCATCAGCGACAGACTGGATTAAGAATATGTGGCACATATACACCATGGAATACTATGCAGTCATAGAAAAAGGATGAGTTCGTGTCTTTTGTAGGGACATGGATGGCGGCTGGAAAGCCCATCATTCTCAGCAAACTATCGCAAGAAGGCAGAAAACGCCGACACCGACATGTTCTCAGCCCTCATAGGTGGGAATTGAACAATCGAGATCACTTTGACACCAGGAAGGGGAACATCACAGCACCGGATGGCCCTGTTGTGGGGAGCAGGGAGGGAGGAGGGATAGCATTAGGAGATATACCTAATGTAAATGACGAGTTAATGGGTGCAGCACACCAACATGGCACATGTATACATATGTAACAAACCTGCACGTTGTGCACATGTACCCTAGAACTTAAAGTATAATAATAATAAATAAAAAATAAAGGCACTATTTACAAAGGAGAGGCTGAGGTAAGGGAAACTAGCAGGTGATGAAGCAAACTGGGGCTGGCAAGAGCTGAAACCCTTACCACTTCTAACCCTGAGAGTCAAGGAAAGGCAGGAGTTACTGGACCCAGAGGGAGGAATGGAGAAAGGCCTCTAAATAGAAAGGGAGATGTCCACAGAGAAACATACCAATCACCTTGACCCAGGAAAGACAGAATTTGCCAGAGGAATAAACACCTGCCTGCTCAACCTCATGCTGTCCCTCCTGTAGATTCGGTGCTAAACCCACCATAACCCAGCTGGAAGCCAGAGGGCAGGGAACCCACCAATGGAGGAGGTCTGTTCTGGGGTACAGAACTGAGTGGAGCAGGTTGGAGACTGCATCTGGATGAACAAATAAACCATCAAGCACATCTGCATGGTTATAAATCTATTTTCCATAAATGCATGGGTAGGTACAGGATCTCTCGCCATACTGTGCCACTGATCTATTTGTCTGCAGCACTCCACGCTGCTTTAAGTAATAAAGCTTTAAATATATTTTCATATTTGAGAGGGCAAGAATCGTAACCTTGTTTTTCCTCTTCAGGAATGTCTTGGCCATTCTTTGCCTTTTGTTCTTTCATTTATATTTCAGAATCAGCTTGCCAATATTCATGAAGAACTATATTGGAATTGTGATGGGACTTGCAATGAGTCTCTAGATCAATTGGAAGAGAGCTGACATATTTATAATTCCTTCCAAGGATAGGGTTTATGTCTCCACATACTTAGGTCTTATTTAATATATTTCTTAATAAGATTTTATCATATTCTCTATAAAAGCTTCCATTTTGTAAATTTTTTTCTAGGTACCTATTTTGTTGCTATGGTAAATATCTTTCCTTAAAATAAAAGTCACTTTTGCCTGATGCTTGTATATAAAATGAAATTATTTTGTCTATTTTGGACTGAGCAACCTTACTAAATTACCTTAGTAATTCTAATGATTTACCTGAGAGTTCTTTGGAGTTTTCTTTGCAGACAGACATATTATCTGCAAATAATGATAGTGTTGTTTCTTCCTTTACAATCCATATATCTTTACTTTTTAATCTTCTGCACCGTAAGTGTAGAATAGAAGTTGGTATTAGCAGACATCCTTAACTTTCAGGCTTCTGATTTTCAGGGGAATGCTCTCAATATTTCCACATTAATTATAATGCCTTCTGTAACTTCTTGTAGAAGCTCTTTATCACGTTAAGCAAATGCCCCCTTCTATTTCTAGGTTAAGTGTTTTTGTTTTCAACATGAAAGTAAGTTGAATTTTATCAAATGCTCTTACTGCATTAATTGGGGTTATCATAGGAGTTTTCTTCCAACTGCATTTGGAACAGTCCAATTTCTAATTGCTAAATTCCTACCCAGTTTTCAAGGGTCCCCAAAGACCTCCCTGATCATCCACCACTCCCCATCATAAGGCATCCCTTCTCCTCTCCCTTCATTTCATAGTCCCTTTGTAGATGGAAATCATATATTCACTTATGCACCCCCCAATGCCCAGCACACAAGCACATAGTAAATGCTAACAAAATGTCGATTGAATTATGGAGTGAGTCATTCTTATGGCACTTTATAGCTTTGATTTTTATAGTTTCATGTCCATGTTTCTTTTCTCCCCTCTGGACTGGAAGCTTTCAAGGGCAGAGTTCACATCTGATTATTCTCATTATTCATCTAGGACCCAATCCAGGGCCTGATTCAGAGCCCTGTTCATCACTGGATGATTCCTTGCTTTCTTTGGCAAACTCCATCATCAAAACCATCCAACTAGTCTTCCAGGAGTAGCCAATCTCTCTTCATGGTTCCCTCTGCAGAGAGAGAGGTTTGCTTCACTCTTACCCTCAGGGAGTCAGGCCAGTTCTGATGACTAAGGGCAAAATAATTTGCTCCTTTGCTGAGATTAATTTCTAAAAAATGGTTTTGCAATAACCTGGGCTTGACTGACCAGGGGTGAAGGAAGGAGAAAGAAGCCATAAAGAGCACTCCTTCCTTCTAATGAAACTGAACCAAGGACAGGGCAATAAGCCAGGGAGTCAGCCACTGATGGGTCTTTACTTAGCCCTTACTTTGTGCCCAGCTCTGTTGCTAGGCATTGTAGAGGTGGGAGAGACATGCTGGCCTCTTTCCTGAATGCTTAGAATTTATTTTTCACCTTGGAAACAGAAATTTCACATTTGACAAGTTAACAATATGACAAGGCCATCTGTTTACTCATTCATCCATTTATTCTTCCATTCATTTATTCACATAGTATTTCAAAGTCTCTGCTATGTGGTGGGTGTTGTGCTAAGCACTGGGGAATTCAGGATTGAAGAGATGCCACCCCGTCCTTAGGCTGAATAAGGGAGTTGGTTAATTAAACAGCTCTAGTACAATGTGATATATGTGGTGGTGAAGGTATGTTTTCAAGTGCTGCATTGGGGAACAACAGGATACAGGGACTCTCAGAGGAAGTAATGAATGGATTATCAGAGAACATGAATTTGGTGTAGAAGTTTATAATCAGGATAAGAGAGAAGGATATATGAAAAGTTGTGGAGACAAGGAGAGCACAGGAAGTTTGGAAGATGATGACTGGCATGACTAGAGTTCAGGGACAGGATGGAGGATGAGAAGGAAGAAGGCCAGGAAGGCAGGCAGGGACCAGGTCCTTAACTCACAGTGAGAAGTTGTGGGAGCCTTCACCTCAGGGCATCAGCAGTCATTTAAACATTTCAGCAGGGAGGAATGTGATCTGATTCGTGTTTTAGGTTCCAAAAGGTCAGAGCAGAGAGAATGGATAGGGAGAGTGGAAACTGGAATGAGGAAGGCAAATGAAGAGTGTTTGAGCTGAGCCTTGAAGGATGGGCAGGATTGACTGAGTAAGGATGAGAGGGTGTGGCATTCCAGGCAAAGGGGATGGCAAAAATTCCAGTATAGAAATTGGGAAGCAGTGGGAGATCAAGGGACCAGTAAAGAGATCAGGCTGACTGGAATCCAAGGAAGGTCATAAAGTTTGGAAGTGGGTGACACACACTCGGGGGACATCTAGGGGCTCAGAAGCCTGTAGAACCAAGTGAAAAGGGGTCCAGCAAAGACTTCAAAATCTTAAAAATTGGAGCTATAGCAGAGGGTAGTGGGAAGAGATTAGCTGGAGATGAAAAAAACCTAGATTCTAGACTCAGCTCTGCCACTAACTTGCTACATGAGTTTAAGCAAATTATTTCTCCTCTCTAGGTCTCAGTTTTCTCACTTACAAAATGAAAGTGCTGGCCTAGATCTCTTCTAGCACTGGCGATTTAGGATGCCAAGCACTAGCCTCTATCCTTCCATTCCCAAGTGTGTTTGCATTTGCCCCAGGCCATCCCAAACCATGCTCACTGCCTCACTGAAGCCTGCCAAGCTGCATCTCAGCCAGAGGAAGTAGAATTAGTGGATGAGACAAAACAAGACAAAAATAACGCGTAATATAAACCCTCAAAGAAGGAAGGAAGGCGATTAAAGCATGAGGCAGGGAGAAACAGTGATGAAGATGATATCAGAAAAGGAAAACCTAATTATTGGAATAACAGACTCAATATATAGGTTGCACAACAGAAAGGAAAAGCTGAAGAATAATATATCTGTTAGCTTTTGCTGTGTAACAAATCACTGCTAAACTTAGTGGCCATTTATTACTGCTCATTGTTCACATGTCACATAAGCACTGCTGTTGAGCTGGGTCAGACACAGTTGATCTCAGCCTTGCTCATGCATTTGTGGCCAGCTGGAAGGTCTGCTGGGGGCTAGCTGGTTTGGGATCATCTCATCCACATGTCTGACAATTGTCTGGATGTCAGCTGGGACAAAGGAGCTGACTGGGCCACATGTCTTTTAGATTATTCAGTATGCACATCAAGGCTTGTCTACATGGTTCTGTGTTTGAATGTGTCCCCTCCAAAATTCTTGTTGAAATTTGATCCCCATTGTGGTGGTCTTATGAGGTGAGGCCTTTGGAAGTTGATTAGGCCATTAAGGCCCCACCCTCATCAATGGGTTAATGACCTTAGGAGAGAAGGTTTTAGAGAGTTTGCCTTCCAACAGATGAGGACAAACAAAAAGGTACCATCTTGAAAGCAGAGAGCAGCTCTCACCAGACACCAGTGGGGGCACCTTGATCTTGGACTTCCAGCTTCCAGAACTGTGAGACATAAATTTCTATTGTTTCTAAACTACCAAGTCTGTGGTATTTGTTGCAGCTTGAACGACTAAGACATATGGTGGTATCAGGATTCTAAGAGAGAGACTGGAAGTGTACAAATGGTCAAAATATGTCACAGGGCCAGCCAAGAGTCAAGGATGGGGAAATAGATTCCACTGGTGATGCAGAGTAACACTACAAAATGGCATAGACAGAGGAAGGAATCAGGGATTGTGGAAATTTTTTTCCCAATTTATTAAATTGAATTCTCTGGCCAGAGTTATTCACATTCTTCCCAAATGCAAATATTCCTACTCCCATTCCAGTACCCCACAAAATTCTCACTGAACTATGACATCAAACTTGGAGTCAAGCTTGGATCTCATGATCTTTCTCAGTTTCCAGTGAGACTTTTCAAATGTGGCTCCTCTTCACTTGAAGACCCCTGAATGAAGAAGATAAGTTACTTGACCCATACCTCACTAAAGCACATTGGTGAGACAGGTAAAGTGTAGATGTAATGAAAACTTTTATTCAGAAGGGGGAAATAAGAAGCAAATAGCACTAATTGGTTCATAGCACCACTGAAATCCAGCTGGGCTAATATTAACAGGACTTCCTACTGAACAGTAGGAAATATTCCTTGATTAGACCTAAACTCTGCTCCCTGGGAGTGACTTCTCAGTCTGTTTTTTACCTCTGGCTTTTGAGGCCACTTTTTGGGATTCCCAAGACTGGCCTCATTTGCAGCCAGGTGGCTTTCTCAATTTTATTCCTCTCTGTAGGAAGTTGGGGACCAGAAGCCCTCTTATATTTGAACCACCTTAGATCTCAGTCCAGATCTTAATGTAGGCTGGTAGCACTTTTACATGTTCAGCTCCATTAAAAACCATGTGGGTTTCCTATAAATCTGATTCAAGTCCAACCTATTTGACAAAAGTCATGCCAGTTGTCTTTAAGATATGACCCTCTCTTTAGACTTATTCACAGCTACTTTGGGTTTGTCTGGACAGCTATAGGATGATGTCCTTAAAGTTCCTAGAATTTTTTTTTTTTTTTTGTCTAGAATAAAGGGTCTACTTAAGATGCAGTAACTTAATTCTGTTGATTTTAACAAAGGATGTCTGTAGTGAAAGTTGCACAAAGCTTCCCCTGGCTTGAAAACCACCTGCCTTGATCATGACAGTTCCTTTGGTCATTACTAAGGAGCCATGGCATTCAAAGTAGGCTCTTCCTATGGATAGGCAGTAGAAGTATTGCCTATTAAGTGTGCTAAAAGAGGAACCAGGAAGATTGCACCTCAGACTCAAAAATCTTCTTTATTTCTCCCATTCTTTAAGTTCCTTCAATGTAGACTGATTGCTTTTGGTCAATTGCATCAATTGCATTAATTAAGGGCAAGGCACTGAGCAAGGTAATTAACATACTTTATCCATGACAATGACCATGCATAACCATGCATAACCATGCATGGTCATTGTCATGGATAAAGTACGTTAATTACCTTGCTCAGTGCCTTGCCCTTAGTAAGTGCTCAGGATATCTTAGTTCCCTCCTCCCAGTTCATTCCTACTTTTCCTGAGGCTTCTCTCTTGCAATTTATGTTACACCACAGGAGGGAACAGAGTAAGGGTCTGTCACCTCCATGCAAGTGAGTTTGTTGGTTGGTTCCTTGAACAAATACTTATTGAGTGCCTACCCTGTGCCAGGCACTGTTCCAGGCACTGGGACTATATTCCTGAACAAAGTTCCTGCCTTAATGGAGCTTACAACCAAGTGGGGGGCAGATAGACAGAAAATAAGTCAACAACCTATAAAATAATCACAGACTGTGATAACACTAGGATGGAAACAAGGTGAGGGGGCTGAGACTGGGCAGCTGGGGAACCCTGTATGACTGATGATAGCCAAGAATGAGGAGGAGGGAAGGGAAGGCTGGAGAGGAATGAGAAAAGGAGGCTAAGGACAAACAGGCTTCCTGTGCCTCCTCCACGATTTTGCCCCATGACTTCAGAAAGGACAATTTAGTTCAAATAAACAAATAAATCTAGAGAAATATGATCTGTCATAGCAAATGCAGCACATTTAGTCAAGATTCCCTGAAGGATTGGAGCAATAGACTTGGGTGTCAGGAGCCCTCAGTTCTAATGCTAGCATAGCCCCCAACTCCCTGTGTGTCTTTGAGAGAGTGCCCTCCCTTCTCTGGACTCCTGGATCCTGGAGTCTATACTGAGTGGGTGGGACTCAGTGCTGTCTGACTACGTACGGCTTGATGAAATGACCAGCACCTTCCATGGGAGTTTTAGCACAGCTCCAGAAGGCTTATGGCTCTATCATTCCTGCCCATAGCTGTTAGAATTCCTCCTTCTCTGCCCAGTCATGCAATTATCTGCCTCACTTCATTGGGTTCCAGCTCTAGGCCATCTTTTCATTTAAGTGTTTAGTCAGAGCCCAGACAGTTGGCAATTTACAGTGCCCCTGGTGCAATGATGATCTGGCCTGGATGCTGTTCCAGAAAGTCATTGATAACTCTTAGTTCAATCAGAATGCTTGGGAGTACCATGTTCTGTGCATTTAAAACATTCTCCTCCAAGAATAAGAACAAGCAATCACAACACACATTCAAAACAAAAGCCACCATTTATTTAGTGCCTACTATATGTCAATGAGCTAAGATCAGCGCATTTCATCCTTACATCAGTCATAGGAAATTGCCACAATTTCATAGATTAGGAACCTAAGCTCAGAGACTTTAAGCCAGCCAGGGGTGGAGGCATGATCCTGATCCATGAACATCCAACTCTAGAAGTGCAGTCTCTACCATCATGCTGTTTTACAATTCTTTTTACCAGCTCCATGGAAGAACAGCAGGAAGGCCACATAAAGGTGGAATCTGCCTCTGCCTGACTCTCCCTGTCTGAATCTCCCCTTTTTGCTGGGCTCCACCAGCAAAGGAGTGTTGCTATTTTGCAGTGACTTTCTCAAGCTCGCCTAGCAAGCACTCCTGGGAAAGTATTGCTCAACCGTATCTGTGGTCACAACCTTGAAGCCGATATCTCCTTTCCACTTTCCTAAAGCCATCGAGTAAAGTAGAGACCCCGCTCTTCACATAACTTCCTATAAGTTGGTGACATAATCCATTTGAACTTCAGATATAGACCCTTAGATGGCACCATGGCCATGGGAGGCAAGAAGTGGGAACCAACGTTACAGATGTTATTGTGCCAGGTCCCTTTAGGAATAAACCTCTGAAGAGCAGGGATGTTCAGCCATCAGCCATCAGCCATCTCAATGATATATAATTCAAGCAACACTATTGTATTCATCTCTGCATCTACACCTTCAATCAGTCATATGTATATGTCATGGGGACAGGGCTCCCCAAGATATAGCCCTTTCAGCTGATGAGAATTGGATGTTGGGATATTTCAGTGACACAGAACCACACTAGAGGAAGTTGAGGGGCAGGACAGGGCTTGGGATTGCCTCTTCTAACAGCAGAATAATGTCTTCCAGCTCCGGAGTCATTCCACCTCTCCATTCTCTTAGCCCAATGTCAGTTGCATCCAAGGCTGGTTCTGCTCTTGGTCAAAGGACAGCGGCCAATGGCAGCAAGGGCTGTACTCTTAGAAGAGATACTTTGTTTTTCAAGGTTTTATATTAAGAGACTTTCTCAGAAATCCCCCAGGAAGCTTTTCCTTGGACTTCATTGACTGGAAGATGAATAGACTCTCCATCGTGGTTTATATCAATCAAAGCCCACACATCTTCCCTGAGTCACTCATGAGTGGTGTTGAGAGGTTAAGACCTGAACACATTCAGGCTTCAGTAAGGATGGAGTAAGATGGCTGCCAAGAGGCAGCCAACAGTGTCCACTGTTCGATTCCATGCTAG
The DNA here is from genome assembly GCF_001698545.2 of Rhinopithecus bieti. Classification (NCBI taxonomy): domain Eukaryota; kingdom Metazoa; phylum Chordata; class Mammalia; order Primates; family Cercopithecidae; genus Rhinopithecus; species Rhinopithecus bieti. Next base: position 829,954 of record NW_016805922.1, read on the forward strand.
TCTAGTTACAGAAACTCCAAATTCCTGAACTTAGACTCTTTGGACCTGCATATGAACTTATTAATTAACCTGCGACTCTGTGGTGTGCAGTAGCTTGTTCTGAAAGTTGGCTACAGGGTGTGAGGGTCAGTTCACCATAGCCCAGGCAAGATAGAGAGGAAATGACGTGGTGAGCTGGGGCTTGGGACAATATCCAGGAGGGCAGGACAGTCACTTGGACACATTTTTCTCAAAGCTTAGGCCTTAGTTCATCTGAATTAGAATCACATGACTGTGGGGGCAGTGAGATGGGTGGAACAGACCTTACAATATAGATTCATAGACCTTTTGTTCAGACTCTCTGGGGTGAGGGTCCAGGAAGTTGCATGATGGACAAGCTCTCCGGGTGATTCTTAAGCACCCTGGACCAGAGCTTATGCTGTGCTGTAGAGACTGACTCTGGAAATATAACTAAGAGGGTGAGTCCAGGGCAGGAGCCTTCATCACAATTCATCAAATAGTTGGTATTTGGGGTCCAAGGTGAGGGAATTGGTCCCAATATAGTGACAAAGAATCTAAGCTGGGTTGAATTGTCCTGGGTCAAGCCAGGCAGTGAGCAATGAGATTTATTCATTGCATTTTTCAACCAACATTTTTTCAAGTTCCTTACATGATAATCCCTGAAGATATAGATCAAAAAGTCCCTGTTTCAAAGAGTCCCAGTGCAGTGTGTTGGGGAGATGCAGACAAGTGGAGAGGTATTCACATTACATGACAAGGGTCATGGTGACACACAGGGGCTCTGGAAGCACTCAGGAGAGGCCTAGGGCTGCAGATTAGCAACTTATTACAAACCTGGTGGCATACAAATCACAGAATTTTATTCTCTTACACTTTTGGAGCCCAGAATCTGAAATCAGTTTCACTGGGTCAAAATCAAGGTGTCAGGCCTCTCTCCAGAGGCTCCAGGGGAGGATTCATTCCTTGATCTTCCAGCTTCTGGTGGGGCCAGCACTCCTTGGCTTATGGCCACATCACTCCAGTCTCTGCCTCTGTGGTCACATTGCCCCCTCCTCTTCTGTGTCTACTCTTTTCCACCTTGCTCTTATGTGAATACATGTAATTGCATTTATGGCCCAGGTGGGTAACCCAGGATAATCTCCCCGTCACAAGACCCTTAATCACATCTGTAAAGCTCTTTTTGCCCTTTAAGGTGACATTTACAGGTCCAGGGATCAGGCACTAGATATCTTTAGGGGGTGTTACTTATTCTGCCACTGGGGGCAAGGGGAAAGGAGGCTCTTGACATGAGTCAATAAGGAGAAGTAAGAGGTAGCCCAATGCAGTAGGTAGGAAAGAATATTCTAGAAAGAGCTAGAGCATGCACATAAGGACCCAGATCTGGGAACTGTGAATAGGTTTTATGAATGGAGGCTCACAGCACAGAGGAAAGGTGCTGAGGTGCGAGAAGAGGCGGAGGAGGTAGGCTAGGGTCAAAGGATGGAGCTCCTGGGGCGTGGGCTATGGTTCACAGATCATGGGGAGTCACCAAGGGTGTGTGAGCACATGAGTGACAGCCGCAGAGTTGCATTCTGGCTGTGCTGTGGAGAATGGATTCCAGGGGGACCATTCAGTAGGATATTGCAGTGGTGCTAAGTCGAGTATAGTTAGACCTGAACAAAGCAGGTGAATCAAGACAAGTGGAGGGATCTGATTGGTGGGGAGAGTGAGAGCAAGGGGAGAGGCAACACAAGACTCCCAGGTGTCTGACATCCATGGATAAAAGGGGCCCTTGAGGGATCATCTGGGAGAGGAGGGGACAGATGAAGTCTTGGGCTCCCCTTTGAAGTGGTCATTATGGGTCACCAGGTGTCTGGGAAGCAGAAGAAGATATGGGCCTGGAAACAAGGAGAGGAATCTGGGCTGGAGACTTGGATTTGGATGCCCACACATATAGGTGGTAGGTAAAGCTGTGGCTGTGAATGTGGTTATCTCAGAAGACAAGGAGTAAGGGGGCGGATGGACAAAAAAGGCCCTCACAAGGGAGACTGGAAAGATGCAGCTGTGGAGGCAGGAGAAGTCTCAGGACTTACAGCTCAATACAGCTTGCATGGCTGGGATCTTTGCATTTTGAAGAGTAATTGCTTTGTAACACCAATAGTGCTAGCTTTGTAATGGTGAAATTTGGGGGCTTTGTGGGAGGAAGATAGGGTAACTGCCTATACGCATGACTTAGGCAGTTACCCTCTGTCTGTTTGCTGACCCAGCCAGCTGTCAGCTTGTTGGCTGCCTCTGTGATACCTAAGTGCCTGTTTGGGACTCAGGGAGGCCCCAGTAGCATCAGGAAGCCAGCTGCATTTGTTGTTGACTCTTAGCAGACATTATACACCAACAGCATGGCTGACGGAGAATCCAGGGTTGCGGGATGGGCAAAGAGAGAGCCATCTATGCTTCTCAAATGTCTTGTCGCTATTGGCCCTGTGAAGTAAGCTTCCCAGAGGACTCTTCCCAGAGTCCTCTGCTGTTTCTGCTCTTCCTTATCTCACAGGAATATTGAGGAATTCAGAGATTCAGATTGCTAAAGCCGGTACTTAGGTGAGCAAACTGAGATCGAGAGGGTGGAAGCCCTTTCTTTCAGAGGAGCTGGTACTGATTATGTGACAGCCTAGAGTCCCCCCATCAGAGCCCACTGCTGCCTTTTTCAGGGTCTGGTCTCTGGTACTGAGATGATGATCACAATTGTTAAGAATAACATACTTTCTTACCATCTTAGGAAGTTCTTTACATCTTCATATTTGTTCAATCCCCAAACCCATCTGATAAGTATGAAAAATGCTGTTTATAGCTGAAGAATCAGGCTCAGGATCAAGGATTTGTCTAAGACCTAGACCCAGAACCCAGGTCCTCTTGACTCTAAATCCCACGATCCTCCCCGTCCCTGTGCAGCTCCACCACAGGGTTGCAGGGCTCTGCGTTGCAAGGCAGGCTTGGATGGCTTGCTGGAGACTCCATAACCATGCTACAGGCTGCTGAGAACTGCTGGCCACTTGCCAGATGGCTCTATCAGAAAGCAGGGAAAGCCCCACAGAAAGGCAGTGAGGGGCCACAAACACAGATGACTTCCCAGCTTTGTTTTGGACAAACTCTAGGCTATCTGAGCAGAATACTTTGCTGCAGCTGAGAACATATTTCTTGACCTTAAGAAATAAGCTCTTAAGCTTTCAGGTTTTAAAAATGAAAAGCAAGTAATGCATTCAACAGACATCACCCCATCACTGAGGTCTTCCCTGTCATCCATCCCTAAGTCTCAAACCATCCGTCTTTGAGCCTCCATGGGGCCTGACCATTGCTTGCCCAAATCCTGAGGCCTCAGCCTGGCACATACATAAACCCTTCCCTTACCCCTACCCAAAGATTAAGGCTCACTCTTCTTGTACCTTGCTTATTCTTCATCACAAACCTGATCTGTCTCTACCAATTCTTGAGCCTCATCCCAGCCTTGACACTAACTGTATCCCTCACCCAAATACTAAACCTCAGTCCATATCAGACCCCATCTCATCCCTCACCCCATACCCAAATCTACCACCATCCCTAACACCAACAATCCATCCCTTACTGAAACCCATAGACCTAACTTTACCCCCATTACGCCTTCCTTTCATTCTTGAGCCTCGGGGCTAGGGGTGAAGGGGGTTATTGCAGACATCACCAGGAAATTTCATAAATGCTCAAAGGTTAATCATTTCTTTTTGAGGTTCTCAAAATAAGTGTGGCTGTTGCTTTGTCCAAGAGTCAAAGTGGCTGCATCAAAACAACACTGCCCCAAACTGAGGCCAAGGTGTGAGAAGACGCTGTGCAATCTCCCTCTGCAGTCCTGTTGTTCTCGGGTCAGAAGGAGAGAACTGTTTTGCATTCAGGAGATTGAGCCACCACGTGAGTGCTACAAATGGAGCCTGAGACAAGTGCAGTCATTACTTTGTGTAATGACATGGTGTTGGAGCCACCTCTGAGAAGGAAAATGTAGGAATGAACCATCCATCTTTTCAAGCAAACAAGAAAGGTTCGTTTTTCAGGTCTGCTACTGTTCCTTAGGAACTTGGTATTTTCTATCCTTCCAATTGCTCATTGGATTGTCTTCCCCATGCCTTTCTAAATGATTGACTTTCCAAAGTACTTTGGCTCCCTGAAAAATGAAAGGGGTCTGGAAATATCATGTGTGTTATAATTACCTCTGGCAGTACCATTGGGTAGGCCAGGTGACTCTCATCTCAATGTGTCTGCATTAACTCTAGTCATCTTTCTTTGGAAAAACATCAGCTTGATTAGAAATGGCTCCCACACTGAATTGGAGGGAAAAAAATCACCAGTCTTTATATTTTTTTAATGAATTTTTCAGTTTTTTTTTGTATCAGCCCCAAGTTAGAACTTTAATTTGCAGAAACTCCCAAGACATTTCAGCCAGTGTTGTAGTTAGACCAAAGCTTGATTTAGGTTGGCACACTAAAACTCACTCCTGTTTTTAAAGTGCTGTACACTTTCCAAAATAATGATGCTATCCATCCCTCACAATATCCCTGTGTAGAAGGCACTGTTACCTGCTTTTCACAGATGAGGGCATGGAGGCTCAGGGGGTTCAGTGACTTGTCCAGATAGTGGAGGTTTTCTGGGGCCCTATCTCCTGGGCATGGGTCTGCACTCTTGCCAGCATAGTGCTAACCACTGGGTAGGGCAGCTAAAGCCCAGGAAGACCTGGGTGACATGTCAGGTATGACTGCCCTGGAAGAGGCAATGAGGCAATGTAGATATCAGCCAGGACATGATGACAGACTTAGAAGTTCAGATCATTTTGCTATTGCCAAATATCTAGAGGCTTCATGTGATGTCAACTGAATATCCAGATTTTTGACCCACTTGTTTTTTGTCTGGGTCATTGTTAATATGTGATCTTTTGTAACAGAAAGAGCCCCACGCTCGATCTCCATGATCTTGTTTAATTCTTGCAATAACACTTTGAGAGATAGATACAACTATCCTCATTTTACTAACAAGAAGTTAAATAAGTTGCCTGAGATTGCACAACTTCAGGGCAGAGTCAAGATTTGAACCAAGATCTGGATTACTCTTATCCACCACAGTAAACCTGTTCTCTGTAAGTCAGAAGATTCTAGTTTGAGCTTTTTCTTTTTAGTTCTGTGTCCTCAGATGAGTTAACAAATTCATTGACTATTTATTGAGTATACATTTTTTTTTTTTTTTTTTCAAAACAGGGTCTCACTCTGTCACTCAGGCTGGAGTGCAATGGCGCAATCTCAGTTCACTGCAATCTCCACCTCCTGGGCTCAAATGATCTCGTGTCTCAGCCTCCTGAGGGCTGGGACTAGAGGCGCATGCCACCATGCCCGGCTAATTTTTGTATTTTTTGGTAGAGACAGGTTTTCACTATGTTGGCCAGGCTGGTCTTGAACTCTTGACCTCAAATGAGTCCGCCTCAGCCTCCCAAAGTGCTGGGACTACAGGTGTGAGCCACCATGTCTGGCTGAGTATACATTTTTAAACAACTGATGAGCAAGCAACTCAGTTTTAATGACTGACAAACAAGTAAGTTCCTTCATCTCATGGATGAGAATCTATCCATAAACAAGTGAGTTGGGCAAGTTTTCCTCAAAGGTTCTTTCTAGAGCTCATATAGTATGAGTCTGTGATGCTGACAGTTTAGATTTGCAACAGAGTCATGCCCAAATCTCTCAGATGTGCCTCTAGGTTTTCACAATGTCAAAGGTGATCTCTCCCAAACTTCAGAGAGATTCCCCGAATTCACCACCTGTGAGAAGTTATTTATCTCCTCTATGTACTATTTTTATAAAGCCACCTGATTTAATCCCTAATACCAAAAACTTGAGCTGTGTCATTACCATCTTAAAAATGAGAAAACGGAGGCTCAGTGATTATAGCCACTTGCACAATGTCATAGAACTAATACAAGGCAAAGCTGGGTCTTGACGTTAGAAGAATCAACACAACAGCTTCTGCAACCTAGCATGCACCGTGGGAATAGCTCAGGCCCTAGGAGAAGCTGGCTTAGCCTGAGAGTGCATCAAGATCATTCATCCAAGCTTCTAGAAACACCATTCAGAGATGTTTGGTGGGGTCACAGATCACCTGCCTCCCCACAGACTGTCTGACATTTGTCACACTAGATCTTTTTTATTCTCCTTGCGACCTTGTCTGTGAGTCAGCCCTTGTCATATGGTAAGACAGACTAGCATGAAATGGAGCTGTCCAGGTGATCTTTTGGAACCTCTGAGATTCCTGTTGCATGACACAAGGATACTCTGTCTCCCTGAAGCCCACCTGTCTCGGGCCAAGAAATGAGTGCAGCCTTCAGGAAACAAATGTCCCCACTACTTGAATGAGGTCACCTGTATTTCCTGAAGTGTGACAGCCTCTTGCTCCTGACAGGTGGTCATTATACCTCATCCTGGGCTACATCACTGTCCTTGTAAAGAAATGAGGTTGAAGCAAATTTCTTCATTTCCACAAAGAGCTTCCAGATAATATCTCTGCCGTGACTAAAACCATGCAGGGGAACAAAATAAGAGTTGATTTATCAAACATTAAGGTGGCTTTGTTTTCTGTTTGTAGCTGGAGGCCCAGAGGGAGGACCCAGAGCTCAAGAAGTGAGAACGCTGGTAACAGAAAAGAATGGAAAGGCCAGGCATTATTATTATGGATAAGCCCTTTCATTTGTTCTTTTACTTTCCAACTTCTTTCTGCCTGACTTCCCCAGGAAAGTCTTTCCATTTTCCTTCACTGTGAATCAAGAAGCAATTGTAATCATGGTCAGCACATAGTATAATCATCAGGGTACAGACACTTATCAAAACAAGGGACGTGGCCATTTCAAAGTGAAATCAGGTAATTCCTGAAAGTTCCCAGACTTTCCTCTTAGAAACATTGCAAAAAAAATCTTCCTACTCATCCTGCTTTAATTACACACAACACAGTTCTTCATCAAGTGGCAATATTTGTAAGTAGAAAATGAAGTCTTTTTCAACATTATTATGTTTCCAGTGGATTTAGTTTCTACTGTGGTAAGAGCATTACTTTGCAAACATATTTGAACAAAATCCTATGATATTTTGATGACCTTCTTCCTTCTAGCTTTTGTGGGCTAGCTTGGGCATCTAATGGACATTTAAGACATTACTTCCTGTGGACACTGGGCTCTGCATTCAACCAGCCAATTTACAAATGATTCTTTGGAATATAGCTTATCTACTGTTGTGTATAGAAAAATAAAATTATCATCTCAGTTTCTCAGATGTGGAAATTAAGAAATAAAATCTGGAGTGTTGGATTTCTTGTGCCAATGCAGTGGCAGCTATTTCTTTTCCCTTCTTTCTCTGGACACCAACAGGGAGAAGCCACCTGCCCATCTTTGCTGGTCTTCTCAGCCAGTTCTTGTGTCTTCACTGAGAAGGAGCTGTGACTGGAGGCAGAGGCCAGGCCCACTCACTGTTTTTAAATGGGAATATACCTTACATACAGCAAATCAAATACAATTGAAATGTACAATTCAATGAAAATTTACAAATTTATACAGCTATGTAACACAATCTACATCAAGACGTAGAATAACACAGCACGGAAGCAGGCTTCCTCCTCAATCCCCTGCCAGTCAATACCCTTTGACCCAATGGTAGCCCACTATTCTGACTTCTTTCAACATAGATTAGTTTTTGGTCCACGTGCTTAGAAAACTTTCTTAGGTTGAGGCATAATTGAGAAACAATAAATTGTACAGATCTTAACTGTTAACTTTAATGAGTTGTGACAACATATACCTGTGTAACCACTGCCCAGAACAAAACGTAGAACATCTCCATCACCATAGACAATTCCAAATGCCCCTTCCAATAAATCTTCTTTCCTTTTTGTTTTGACAGGGTCTCACTCTGTCACCCAGGCTGGAATGCAGTAGCGCAATCTGGGCTCACTGCAACCTCCACTTCCTGGGTTCAAGTGATTCTTGTGACTTAGCCTCCTGAGTAGCTGGGATTATAAGCACCCACCACCACACCTGGCTCTGTTTTTTTTTTTTTTTTTTTTTTTTTTTTTTGTACTTTTGTTTTCTTAGTAGAGACAGGGTTTCACCATGATATTGGCCAGGCTGGTCTCGAACTCCTGACCTCAAATGATCCATCCGCCTTGGCCTCCCAAAGTGCTGGGATTACAGGCGTGAGCTCTTCCTTTTCTTAGCAACTACTTCCTGATTTCAAACACTGTATAGTAGTTGGGCTTGTTCTCAGATTTCATATAAATAGAATCATCCAGTGTGTGCTCTTTAGGGTCTGGCTTCATTCACTTGACATATAGACACATATGTATTTTTGACTTCACCTACAGTGTTGCACGTAACAGTAGTTAATTCTTTTATTCCCACTAAAGAAAGCTTTATTGGCTCCATTTCTTAGATTCAGAAGCTACCACCACAATAACATAAATTTCAAATACATATAGTTTGACTCCAATTGTTTAAAAAAAGCTCAAGTATACACACATACCACAGAGACAGGAAAAGATAAATACTGTGTAGTAAAAAGTGCTCCTGGTAGACTCTGGACAGTGAGAGATTATGGATGATTGCTTTTCTTCTTTTTATTTTCTGAGTATTTCAGTTTGTACATTAGCATTTTTTGCATTTTTATTTCTGGTAAAATACACATTTCAAGAATGTAATGTATAGTACCTATTTCTGGACTTGTTAGTCTTTTCTATTGATTTATTTACCTATCCTTACACCAACATCACCCTATCTTGATTACTGAAGTTTTACAATGAGTCTTAAAATCAGGTAGTCAAGAGACTTCCAAATTTGTTCTTCATTTTCAAAATTGTTTTGGCTATTTTAGATGACTTGCATGTCCATATACATTTCAGAACTAGTTTATCTATTTCTTCAAAAGAGGTTGCTTATATGTGATACAGATTATGCTAAATCTATACATTAATTTAGGGAGAATGGAAATCCTAAACAATATTGAGTTTCTAATTTATGGACATTCTGTATCTCTCCACTTAGGAATATTTTAATTTTGCAAAGCAATATTTTATAATTTTCAGTTTATAGATCTCACATATCTTTCATTAGATTTATTCCTGGGTATTTTATTTTGGCTACTGTTTTGATGCTATTGTCAATGGTATCTGTTTTGGAATATAATTTTCCAATTCTTACTAGAATATTGAAATGTAATTTATTTTTGTACGTTGATGTTATATCCTGAAACTTTGCTAAATTCACTTATTCTAGAAATTGTTTAATAGACTCTATGATTTCTAAAACAGCTTGATTGAGACATAATTGACATACCATTTAATTCACCCATTTAAAGTGTAGTCTTCTTATATTCCCAGAGTTGTGTGACTATCTCCACAACCCAGTTTTAGAACGTTTTCATCACCCCCAAAAGAAACCCTTTGTGATGAGGAGTGGTTACATCTCATCCTCCTCTCATTTCCACCTCACGGCCCTGGACAATCACCAATCTACTCTTTGTCTCTATGGACTTCTCTATTCTGAACATTTCACGTAAGAGCAATGATACAACATGTAGTCTTTTGGGGCATAATGTTTTCAAGGTTCCTACATGTTGTAGCATGTATCATTCATTTTTATAGCAGAATAACATTCCATTGTATAGATGGAACACATTTTATTTATGTATACATCAGTTGATAAGTAGTTGGGTTGTTTCCACTTTTTGGGTATTATGAATACTGTTGATATGAACATGCATGTACAAGTTTTCTGTGGACATGTTTTTGCTTTCCTCATTTTTATCCTTTGAGAAACTGCCAGACTATTTTCCAAAGCAGCCATACTGTTTTGCATTCTCATTAGCAGTGTATGAGGTTCCAAATTTCTCCACATTCTTGCCAACACTTGTTATCTGTCTTTTTTTTACTGTAGCTCTCCTAGTGGGTGTGAAGAGGCTTTCATTGTGCTTTTGAATTACATTTCCTTGGTAGGTAATGATGTTGAGGATCCACTCATGTACTTTTTGGTCATTTGTATTTTTTTTGTAGAAATGTCTACTCATATGTTTTGCTCATTTTTAAACTAGGTTATTTGCCTACTTATTATTGAGCTGTAAAAATTTTATTTTTTAAGAAGTATTCTGAAAGTTCCTTATCAGATATATGATTTGCAAATATAGTCTGTGGGTTGCCTTTTTACTTTCTTGATGATGCTCTTTGAAACACAAAACTTATAAATTTGGATGAAGCTCTATTTATCTATTTTTCTTGTTTGTGCTTTTGGTGTCATGTCTCAGAACCAAAGAGTTTTATACATATACAATATTGTTGTCTATGAATAAGGCAGTTTTACTTATTTTCCCGATACTTATACCTTTTATTTATTTTTTCTTGCTCACTTTCACTGGTTAGGACCTCTACTACAATGTAGAATAAAATCAATGAGAGCATATTCTTGCCTTACTACCAATCTTAGGGGAAAATACTTCAATATTTTATTAAGTGTGATGCTAACTGTGTGTCATCTATTACACCGAGGAAGTTCCCTTCTAGTCTGGCTTGCTGAATTTTCTTTTCTTTTTTTAAATAGACTTTATCTTTTTAAAGATCAGTTTTAGTTTCACAGCAAAATTAAGAGAAATTTACACAATTTCCCATATGTTCTTGCCTCAATACATGCACAGTCACCCCCACTGTCAACATCCCCCACCAGAGTGGTGCATTTGCTACAACTGATGACTCTACATTGACACATCATGATCACATTCAAAGACTATAGTTGGCATTAGGATTCAGTCTTGGAACTGTACATTTTATGGATTTGTATAAACGAATAATAACATGTGTCCACTATTGAGGATAGTTTTCCTGTCCTAAATCCTCTATGATCTCTTTGCCCCTTTCTCCCTCTAACCTCTGGCAACTACTGATCTTTTTACTGTCTCCATAGTTGTGACTTTTCCAGAATGTCATATTCGAATCATACAGAATGTAGCTTGGAGCTTCATTCATGTGGTAATATGCATCTAAGTTTCCTCTATGTTTTTTTTATTCCTTTTTAGTGCTAAATAATATTTCACTATCTGTGGTATATTTCACTATATCACATTTTATTTACCCATTCACTTACTGAAGAACATCTTGGTGGCTTTCAAGTTTTTGCAATTATGAATAAGGTGCTGTAAACACCCATGTGCAGGTTTTTGTGAGGACATCTTTTCAGCTTCTTAAAGTAAATACTATGGAGCATGATTTCTGGATCATAGAGTTAGAGTATGTTTAGTTTTGTAAGAAACTGCCAAACTGACAGTTTGACAAAAAGACATCACCCTGTCTATTTTCTTCAAAACACTTCATACAGTCTGGAACAATCTTATTTGTAGAATGCATGTGTTATCTGTCTCTCCTCTGCTCTCTTTGAGAGCAGGATTTGCTCTGTCTTGCACCTGCATCTTTGGGGGTCAACAGCTTGACATAACACAGACCTCTAACAAACTGCAATAAATGTGTTATTTGGAAACAACTTAATAGGCAAATGATTATGTGCATTAGGGCAGTGCTTAAACTTCAGTAAGAATGTAGATTGCCTGACAACCTCGTTAAAATACAGATTCTGATTCTGTAATTCTAGGAGCTCTAGGGTGGGCCCGAGACTCTGCATTGCTCACAAGCACCCAAGTGATGCCAGTGCAGCTGGCCCATGGAGTACGCTTTGAGCAGCAAGGCAAGGCCGTTCGACCTTTGTATACCCACAGTGCTATTTAACAATTGCACAAACGTATTTGTTTCAGCACAAAGGGAAAATAACCACACAGAATCCTTATTCTCTGTTCAAGCATCACTTCCATATATTTGCAATTGGTATCTTTATGATGTCCAGGAATGTCTTTGGGGCCACCTGGTTTTTATTTATTTATTTATTTATTTATTTGAGACAGACTCTTGCTCTGTCGCCCAGGCTGGAGTGCAGTGGCGCGATCTCGGCTCACTGCAAGCTCTGCTTCCCAGGTTCACACCATTCTCCTGCCTCAGCCTCCTGAGTAGCTGGGACTACAGGCGCCTGCCACCGCACCTGGCTAATTTTTTTGTAGTAGAGACAGGATTTCACCGTGTCAGCCAGGATGGTCTCGATCTCCTGACTTTGTGATCCGCCCGCCTTGGCCTCCCAAAGTGCTGGGATTCCAGGCGTGAGCCACCACGCCCAGCCGGGGCCAACTGTTTTTTAAGTGTGTTGCGTCTGTCTTTAAAAGCTAAGACTGCTTATCTGAATTCAATCTCTGACTGCTTTCCTTGCCTTCAGGGATGGCTACAGCTGCACACTGAGTGACCTGGGGCTTGCCACGACACAGGGAAGGGACAGTGCCTGCCCAAGCATCTGACTGATGTATAGGCTTGATATTAGCCTGGCATGGAGGATCCCAGTCACTGATGGCCTGCAGTCACGTTCACAATTAGCTAATGTCTCTAAGACTTTGAGTCACCACCCCTGGTGATTCAGAGTTCATTGAGTCCATCGGGTTTACTCAAGCAGAGCTGCCATCTGGCCTCTGTCTGGGGATAATTTCTCTGTCCCTTGGTGCCAGAATTAGCCTGTCTCTTTCCTATAGGCAAGCAGAGTGATGCCCAGTGTATCCCAGGCATCGTGCCTTCCTTCACCTCCTGGGTTGGGCACCATGACTTCAGCTGTCTCTCTGCCTCTAGTCTTGGAGTTCATGCATGCTCATTGGAACTGGAGGGGATGGTTGGTTCCCCAAATGAGGCCTCAGAAACAGGAGCTCAGGGGCATAGAGACACTGAGAAGACTGTCTTTGCTAGCGGCATGTTCTAGGCCTTGTTATCCCCAAATGCTACTCTGACACTCCCTGTGTCAATCAGGTCTTGAGCTGGAAAATTGATCATCAATTGTCTGCCCATATTCTTCCAACAGTGATGGGAAGATGGCCTTCCTGACACAATAAGATGTAGCCAAGATAGGTGGGTGGCTTGCTGAGGGCCCTGCAGCCGGTGAGTGGCTGAGCCAAGACTGCAGGGCATTGTCTGACCCACACTGCAGTCCAAAGCTGCTGTGGCTGCTTTATGGCAGATATCATTACAGAAGGTCCCTTAGCGAAGAAGGAACTGAGGCTCTTCTGCCGAGCCTGGGCCTACTTAGGGGTTGGGGGAGATGGAACGAGAAAGGCCTGCAGAATCAGGGAGGAGGCTTCTTTTTGGGGGAAGCACAGGATGCATTCTGTTGTGAGAGTTGTTCCTGCCCAGGTCAGCATCGGTTTTCTTGGACTGCTCTGTGGCCAGCCTCCCTGGACATTCTCCCATGGGATGGCCTTATATAGAGGTTCTGATGCCCACACTAGGAAATCCCACCTTTCCCCCAGTCTCTCTCCAAATTCACCTCAATGCTCCTTTCTGTTGGGTAAGCAGTTTCTGCACCTGTAGGTCTTGCTAACTTGAAATTATATGTAGATGTTAAATTTATATCATCTCTACATGAATGCCTTGATCAGACCATTTCTGAGAGAGGCTGCCTTGGTCACTGTGGAAGGTGGAAGGTGAAGAAGGAGGGATGTTGTTCCCGAGTTGTTATTCCCCTAAGGGCAAGCCTGGTGAAGGCAGAAGAAAAGGATAACTTGCAATCTACACACAGAAAATCAGGAGGTTGGCAGCTGGGCAAGGGCCCAACCCATGCCTCAAACAGAATGAGGAGCAAAGTAAAGTGAACATTTATAGAGTTCTTACCACTTGCCCTGCACCATGCTGAGCACCTAGAATTTATTATTTCATTCATTTCTCAAATGGTACAGTGCAGAGGCTCAGAGAAACTGGGAAACTTGGTCTCACAGCCAGTTTACCAGTCCAGACAGTGCTGAAGTGTAGAAAGCAAAATGCTATAGTTCCCTCACCTAACACCATTCTAGCTGTTGGAGGTAACTCACCACTGTTAACAATGTGATATCTTCTCTATGATCATATAAGTAAATAGCATTCAAAAACATTTTTTGTTTTTTTTTTTAAATTTAATTTAATTTAATTTTTTTGAGATAGAGTCTTGCTCTGTCACCCAGGTTGGAGTGCAGTGGTACAATCTTGGCTCACTGCAACCTCTGCCTCCCAGGTTCAAGCAATTCTGCTGCCTCAGCCTCCCGAGAAGCCAGGACTAGAGGTGCATGCCACCACGCCTGGCTAACTTTTGTATTTTTAGTAGAGACGGGGTTTCACCATGTTGGCCAGGTTGGTCTCGAACTCCCTACCTCAGGTGATCCACCTGCCTTGGCCTCCTATAGTTTTGAGATTACTGGTGTGAGCCACCATGCCCAGCCCATTTTTCTTTTGAAAAAAAAAAAAAAAAAAAAAGCCATCTGGTACTCTGTATGCCGTTTTTCAATGTGCTTTTCCCCCTCACTATGGAGCATTTCCCATTCAGTCACAAGAATCCCTAAGGGGTAAACTCCTAAGGGGCAAGGCACAGCTGGATTGTCTGAGAGTCCTGCGAAAATGTGGAGAAAATATCAAGGAAACAAGGTTGAGGGTCATCAGGACTAGTTTCTATCCACCCAGGAGGGTGCCAGGACATCCTTGCATTTGACAGTGTCCCTGCCAGGCAGGTGCTGGTAGAGAGTCACCCTGTGGTCTCATCTTGGGGTTCTTCTTCCCCAGTTGTCATACCCAATTCCCTTCCTCTTCACCATTAGTCCAAAGCGTCGTTCTCTCTCTAGCTGTGGTAGCTCTTAGCTGGTTACTCTGCTTATACTCTTGACCTGTGTGTAGATTGCAAGTTATCCTAATTTTTTTCCTATTGCCTGTCTTCTCACCCTTTCCAAGCATTTTGCAGTTCTCACTAAAAGGATGGAATATATATCCCTACCCCTCAACTTTGTGTTTGATCATGTGACTTGTGCAAGAGTTTGTGACCTACTTTGACCAATGTAACAAGGCATATCATTAAAATATTTGTTTTTTCTTAACCTCTGAAGCTTTTGCTGTCACCAGAAGAAGGACATGTCTACACACTAGCCTGCTGGTCCAAGGAAAAGTATCCAGCCAGGCTCAGCTTAGAGCAGTCCACCCTCAGCTAATTCACAGATGCATAAGCTAAATAAATGCTTATTATTGCAGTGGTTCTCCAAGAATGGACTACAGACACCTTTCAAGGGGTCTGTGGGGTCAAAATTATTTTTAAACAATATAAATACATTATAGGTCTTTCTTATAATGTTGACAAATACACTGATATTTAAAAAGCAATTGTGAACTGGATAAAAAAGATCCAACTACAAGTTGTTTTCAAGAGACACACTTTAGATTCAAAGATAAAAGTTGAAGGGAAAATGATGTAAAAGTATATCATGCAAATAGCAATCATGAGAAAGCCATAGTGGCTATATTAATATCAGACAAATAAATATTTTTTTCAGAGATAGAGTTTACCTCCGTCATCCAGGCTGGAGTACAGTGGCATGATGATAGCTTACTGTAGCCTCTAACTCATGGGCTCAAGCATTCCTCCACTTCAGTCTCCCATAGCTGGCACTATAGGTATGTGACACCATGCCTGGCTGATTTTTTCATTTTTAAAGAGATGGGGCCTTACTGTGTTGCCCTGATGGTCTTGAATGCCTGACCTCAAGAGATCCTTTTGCCTCAGCCTCTTGAGTTGCTAGGCTTATAGGTGTAAGCCACTGCTCCTGGCTCACACAAATAGATTTTAAAACAAAAAATTATTAGAGATAATGAGAGACATTTATAATGATGAAAGAGTAAATTCATCAGGAAAATATAACGATTATAAACATACATGCATCTAATAACAAAACCCCAAAATAAGTGAAACAAATTGAAGAGAGAAATAGACAATTCAACAATTATAGTTGATGACTTTAATATCCTAGTTTGAACAACTAGGCAGAAGATCAATAAAGAGACAGAAGACTTGAACAACATTATAAACAAACTAGACCTAACAGATATCTATAGAACACTCTACCCACCAGCAGAATAATACACATTCTTCTCAAATGCACATGGAACATTCTCCAAGATAGATCATATGTTAGGTCATAAAACAAGTCTTAGTAACTTCAAAAGGATGGAAATGACACAAAGTGTGTTCTATGGGCATAAGAGAGTAAAATTAGAAATCAATAGAGAAGAAAATTAGGAAAATTCACAAATATGTGGAAACTTAAAAATATACTCCTAAATAGCCAATGGATCAAATAAAGAAATCCTAAAGATGAATCAAAAATACTTTGAAATGAATGAAAATGAAGACAAAAACATATCATAATTTATAGGATGCAGACAAAGCAGTACTTAGAGGAAAATTTATAGTTGTAAATATGTATATTATAAAGAAAGACCTCAAATCAATAACATGTCTTTCCACCTTAAGATACTAGAAAAAGAAGAGTAACTAAACCCAAGTAAGCTAAATAAAGGAAATAATAGATATTAGAGTAGAAATTTATAAAATAGGGAATAAAATTCTTAGCGAAAATAAACAGAACCAAAAGTTAGTTACTTGAAAAGATCAACAAAATTGACAAAATTTTAATTAGACTGACCAAGTTAAAAAGAAAGAGAAGTCTCAAATTATTAGAATCAGGAGTAAAAGACCTCACAGACCTACCGACAGAAATTAAAAGGATCATAAGGGAGTATGATGAACAGCTGTATGACAAGTTCAAAAAGTTAGATGAAATGAAAAAATTTCTAGAAGGACAAAAACTACCAAAACTGACTGAAGAAGAAATAGAACATCTGAATAGACCTATAACAAATAAAGAGATTAAATTAGTAAAAAAAATTGTAATCAAAACTACTCACAAGGAGATCAGACCCAGAAGACTTAACTGGTGAACTGTACCAAACATTTAAAGAATAATTAACATCAATTCTTCACACACTTTTCCAAAAATAGAATAGGAAAGAATACTTCCCAACAAATTCTATGAGGCCAACATTACTCTGATACTCAAACCAGACAAAGGAATCATATGAGAAGAAAATTACAGACCCATACCCCTCATAGGCAAAAATTTCTCCAGAAAATACTAACAAATTGAATCCACAAACATATAAAAAGCATTACATACCATGTTAAGTGGGATTTATTCCAGGAATGCAAGGTCTGTTTAATGTCAGAAAATTAAACATTATAACATACCAACCCTATCAAGACATTTGGCACATTCAAAATCCTTTTATGATAAATATTCAACAAACTAGGAATATAGGGAACTTTCTTAATCTGATTAAGGGCATCTATAAAACACATACACACACACACACACACACACACACACACACACACACCCCACAGAAGCCACAGCTAACCTCCTATTAATGGTGAATGATTGAATGCTTTCTTTCCTAAGATTGGGAACAAGATAAGGATATCTGCTCTCACCACTTATATTCAATATTGTAGTGGAAATTCTAGTCAGGGCAATTAGGCAATTAAAAAAATAAAGGGCATCAGATTGGAAAAAAATTAAACTATCTCTATTTGAATGTGACATTATCTTGATATAGACAATCCTAAGAAATTTACTAAAAAAACCTATTAGAATAAAAAAGTTAGTCAAGGTTACAGAATATAAGATCAATATATACTTGCAATGAATAATCAGAAAATAAAAATAAGAAAACAATTCCTTTTCCATTAGCATCAAAAGAATAAAATACGTAGGATTAATTTTCCTAAAGAAGTGCAAAATTTATATTCTGAAATGTGTATAACATTGTTGAAATAAACTAAAACCTAAATAATGAAAATACATGCCTTTTGATAGATCAGAAGACTAGCTATTGTTACAATGAGAATACTTCCCAAATTGATCTACAGATTTAATGCAATCTCTATCAAAATTCCAGCTGGCTTATTTTTCTGAAATTGACAACCTGATTCTAAACTTCACATAAAAATGTAAAGCACCCAGGATAGCCAAAACAGTCTTAAACAAAGTTGGAGGGCTCACACTTTCCAACTTCAAAACTAACTACAAAGCTACAGTAATCAAGACAATGTGATACTGGCATAAGAACAGACACACCGATCAATGAAATAGAATTGAAAGCCCAGAAACAAACCATCATAATTATGGGCAGTTGATTTTCTACAAGGATTTCAAGACCATTCAATGGAAAAAGAAGAATCTTTTCAACAAATGATGCTGGGAAAATTGGATATCCACATGCCAAATAATGAATTTAAATCCCTATCTCATACCTTATACAAAAAATTAACTAAATATGCACCAAAAATCTAATTGTAAAAACAAAAACTATAAAACTCTTAAAAGAAATATGGTCATAAATCTTTGTTACTTTGGATTTTGCAATAGTTTTTTAGGTATGACACCAAAGGCACAAGCAACCAAAGGAAAATAAACAAATTGAACTTTATTAAAATTAAAACTTTTGTGCTTTAAAGAACACCATCAATAAAGTGAAAAGATAACCCACAAAATGGAAGAAAATATTAACAAGTATTAACAAGTCATATATCTGAAAGAGACTTGTATTCAGAATATATAAAAACTTTTACAATCCAATAATAAAAAGACAGACAACTCAATTAAAAAATGGGCAAAGGATGAATAGACATTTCTTCAGAGAAGGTATACAAATGGCCAATAAACACATAAAAAGATGCTCAACATCATGAGCCATCAGGAAAATAAAAATCAAAACCACAATGAGATATCACTTCACATCCACTAAGATGGCTATAATCAAAAAAGACAAGCGTCCACAAGGAGGTTGAGAAACTGAAACCCTTATACACTGTTAGGAGAAATGTAGAATGGTGCAGCCACTTTGCCAGTTCCTCAAAAGGTAAGAAATAGAATTATCATATGACCCAATAGTATCACTCTTAAGTATGCACTCAATAAAAATAAAAGTATATGTCCATCTACATAATGTATAAAATATATGTCCATATACACATTTTATGAAAGCTTGTTCATGAATGTTCATAGCAGCAGTATTCATTATAACCAAAAAGTGGAAATAGCCCAAATATCCACCAACTGATGAATGGATAAATAAAATATTACATATCCACGCAGTTGGATAGTGTTTGGCAATAAAAAGAAATGGAATCCTGATACATGCTACAACATGGATGAACTTTGAAAGCCTTATGCTTATGAAAAAGGTAGACACAAAAGGCCACATATTGTCTGATCCCATTTATATGAAATGCCCAGAATAGGCAAATCCATAGAGACAGAAAATAGATTAGTAGTTGCCTAGAACTGAGAGGTTTGTAGAGAAATGGGGAGTGGTTGCTAATGGATATGAGGTTTCACCATAAAGTGATAAAAATGTTCTAATGTTGATCAGTGCAATGTTGATTGTGTTGATGGTTAGTGTATTAGTTTCACACATGTGATGGCTTGAAATAACATAAATTTATTGTCTTAAAGTTCTGAAATTGGAAATGGGTCTCATTGGGCTAAAATCAAGGTTTTGACAGGACTGCTTCCTTTTGGAGGCTCTGGGGGAAAAATTGTTTCCTTTCAGCTTCTAGGACTGTGCATTTCTTGGCTTGTGACTTGGCTTCCTCCATCTGAGTACCTTCAGATCTCTCTGACTCTGACACTGACTCCACTCCCACCCCCCCTTTCAACTATAAGGATCCTTGTGATTACATGGGTCCCACCCATATAATCCGGGAAAATCTCTACATTAGCTGATTAGCAACCTTCCATGTCCGCCACATCTCAAATAGCAGTCCATTTACCTCCATCTCTTTGCCTTGGTATTTTTCTTCAGAGTGCTTAACACCTCCTGCTGCTTTATTAATATCTTATTTAAATATTTGTTTATGCTGTCTCTTCCATTAGAATGTAAGCTCCATGAGGACAGGGACTTTGTCTGGCTTACTCATGGCTGAGTCCCAGGGGCCTGAAACAGTGCCTGGCCAATAGTGGAAGATGTGTTGTGTTGTTAAGGCCTGTTGTAAAGATGGGAGTTCACATACCTGGTTGGGTGTGGGAGGGACCCCACTGGGCTATAAATTCCTCAAAGCCAGGATTGTATTGTATTAAACAGCTCCATGTGCCTACTATTTTATGGAATGGGGACTTATGAGAGTGGCAGCAGCATTCTCCAGGAAGGTGGGAATGCAGACTATGCTTTGGGCCCTACTTCCCTGAGAACTCTTGAGTTCACAGGCTTGAGGATTGATGTGGGGTCTGAGAGAGGAGCTTGGCAGCAGGTTCAGCCTAGTTGAAGGGTGAGACCCAGAAATGAAAGTATTCTTGCTACTGTGGACTTGGAGTGGACACCTCTAAGATGGGTTGTTTCTGGGAAATGTTTGACATACTAGCCTATTGTACAACTTTTGCAGTCAAGCAAACCTGGTTCAAATCTAGGCTCTGCTATTTTCTTTTTCTTTTCTTTCTTTTTTTTTTTTGAGACGGAGTTCCGCTCTTGTTGCCTGGGCTTGAGTGCAGCGGTGTGATCTTGCTCACTGAAACCTCTGCCTCCCAGGTTCAAGAGATTCTCCTGACTCAGCCTCCTCACCAGCTGGGATTACAGGTGCCCGCCACCACACCCGGCTAATTTTTTGTATTTTTTTTTAGTAGAGTCGGGGTTTCACCATGTTGGCCAGGCTGATCTGAAACTCCTGACCTCAGGTAATCCACCCACCTCAGCCTTCCAAAGTGCTGGGATTATAGGTATGAATCACTGCGCCCAGCTGGTTCTGGTATTTTCTAGCTGCGTAAACTGAAAAAATTATTTAACTTTCTCCAGCCTCTGACTTCTTATCTACAGAATGAGGATAATAATAAAATTGATTTCTCAGAATTTAACTGAGATAGTTCATGCAAAGGTCTCTGCACACAGTGAGCACTCAGTAATGATCGCCATGCTGCTACTGTTGGTAACTATTCCCTGAGTCTCAGTTTCCTTTCCTCAAGAATGGGGGTAACGATTCCTGCCTATGGACTTCATGGGGTTGTTTTTGAAGCTCTAGCAAGCTAATAGACTGGAATGTGCTCTGAGGAGGAACAACAGCAGGACAAATGCAGCAGGTTGTTATGATTTGGCCTTCTTTTTAAAGGATGTTTGGCTTCCTGCAGACTCTGAATTATGCAGGCTCAGAGGAGCTTGGCACTATCAGTTCCCTGATGCCTGGGGCCTCATTTGGATGTTAGTGGTGTCCATCCCCCATCCCTTCTCTAGACACACTGGGCAGCTGTTTGTGGGGACTACACAATGCCCAGCTGCCTTTAGGCCAGAGAGGCCCCTGGCACTGCAAACCCAGCCTGAGAGAGCAAGTGAAAGGTAAGGCTGGACAAGAAGGTCAGCAGCAGTCTTTGTGATGCTTTCTGTCCCTGTGGAAGGCCTGGCAGGGAGAGGCCGTTCTGCTTCTGTTTCAGTTGGCCAGGCCACTTAACAATCTTTTTTTTTTTTTTTTTTTTTTGAGACGGAGTCTCACTCTGTCGCCGGGGCTGTAGTGCAGTGGCCGGATCTCAGCTCACTGCAAGCTCCGCCTCCCGGGTTCACGCCATTCTCCTGCCTCAGCCTCCCGAGTAGCTGGGACTACAGGCACCGCCACCTCGCCCGGCTAGTTTTTTGTATTTTTTAGTAGAGACAGGGTTTCACCGTGTTAGCCAGGATGGTCTCGATCTCCTGACCTCATGTTCCGCCCGTCTCGGCCTCCCAAAGTGCTGGGATTATAGGCTTGAGCCACCGCGCCTGGCTTAATAATCTTTTACTTGAGTCTGAACTTGCTTTTCAGGAGCAAGGGAGCTGGGCAATGCCTGTGGCAGCTCTGTGCATATGGGCAAGGTGGTGTCTACCCACTTCTCTTGATGCTAACCGTTAGTTAATTTAGATTAAAATCAAGATTCAGGATAAACCTAATTTAGGTTAAAATTAGTTCATTTATGTTAGGGATTCTCCTCGAAAGGCAATCTGGCATAGAAGAATGCGACCTGGGTTTGGAACTAGCTGCATCTGGTTTTGAACCACCGCCTCTCCCACCCGCCTGGTCTAGGATATTTTGCAGCCCAAGATAGTCCCAGAGGTCCCTCTATTATTTCCCTCAGGAAACAGAAATGCATTAAATCTTTAATAAGACAGTAGAAATAAATTAAGAATTTCTTTCCAGAATCCCAGATTTCAGGACAAGGGATGGGAAGAGAGAAGAGTTCCCTTGATTTCCCCCATCACAGACTTCCCAGTGTCCCTTCAAAAGCATCTAATAGACATTTATTGAACATCTCTCTAGTGCGAAGTGCTTTTTATACACAATCTTAGTTAATCTTCACGACACCTGTTCAAGGAATGTAGTCTCATGATCTGGTTCAGTTGATGGGATGGCTGGACATGTTGTCAGTCCTGGGATTTTTGTGTATGTGGCAGGCATTGGTTCATTAGCTAACTCATTCACCATATGAATAGTGCACACACAATGTGCTCGGCGTGGAGAATATGGTGAATACAATTTTCACAAACATATATAAAAATCACACATTTGGAAAGTGCTAAGGAGAGGTCTGTAGTATTACAAGAGACCCTGAAGGAGCTTGGAGGATGTGGTAGATTTGCTGGGATATGAGACATGATCAAGCTGTAACTTGCCCAGGGCTGTGTGGGCAGTGACTGAAGCTTGGAGAATTTGAAGTGTGGTATAAATAAAGGCTGGCCTGATCATCTGGGACAGGACCATGGACCATGGACCATGTTAAAGCATTTGACCTTTACCCCCAGGGCAGGGAGAGGACATTAAGCTGTTTCCAACACAAGGTGATGTTATCACATGTGCCATTTTCAAAGGTAGCTGGCTGCTGTGCAGAGAGAAAGAGGGAGGGGACGAGAAGGGTTGCATCTGTCCAGAGAGTATATGTGGGTGGCAGCTTAGACTGCAGCAGTGACATAAAGATGGAGGGAGCAGATGACTTCATGCAACATTTAGGATGTGAGATGGATAGTTCTTGAGGTGGGATAGATAGTGAGAAGAAAGCTCCTGAGCAGGTTGGCTTCATGAGCATGGAACCTGTGCATAGCATGGAGGCCACACTCAGAGTTCCCATGCTTGGTTGAATGCTTTTCTTCCCCCACTATAGCTTTATTGAGATATAATTGGCAAAAAACCTGTATATATTTAAGTTGTACAATGTAATAATTTGATGTGCATATATAATGAATGATTATCACAATCAAGGTAATAACAAATCAATGACCTCACATAGTTACCATTTTTTTGCATTTGGTAAGAATATTTAAGATCTATTTGTAGCAAATATCAAGTACACAATACAGTATTATTAACTATAGTCACTATGCTATACATTAGATCTCCAGAATGCATTTGTCTTACAACAGAAAACGCTTGTACACTTTGACCAACCTCTCTCTATTGTCTCCCACTCTCACTCCCAGCCCTGGCAATCACCATTCTACTCTCCGCTTCTATGAGTTTGACTTTCTTCAATTTCACATATAAGAGAGTTCATACAGTATTTCTCTCTCTGTGCCTGGCTTATTTCACTTAGCGTAATGTCTCCAGGTTCATCCATATTGTTGCAGGTGGAAGGATTTCCTTATTTTTTATGGCTGAATAATATTTCATTGTATATATACACACCACATTTTCTTTATCCATTTATCCATTGATGGGCACTTAGGTTGCTTCCATAGCTTGGTTATTGTGAATAATACAGTAATAAACATGGGAGTGCAGATACCAAGATGCTGATTACCCAGAAGTGGGGTTGCTGGATCATATAGCAGTTCTATTTTTAATTTTTTGGGGAAACTCCATGATGTTTTTCATGGTAGTTGTACCAATTTACATTTCCACCAACAGTGTATAAGGGTTCTCTTTTCTCTACATCCTTGCCAATACTTGTTATTGGTTGTCTTTTTGATAATAGCCATCCTAACAGATATGAGGTGGTATCTCATTGTGGTTTTCGTTTGCATTTGCCTGATGATTAGTGACGTTGAGAACGTTTTCATACACCTGTTGGTTATATGTATGTCTTTTTTTGGCAAAATGTCTATTCATGCCCTTTCCCCATTTTTAAATTTTGTGTATGTGTGTATGTGTGTGTGTGTATGTGTGTGTGTTTGCTATTGAGTTGTAGGAGTTCCTTATATATTTAGGATGTTAACCCCTTATTATATATATGTTTTAGAAATATTTTCTCCTATTATGTAGGTTGCCTTTTCATTTTGTTGATTTTCTTTGCTGTTGGAAGCTTTTTTAATTTGATGTAGTCCCACTTGTTTAGTTTTGCTTTTGTTGCCTGTGCTTTTGATGTCATATCCAAAGAAAATCATTGTCCTGGTCAATATCAAGGAGCTTTTCTTCTGTGATTTCTTCTAGGAGTATATAGTTTCAAGTCTTTCATTTAAATCTTTAATCCATTTTGAGTTAATTTTTGTGCACAGTATAAGGATCAAATTTCATACTTTTGCATGTGGATATCCAGTTTTCCCAACACCATTTATTGGAAAGATTATTTTTTCCACGTTGTGTGTTCTTGGAATCCTTATCAAAGATTAATTGAATGTATATGTATGAGTTCATTTCTGGGCTCTCTATTCTGTTCCATTGGTCTATGTATTTTTTTTAATGCCAGAACCATGTTTTTATGCCTGTTTTAATTACTAAAGCTTTGTGATATAATTTGAAGTCATAAAGTGCAAAGCCTCCAGCTTCGTCTTTATTCAAGATTGTTTTGGCCATTCGGAGTCTTTTCTGACCCCATATAAATTTCACAATTGTTTTTTCTGTTTCTGTTAAAATGCCTTTAGAATTTTGATAAGGATTGCTTTGAATCTGTAGATCACTTTAGGTAATAGAGGCATTTTAACAATATAGATTTGAATTTTTAATCTCCTTGGTTAAATTTATTCCTAAGTATTTTATTATTTTCAATGCTATTGTAAATGGTATTGTTTTCTTAATTTCTTTTTCTGATGGCTTGTTGTTAGTACATAGAAATGCAACTGATGTTTTGTATGTCGATTTTGTATCTGGCAACTTGACTGAATTCATTTATTAGTTCTAAAGGTTTTTTTGGTGGTGCATTTGGGGTTTTCTATATATAAGATCATGTCATATATAAAGAGACCATTTCACCCCTTCCTTTCTTACTTGGATGCCTTTTATTATTTTGTCTTGCCTAGTTACTCCGGCAAGATCTTTTTTCTTCAAGTAGGCATATATATATACACACACACACACACACATACACACACTTTATATATATTATTATATATGTAACTGTGTATTTATATATATACACACACAAAGCATATATAGCTCATTATATATGTATATCTCATTATATATGTGTAAGTGTATGTGTATACATACTATATATGTATATCTCATTATGCATGTATAAGTATATATATATATACAAATTATATGTATGTATAGTTTGCTTGTTTTTTACTATTAACTTCCCTCTGAGAGCTGCTTT
The DNA here is from genome assembly GCF_001698545.2 of Rhinopithecus bieti. Taxonomy (NCBI): domain Eukaryota; kingdom Metazoa; phylum Chordata; class Mammalia; order Primates; family Cercopithecidae; genus Rhinopithecus; species Rhinopithecus bieti. Next base: position 855,429 of record NW_016805922.1, read on the forward strand.
TCTTGCACTTCATAAGTTTTGGTATATTGTGTTTCTATTTTCATTTGTTCATTTGTCTCAAGATTTTTAAATATCTTTTTTGATTTTTTCTTTGACTCATTGATTGTTTAGAAGTATAGTATTAGTTTCCATATATTGGCAAATTTTCCAATTTTCCTCCTGTTATTGATTTCTGTTTTGTAACATTATGGTCACAAAATATACTTGATATAATTTCAACCTTCTTAAATTTGTTAAGACTTGTTTTGTGGACTAGTATATAGAGAATGATTCTTGTGTGCTTGAGAAAAATGTGTATTCTGCTGCTGTTGGATGGAATGCTCTGATGGTCCCAATATGTCTATTAGGTCCGTTTGATCTATAGTTTTATTCAACTATGCTATTTCCTTATTAATTTTCTGTCTGCATGATATATCCATGAATAAAAGCAGGATATTGAAGTTCTCTCCTATTATTATATTGCTATATTTCCCTTCACAGTTCTGTTAATATTTTCTCTATATATTTAGGTGTTCCAAGGTTGAATGCATATATATTTACAATTGCTATATTCTCTGGATAACTGATCCCTTTGTAATTATATAGTTACTTTCTTTGTCTCTTGTGACAGATTTTAATTGAAAATCTGTTTTTTCTGATACAAGTATAGCCAGCCCTGCTCTCTTTTGGTTATCATGTTGGAATATCTTTTTGTGTCTCTTTACTTTTGACCTGTGCTTGTCGTTAAATCTAAAGTCAGCCTTTTGTAGGCAGTATATTGTCGGATTATGTGTTTTCTAAATCCATTCAGCCACTCTATTTTTTGACTAGATAATTTAATACATTTACATAATAATTACATTAAAGTAATTATTGATAGGTAAACACTATTGCCATTTAGTTAATTGTTTTCTTCTGATTTTTTGTTCCTTTTCCTCTCTTGTTGTCTTCCTTTGAGATTTGTTGAGTTTTTGTTGTGATATGCTTTGATTAATTTCTTTTTACCTTTTAGGTGTCTATTAGAGGCTTTTCGTTTGTGGTTACCAAGAGGCTTACATAAAACATTTTATAGTTAGTCACAACTTAACTACAATTTCATACAGAGACTCTACACTTTTACTCCTGTCCCCACATTTCATGCTATTGGTTACATTTTACATCTTTTCATATTGTATATCCATTAACAGATTATTGTAGCTATAGTTAATTTAATATTTTTGTCTTTTAAATTTTGCATGAGAGTTAAAAATGATTTACATGCCAACATTACAGTATTAGAGTGCAGTCATGCAATGCTTAATGACAGGGATATGTTCTGAGAAATTCGTTGTTAGGCAATTTTGTTGTGCAAACGTCAGAGAGTGTACTTACACAAACTGAGATGGTATAGCTTACTATGCATCTAGGCTATATAATATAACCTATTGTTGCTAGGCTACAAACCTGTACAACATGTTACTGTACCGAATATTATAGGCAATCGTAACACAATGGTAAGTATTTGTGTATCTAGACATATCTAAACATAAAAAAGACACAGTAAAAATATGGTATAAAAGCTCCATTATAATCTTATGGGAGCACCATTGTAAATGCAGTTTGTTGTTAATCAAAACATTGTTATGTGGTACATGACTTCTGAATATGTTTATCTACTTTTAGCAATGAGTTTTGTACTCTCATGTTTTCATGTTGTTACTTAGCATCCTTCATTTCAACTTGAAGAATTCCCTTTAACATTTTTTTGTGAGGTAATGATGAACTCTGAGTTTTGTTTGTCTGGGAATGTTTTAGCTCTCCTCTATTTATAAAAGATAACTTTACCTGGTTTAGTATTCTTGGTTGGCATTTTCTGCCCAGCCTTTTTGAATGCATTATCCTACTCCCTGTTTATCTGCAAGGTTTCTGCTGAGAAATCCAGTGACAGACTTATTGAGGTTCCCTTGCTTTTCTCTTGCTTTCAACATTCTCTTTGTGTTTCACTTTTGACAATTTGATTTTAATGTGTCTCTGGGTAATCTTCTTTGGGTTGATCTTGCTTGGGAAATTTTGAGCTTCATAAATCTGAATGATCATATTCATCCCAAATTTGGAAAAATTTCAGCTACTATTTCTTTAGATAAGCTTTCTGTGTTTTTGTCTCCTCCTTCTGAGACTTCCATAATGCATAAATTCATATATCTGATGGTGTCCCATGGGCCCTGTATGCTTCCTTCACTCTTTTTCAATCTTTTTGTTGTTGTTATTGTTGTTCCTCTAGCTGCCTAATTTCAAATGATCTTTATTTGAGTTTGTTGATTCTTTCTTCTGCGTGATTGAGTCTGCTGTTGAAGATGTCTATTGAATTTTTTAGTTCTACCATTCTATTCATCAGCTCAAGATTTCTGTTTGGCTCTTTTTTATGTTTTCTATTTCTGTATTAAACTTCTAGTGTTCTTCACACATTGTTTTATTGATTTTGTTTAGTTGTCTATCTGTTCTCTTGCATCTCAGTAAGTTTTAAGATGATTCTGTTGAATAATCTAGCAGGTAACTCACAGATCTCCATTTCTTTGGGGTTGATTCCTGGGGCTTTATTAGTTTCCTTTGGAGGTGTCATGTTTGTCTGATTCTTCATGATCTATGTAACCTTGTGTTGGTGTCTGCACATTTCTCTTCCAGTCTTTAATGTCTGAAGCAAATATCTCTTCCAGTCTTTAATGTCTGGTTTCAGCCAGAAATGACCTTCCTTTGTCAGGTCCCTGGGCTGAAAGTACTGCCTCTGTGATCACAGTTGACAAGAGTTGGAGCCAAGTCACATGCCTGCTGCTGAGTCTGCAGTGCGGTCTGTAGTTAGTGGGTCTGTTACCAGGGTCTTAGATGGGTGTTGATTTTGCCTGGTCCATGGATGGATGGGACTGCTTCTAGGACCTTGGCTGGTAGGGGTGGCTTCAGGGACAAGGTTCTGTTTCGGGATCTGCAGTTGGGTTCACATATGTGGGCCTTTCACCAGGTGGCCAGACAGGTGTGGCCCTTACTAGGTCACTGAGTGGGTCAATAGGCAGGCAGGACTGGCCTTGGACTGCAGCTAAGAGGGGCTGGAACTGAGTCACTGGGTTGCTTCAGTGTCTACAGCTATACTGAGGTCAGTGGGCCTGTTATTCACAGCACAGGGCGGTGTGGCTTCTCCAAAGTCCCTTGGTGGATGGTGCTAGTGACAGGACCAAGATTAGACAGGGCTGTAATTTAGTCCACAAGGGAATGGGGCTGCTTCTAGATCTGTGGCTGGGATCATTGTTGGTGAGCCTGCCACCTGGCTGTGCACCTGCCTTTTCAGAATGGCGCTTCTTGGTCCTGGGCTCCACTGGGATTTCAAAAACTTTCTACTTGGATCCCAAAGCTCCCACAAAGGCACTTTTATCCTTGAATGGCTCCAAATTATTAATGTTTTTGCTGTACAAGGATATGAGTGAGCGAATTCCTGATCCTCCATCTTGCTTCAACAAAAAATTCAGTTTAACATTCTTTTGTCATTGTCTTGAAATCCTCAATAATATTTAAATAAGGGGTTCTGTATTTTCATTTTGCACTGAGCCCTGCAAACTATGTAACCAGCCCAACCCTTGGGGCTGGAACTAGGGATCTTAGTCCTTGCCGTAGTTCCAGGCTGTCTTTCAACCAACTCCTCTGGACGGGCAGCCCAGGCCCAGCAACCAGGGGCTCATTGTCCAGAGCCATCAAGCTGAGGACAGGGTGGGATTTCAGCCACTGGGACCAGGCCCTCAAAGGAACCAGGGGAAACCAGGACCCTCTATAATCCCTTTCTGGACCTCACTTTTATTCTCTGAGAATCAAAGGGATTATAAAACATAATTTCTGGTGTACTTTTTGGCTCCAACATTTAACATGTTTATGATTTTCCTGTTGTCTTTGTTCTAGTTTTCAATAGCCCTTTCCTGTGCTGTGTGAGGCACTTAGGACTGCTTGGATGTGTAGATATAGCTTGGAGTGACTTAGGAAGGGCCTTTCCTTATCTTCCCTGTCATGGTGCCTGATTTTCCACTATTAGAGAGAAATGCACCATGAGGTCCCTGGTCAAAATATAAATACATCTGGGAGAAGTGATATTTGTGACTATTTTCAGCTAAAATTTTAATGGCATAATCTTCCCTGGGAGAAGTGGGGAAAGGCTTTTTAAGAGAAGACAGACCCCCAGTGATAGTCTGGCCAAGGGCTACACAGCCCAGGCCCCTGGGGTGGGTCAAAAACACCATGTACTGGCAGGGGCTGTTTTTGGTAAGATATAAGACATCTGACCCTCTCTTTCTGGAAGATGCATTGTGTTTCCACTGGCCCTGCAGTATGCAGAAGTTTCTGTTCTCATTTCTGTTCTCATTTCTAGGCTGTTTACTCAGTACTTTGTGTCTTGCTTAGGTCTAACACCCTTGGCTCCTAATCTGGGACATTGGGTAATACTGTTGGGGTGTGATGGATGTGTTGGCTTGGGGGCACATGGGGAAGACTCTCAGTACCATAGATTTCTAGTCCTCTTGTCATTGGACCCCTGGTTCAGTCAAATTGGGGTGGCTATGAGTGGACCTCAAGCTTTTTTGCTTGGGGTATAGAGAACAGACTCCAGCTTGGTCTACTTGGTCATTTGATTCTAACCTACGGCCCCCGTACTCTTATGCATTCTTATAGGCAGCTACATAATGGCTAGTATTTGTATAGGTACCCACTATGTGCCAGGCACCATGCATTGAGTCAACTTGAACAACTGAGTGAAATGGTATAATCAAGTATTTTCCAAAATGGCACAACAATACTTTTGGTCTCAGATGCCTCCAATATCTTGCTTTTTTTTTCTCCAAGAGGCAGGGTCTATTTCTCCTCTTTCTGAAACTGGTGGGTCTTTGTAACTGCTGTTTTGAATAGAATATGGCAGAAGTAATGCAGTATGACTTTCTAAGGCTGTTACAAAAGGTGATATGGCTTCTTCTTGCCTCTTTCTTTCTATTTCCCTGTTTCTCTCTGTCTCCCTGTCTCTGACTTTCTCTGTCTTGGACTCTATCTCTTTCTCTTTCTGCCTCTCTCTCTGTCAATACTTGCTTTTGAAAACCAGCCACTATTTCCTGAGGGAGCCTAGGAACCCATGCATAGGCATCTGATCCACAGCCCCAGCTAAGCTTTCAGTGACAGCAAGACTTGGCATCTGACCCATTGTCCCAACTAAGTTCCCAGCGACAGCCAGAGTTGACTGCGATCTATGTGGGATATCAGGCCTCACAATCTATAAGATGATTCGAGCCCCTGTCTTTCCACTGTTCCAGCTAATGTCTACTGGAGCACAGATGAGCTGTCCCTGCCAAGCCCTGCCCCAACTCACAGTTTCGTGAGCAAAATAAGTTTGAAAACACTACAGTCTGGGGCAACTTGCTATGTAGCCACGGTAACTGAAACTGAAACACATGGGTATCATTATCATTCCCATTTGTGATTCGGGTTAACTGAGGCACCTTGAGGTTGGCGCTGTCACTCAAGGTAATACTGTTAGTATGTGATGGTATCCAGATTTAAATCCAAGTCTGTGTGACTCCCCCATACAACGTTGATTCCAGGACCAGTGCATTTACCTGAGGTGAGCCTGCATGAATCAATGCATCAACTCCTCTGCTATCCTTGAACTTTAAGGGGTTCCAAAAGGCAGGAATAAGGAGACCCTAAGAAAAGCCAAGGCTTCAGGAATCAACCACTTTGAAGGAAGCACAGAGAATGTCCACTCTCTAGCACCCTATTCCAGATTTCCAGAAAGCATAGTTCTCAGAAAAAAAGCAACAGGCTAGGAGGAAAGGCTAGGAGGGAGTCAGAGATCTGGTTGATCCCAGTTAGCCAGGCAATCTTAACAAATCATGAGCCTCAGTTTCTCCATCTGTAAAGTGGGCAAGGTAAGACATTTCATAGTTAGGGGGACAAACTGGGGTGGGGATATCATTCCTAGTAGGGGGAATGGGCTGAGTATGGATCTGGAGATGGTGTGCACAGGAGTGTTGGGGGACCTGCTTGAGGAGCCAAGCCTGGTACAGGAAGATCAGCGTGGGTGGAAAGGATGCAGATAGGGTGGGCCAGGGGCACAGAAGCAACTGTGCAGTGGAATTGAGAAGAGTCTGCTAAGGACTGGGAGTATGGGTTTCTGCTGTGTTGGAGAGGCAACTCAGTTACTGGGAGCTGAGTCAGCACCCTGAGGCTGCATTCATCCCAACATCGTCAAGTGTGAGATGAATCTTGTGTCTGTGTTCCTCGTGGTCCTAGTGTTTTAACATCCTAGGGTTCCTGTCCTTCAAGTGGGGTGGCAAGGTGTGCCTCGCTCCCTCAGGAATCCTGGGCCAGCTCTTTGACGTTATACATACAGGGAAGGTCTCCTCCACTTGTAGACCATCCCAAGCACACCAGCTACGGAGCCCTTGGCTGTTCTGTCCTTCTTTGGTGCATCTTTCCTGCAAGGAAATGTTGCTGGAGCTGGGCACCTTTAAGAAACTTTATGAAATGTCACGAACACCTTAAACGTGGAGAGAAAGTGCTGTGTGCGAGGCAACCACGGGAAGAGCTGGGGGTATGAAAGCAGCAGTTTTCTTGGTGGCCTTGGACGTGGCTGACCTGCTCACACCAGGACCCCAAAGAGCCGGTCCACCCTTCACGGGTGGGAAGCCTCCTCCTGGCTGGCTGTGCATCTCGATTATCAAAGTTGTTATTTGTAAACACTCCAGCCAGCTGGCTGAAAACTGTGACAACACTTGAAGGGGATGCTCCCACTTCCCCAGCACACTGGGGTAGGGTTGGGAGGCACATGCTCCACAGCGAAAAAAGAGCAACAGGTGGAGGCTGGAGATACCCAGGACGCTCTGTGGAGGCTTTCTGGAAACATAATCCTACCATCTAGAGATAATTGCTGTTAATTTGTTTGTAACATCCTTTTGAGACCATTCTCTGTGCATGGATTTATAAGTGGCATCATTCTATATACCCTGTTCTGTAGCTGCTTCCTCCTTCTTCTCTCTCTCTCTCACACACACACAGACACACACACTTTCCTATGTCAATTAGCAAAGATCCATCCTCTCATTTATTTATTTATTTATTTTTTTTTGAGACGGAGTCTTGCTCTGTCGCCCGGGCTGGAGTGCAGTGGCCGGATCTCAGCTCACTGCAAGCTCCGCCTCCCAGGTTTACGCCATTCTCCTGCCTCAGCCTCCCGAGTAGCTGGGACTACAGATGCCCGCCACCTCGCCCGGCTAGCTTTTGTAATTTTAGTAGAGATGGGGTTTCACCATGTTAGCCAGGATGGTCTCGATCTCCTGACCTCGTGATCCGCCCGTCTCGGCCTCCCAAAGTGCTGGGATTACAGGCTTGAGCAACCGCGCCTGGCCCATCCTCTCATTTTTAATCTCTACCCAGTTTTTAGCAGGATGTACATAATAAACACTCCTGTTCTGATTGTTCTACAATGCTTAACGGCCATCTGTATACATACCTCTTTGCATTTTTGTCCAATAGTTTCCTCAAGTTACATCATTAAAAGGGTTAATTACTGTGTCAAAAGTCATGCACATTTTAAAGGAGTTTTATATATATTGTTAAATGTCTTCCTTTGAAGGAGGTTACTCCAAAATGCATTCTTACCAAAAGTGTTTGAGAGCTCCAGATTCCCCCAGGGTATTCTCTTTTTCCATTTTCTCCAGTCTGTTAGGTGAAAAATGACATTTCAGTTGTTTAAAACTCACTCGTGGCAGAGTGCTTCTGCCTTTCCTGTACAGTGCATACTCATTCTTTCTCCTTGTGTTTATTGAGCACCTACGACGTGCTGTGCTGTGGTCCGCACGGGGGAAGCTTCATCAGATGGTCCTTTCTGCTCTCACTGCTTTGTGGTGTGTGTTTTGCCTTCCAGACTTAGAGCATTATAGAAAGTTAGAGCTGTAAAACATCTTAGCGATTGTCTAATAACCTCATTTTAAGGAGGGGAAACTGAGGCCCAGGGAGATGTGGGTACTGGCTCATGGTCACACAGGGCAGCACATTCACGGTGGAATTATAACTCTGAAGGCAGGGATTTGGGGCTTTCTATTTGTTTTGATTTTCTCACCCAGCATAGGAGCACTTGTTGGTCAAGTTCGACTCTGAACTAATAGCACAGCCTCCCTGTGCTGCAATTCAGGGGACATCCCAACTGGCACAGAGTAGGTGCTTTAGAACTTACTTATTGAAAGAATGTTGGTGCAGAACACAACAGAAGAAACAGTACATTCTGTTAAATTGTGCTCAATATTCCAGGAAGAAAGTCAGGCTTCTGTGCGGTGCCCTTCTGGGAAGAAATGCCTTTTTTTTTTTTTTTTTTTTTTTTTTTTTTAATGAAAAGAAAATGAGTGGGCTGTTGAAATTGGTGGAGGAGGAGAGATGGGCTGCCTGAGGCTTGAGACAATGTGTTTGGAGCCGTCAGGTCACTGGAATTTCCCTTAGGTGCCTTTCTCCTACCAGAGATGGCCTGATAGAAACGGGGCAGGAGCTGACGAGAGAAGAGAGCTTTGTTTTCTTTGAGTGCTCCTATCTGAACCTGGCCTGAACTCTTGAATAATTCCTGGGGACCGTCTCACGCCATTGTTATTATTGTCTCTGCTCAGCTAGCTCCCTCTTTCCTTCTACTTCATCAAAAAGTCTTTCTAGCTTGTCTCTTGAGAGCATTTTTCAATGCTGCCCCGGCTTTTTATGACTCAGGAGGTGGCTGAGTCAATAGCAAGACCTGAGTTTGGTTCTGGCTTCACTTCTGATCACAGTGGGACCTTGGGCAAACCTGTCTTTGCTACATCGACCCTGACACCACCCTGTTCACACTTGCGCCCCTTTCCCTGGGTGCTGACAACAACTTTTTTTTTTTTTTTTTGAGATGGAGTCTTTCTCTGTCGCCCAGGCTGGAGTGCAGTGGCACAGTCTCGGCTCACTGTGACCTCCGCCTCCTGGGTTCAAGAGATTCTCCTGTCTCAGCCTCCAAAGTAGTTGGGACTACAGGCACGCACCACCACGCCCAGCTAATTTTTATATTTTTAGTAGAGATGGGGTTTCACCATGTTGGCCAGGATGGTCTCGATCTCCTGACCTCATGATCTGCCCACCTTGGCCTCCCAAAGTGCTGGGATTACAGGCATGAGCCACCGTACCAGCCCAACAACCTTTTAATCCATCTCTTTGCAACTGCTTGCCTCCCTCCAATCTGTGCCCCTGCTAGTGCATTATCACTCCTTCACTTAAAATCCCTCAAGCCTCCCAGCCCTCTTAGAAGAGACAGCAAAGTCCCTTACACTTCCACCAGATCTGTGTGGCCTGTCCCTGCTCCTCTTGTGTTTGCTCCAGCTACGCTGACCTCCTTTCCCAGCTGTGTGGTCTTGGGCAAGCTCGTTCCCCTCTCTGAACCATAGTTTCCTCATCTGTAAAACAGACGTTGTAATAACCCAGTCATTCTGTTTGTTATGAAGCTAACATCCACTTTTACATGACTCTCAACTCTTTCAGGTTCTACTTCTCCAAAAGAAGTTACATATTCCAAGGATCCTGCTTCTCAACAAGCCCTTCCTTCTGCAAAAGAACAGCCTGCTTTTATTCCAAGCTCCGAGATTCCTAAAGGAAACTGTTTCTCTCCAGTGATGCCATGTTATGCCTTAACCTGGGCCAACAGTGTCTACACACAGAGAATGCAATGGTTTAGGCCAATTCATTAACGGGGATTGTATTGCCACATCCATTGTTAATTGACAACATGTCTATGGGATTAGAAGCCTCATGTTTATCTCTGTCATCGCTTTCTCTCAGGGAGAATGGCACACAGGGATCAACAACATCCTTTCTCACAAAGAGCCCTCCTTCAACTTGATTTTCATAAAAATATTATTCTAGGAAGCAGGGGTCTGACTCTGGTGACATTCCCCCCACCTGCCAAGATGTAGTTTGTCTGATTAAATTGAAAATATTATGAACTCCATCCAGAAGACTAATAAGATGGAGGTTGATTGGATCAGACAATATTTTCATGCAGTGGTCCTAGGGTCAGGATTGTCGGCATGGGAATAAAGATTTGGTTGTATAGTTCTCTGCTGTTTGCAAAGCACTCTTCATGTGCATTAAGTTTGGTTTATACAGACAGCCTCATGTGATCAGCACCTGGGGAAACTGAGTCTCGGAGAAGTTCAGTACCTTTGCCACGCCGACAGAACGTGGTAAAATCCAGATGCTAGCAAGCACTTACTGCTGCAGATTCAGAGCTCTCTCCAATAGGAAAGGACATTTTTTTCTCTTTCTCTACCCTCCATGGAACACAGGAATTAAAAAAAAAAAAAAGGCTGGGAAGTCCAAAATCACACAAGCTAGAAGGAATCCATGCAAGTTCTACCTATAAGCTATGGCCTCCTGACACAGCATCCTGGCACGGCCTCAGGAACTTCCCAGGTCAGCCCACATGCCCTGATGTTCCTGCAACTGCACAGAACTATAAATGTAAGAAGGCCAAGTATGCCAGCAGCAGGCTGATTGCTACAATGTGTTCTCAGTCTTTATGCCTGAGAGCATGTCACTGACCCCCTCCTGGATCTAGAAGCCCAAGCCGAGGCTGAGAAGTTATTTGGGGGCAGGCTAGGGAGAGGGGTGATGTTAGGGAGGGAGTAGGTTGGATGTGTTTACAACTCATTTCCACTCTGACTATAGAGCAAAGGCCCCTTGGGCTTGGATCCCCGTTGAAATAAATGTGCCAGTACTGGAAAATTCCCAAGATGAACTCAGACCCAGTTCCCAGAGGTAGAAGCGGGTACAGGACAGGTCATTCTTTGGGCAGGATACCTTCCCCAGAGGGCCTAGTTCTGCTCTTAAGAGAGCAAAACTGCCCATGGAGATATTTATTTCTTCCCTCCTTTTCCCCTTACTTTTATCCTTCTGTATTTAACAAATACCTGAAAGTTGCCTATTCTACAGTGACCTAGGCCTTTCGAAGTACAGGTATAGACAACATTGGCCCCACCTTTAAGATGCTTGGATACAAGAAAAAAAAAAAAACCCATTATAAAGTGGGCAAAGAACATGAACAGATACTTCTCAAAAGAAGACATTTGTGTGGCCAACAAACATATGAAAGAAAGGTCAACATCACTGATCATTAGAGAAATGCAAATAAAAACCACAATAAGATACCACCTCATGCCAGTCAGAATGGTGATTATTAAGAAGCCAAGAAACAACAGGTGCTGTAAAGAATCTGGAGAAATAGGAATATTTTTACATTTTACATTGCATTGTGGGAATGCAAATTAGTTCAACCATTGTGGAAGATAGAGTGGCCATTCCTCAAAGACCTAGAACCAGAAAGACCATTTTACCCAGCAATCTCATTACTGGGTATATACCCAAAGGAATATAAATAATTCTATTGTAAAGATACTTGCACATGTATGTTTACTGCAGCACTATTCACGATAGCAAAGATATGGAATCAACCCATGGAATGCCCATCAATGATAGACTGGATAAAGAAAATATGGTATATATATGCCATGGAATACTATGCAGCCATAAAAAGGAACAAGATCATGTCCTTTGCAGGGACATGGATGGAGCTGGAAGCCATTATCCTCAGCAAACTAGCACAGGAACAGAAAACCAGACACCACATGTTCTGAATTATAAGTGGGAGCTGAATGATGAGAACACAGACACAGGGAGGGGAACAACACACACTGGGGCCTGTCATGGGGGTGGAGGGAGGGAGAGCATCAGGAAAAATAGCTAATGTGTGCTGGGCTTAACACCTAGGTGATGGGTTGATAGGTACAGCAAAGCACCATGGCACACATTTACCTATGTAACAAACCCGCACATCCTGTACATGAACTCCAGAACTTAAAATAAAATAAAAAAAAGATGCCTGGATACTCAGACAGATGAGGACATTTGTAAATCTGAGATTGCTGAATCTGTCTGTGATGGTTCATTTTATGTGTCAACTTGGCTGAGCCATGGTGCCCAGATATTTGGTCAAATATTCTGGGTGTTTCTGTGGGGGTGTTTTTGGATGAGATTAACATCTGGAGTAAAGATCACCCACCATAACGCTGGTGGGCTTATCCAATCAGTTGAAGGTCTATATGGAACAAAAGACTGACCTCCCTGAGCAAGAAGGAATTCCGCAGCAGAGGACCTTTGGACTTGATCTGCAAAATCAGCTCTTCCCTGGGTCTCCAGCCTGCCAGCTCACTCTGAAGATTTTGGACTTGCCAGCCTCCATAACACATGAACCGATTCCTTCTCTTTCTCTACATATATACATCCCAATGGTTCTGTTTCTTTGGAAGTTCCGTTCCTCTGATGTCATGTCTTTGGTCCATGCCTACAGCATCTGCATGGCCTGGATCTGCAAGGCCTTCATAATGCCAGTATCTCCTTTCCCATCTTCCCTGTGGCTACCAGCATTCTGTCACCAAGTACAGACCTGAGTACGTTGTTTTGCTTGCAGTCCTTCCAGGTACCCCACCTTCCCCATCAATGCCTTCTAACCTCAGTCATCTTTGCACTAGCACTTTCACGATTTTTGTTATGTCAGACTTTCTCTTTGCTGAAGTCAAAAGGAAAGAAACAGAACTGAGAACTGAATTTCCTCCCTATGTTATTCAGTATCACTCAATATTAAATTCACATTTAAAACTATCAGAAAGTATTCCACCCCACATTTTGGGGAATGTTGGGTTACAGAATAAAACCCATTCTCCTTTACTTTACATGACCTCGAAGATCCTTTAGCATCAATAAGTACAGTTATCTCTTGGTATCCATGGGGGATTGGTTCAAGATACACAAATCCCTGAAACAAAATGAAGCAGTATTTGCATATAACCTGCGCATATCCTCTCACACACTTTAAGTCATCTCAAGATTACTTGTAATACCTAATGCAATGTCACTCATCACTGCATTTGTGTGCATTCAGTGTTGTAGGTGGCACATGGCAAATTCAAATTTTTGCTTTTTGGAACTTTGAGGATTTTTTTTCCCTGAATATTTTCAATCCACGATTGTTTGAATCCACTGAACCCAGAGATACAGGGATATAGAGGGCCAACCGTATGTATTAAGTGTTGGCAATGTGCTAGGCACCAAGCAATTCATCTTTAGTCCTTCCTCCAAAACGCCAAAGTGATTCCCCTGTACCACTCTCTGAGAAGTACGCCTTTTTTCTTTGCTTCCTGGAGAACTCATTCTGGAGCGCTGAAATCCAGCTACCTCTTTGTAAAACGGTCTCAAAGTATTACCTCAGACCCCAGCAGTCCTCACTTCTGTAACAGCATTTATTGTTGGCACGCTGCAAATATTAGGTTGATGCAAAACTAATTGCAGTTTTTGCCATTATTTTAACAGCAAAACCACAATTAATTTTGCACCAACCTAATATGTGTTTTTCTCTTTGGCTGAAGCTCAAAGGTGAAGGAGCATATCTTATTCATTGTTAGGAGTTTTCAAGGGGACCTCTCTGTTTCCTGTCTGATTTCTGCACACATTAAGAAATAAAACAAAAGAGAGGAAATGGGGATCACACTATTACGATTTTTTTTTTGTTGTTGTTCTTGTTTTTTAGATTAAGACTAAATTAGAGAATTTAGCTTTTGCATGAGACTAAAGAGCCCTGTTAGGTGAATCCAGAACTAGGCTGTCTCACCAGCTATGCAAGGACCACACAGGTAGGCGGGCTTCCCTACAAAGGGTAGAAGAGTCTGTCCTTGACGAAGTGGCTCCGTAAACTTGCTCCCTAGAAAGCAGCTGTCTTCCAGGAGAAAGAAGAGCAGGCTTGGTTCTACAGCCCAGTGTTTTCCTTCCCACATTTACCAATCAGGGGCTCATAGGGAAAAGTCTCCCTTCATCCAGCCATGGAGTGAGGCAGGGGTGTTTTACCTGCTAGGATTAAACTCTTGGATTGCACAGCTTATACAATTTCAGAAAACCAGAGGGACAGAACCTCAGACATTAGCTATCTTGGCCAGTCCTCTCATTTTACATATGAGGAGACTGAGACCCAAAGAGAAGGGACTTGCCCAAGGTCACTTCATTCTCATCTGAGTGATCTGTAACTTTAATCTGTAATTTTCAAGGTAGATAGGTACTATTGAGTAATATTGATTTATATTGCCTGCCACCCCTTGGCAATGCTGCCAAAATTCCCAGCCCCATTCTGGAATGATTACTCAGCTAGAACCCTGGGATCCAGGTGCTGTAAGTTCGGCCCCTGGGATATCCTGGCATGGGGCTGTAATTGTGGATTAAGGAAACCTGGTCCTTGGCTAACTCAATTCTCTCCACATAATGAAAAGAGGGAGAAGTGAAATGTCAGTAGAAAATACACGTTTAATGCATTTTAAGGAGCCTTGTTTATTTTTGAATCCTGGCCTTTTATTCTGACTTAATTCGTGGCCACTGTAAATTACTTCAAAAAATGATTTTAGAATAGAGAAGGGGCAGGGAGGCTGAGAAGCTGTCTTTAACATTGTATCTTCCTTTGGCATGATTCAGGATTTTAATTCTGAAGCACGACAAGGAGGAAGAAACTGCTCTTAGCCGCAGACAAGCAGAATCACTTTAAATGAAGACAGAGTGTTGTGCTTCAGAATTTCCTCTAAAACTACCTAAAGACTAAAGCCTCTCCCAGCCCTGCTTAGAATAGAGGCCATTTCTAATTCCTCATTAACGGGAATAGGAACAAAAGTATTCCAAAGCAAAGACTTACTTGAGTTCACTGCTAAAGCCACTACATCAAGCTGGAGGTGTGGGGGGAGAGAAAAGGCTGAAAATTAACATCATTTTTGGAAAATAATCAGTTTAAATGCTTTTGTAATTTCATCACTATCTACCCGGGGAAAAACATTATTATTCAAGCCTCCTATGTGTCTCGGAGTCAGGAGCTTCCAAACCAAGAAAGGAAGAAACGGGCGGGTTATTTACGAGTTCCCTCCCTTTCGCAGTTTTAAACCACTGCAAAATAAACCCATTTGTTAAGTCTCAGGGACCAACGCTGGGCGAACCAGCCCCGCTCCGCAGGGGTCTGCGCGGCTGGCCTCGTCCGCCCCCTAGCGGACCCGTGCGATAGTGCAGCCTCTGCTCCAGCGCACAGCGCCGCGTCCAGACGCTGTCCGCGCGCGCAGCCTCGGCGGCGCTCCTCGATCACCTCCTGTACCCATCCAGCTACCAGCCAGGCTGCGGCGAGGGGATTACAACCGAGGCTCCAGAGTCAGAGACCTCAGCCTAGCATCACATTAGGTGCAGCCAGCAGGCCATCCCAACTCGGGCCGGGAGCGCACGCGTCACTGGGGCCGTCAGTCGCCGTGCAACTTCCCTGGGGGGAGTCAACTTAGGTTCACCTGCGGACTCGGTGCAGGTAGCTGGGTGCTAAGCAGGGATGGACGGGATGGCTAGGGCCAGTGGAGCCATCGGGACCCGAGTGGAGGTGGTGGGGTGCCTCGCACTCCTTGTTCCTGGAGGAGCGCGGGGTGTTCCGAGAGATTGTAAAGTGACTTCTCGGGATTGAGACCCAGAGTCCTTGATTATCTGGGTCCAAAGCGCAGGCCGGGGGTTCCTGAACCTTCGAGGCTGCCGGGCTGGGGAGGAGCTCCGCGGGAGGTGTCTATGCCAGCGTCTGGGAACAGCGCTTGGGCATCCTGGGCTTTGAGGTAGGGGTTCCCCCAGGAGGGACTGCGGAACCGGGTTTCCACGGAAGCAGGTGCTGTGGAAGTTCAGGTAGTGACGGCCGAGCGTCTCAGAAAGTGGGGTTAGACGGGGATGGCCCTGAGCTGGGGTTTCCCAGGCAAGTGGCTATTTGGGGATTTCCGGAGGAAGTACTTGAATTAACGTTTACTGGGAGAGGGGCTGGTATGGGGGTCCCGCGGGAGGTGGATATGCTGAGGGTCGGACGTGGGGCGGGTAGGTAGTTTGGAGATCCCTCGGGGAGGTGGTTTGGTTTTAGATTCCCAGTCTCGGAGGAAAGTGGCTGATTTTGACCCTCCCTTCTCCCCCAGTGGAAGCCGCTGAACATCCCAAGGAACTGGCACGCTGGGGGCTCTGGGCTTGTGGCTGCTAGAGGATTCCCGCTCATCTGCAGTGGCTCAGAGGAGGTACCTCCAACGGGGATTTCTGGGGTGGCGGCTGAGGAACCCGAGGCCGGCGGTTGTGCCCCGTGTTTCAGATGACTTGGGTTTCTGGGAATGGAACAAACACACCCTACCCGCGTCGGAAGAGAAACACCGCGATCTCCTCACGGCTCTCCCGGTTTGTTTCAGGGTGGACCCAGCAGATCCGTCCGTGGAGTCTCCAGGAGGAGCCCCAGGCGCCCCTACACCCTCGGACACGCCGGATCCGGCCCCACAGCGCCAAGCCGTAAAGGGCTCGAAGGCTGGGGCGCACCGCGGCCGCCAGGGTCATGGAGGGCGAGCTCGCAGCCAACTGGAGCACCGAGGCAGTCAACTCCAGCGCCGCGCCGCCGGGGGCCGAGGGCAACAGCACCGCCGGACCCCCACGGCGCAACGAGGCCCTGGCGCGCGTGGAGGTGGCGGTGCTCTGTCTCATCCTGTTTCTGGCGCTGAGCGGGAATGCGTGTGTGCTGCTGGCGCTGCGCACCACGCGCCACAAGCACTCGCGCCTCTTCTTCTTCATGAAGCACCTGAGCATCGCCGACCTGGTGGTGGCAGTGTTCCAGGTGCTGCCGCAGTTGCTGTGGGACATCACCTTCCGCTTCTACGGGCCCGACCTGCTGTGCCGCCTGGTCAAGTACTTGCAGGTGGTGGGCATGTTCGCCTCCACCTACCTGCTGCTACTCATGTCCCTGGACCGCTGCCTGGCCATCTGCCAGCCGCTGCGCTCGCTGCGCCGCCGCACGGACCGCCTGGCGGTGCTCGCCACGTGGCTCGGCTGCCTGGTGGCCAGTGCGCCGCAGGTGCACATCTTCTCTCTGCGCGAGGTGGCTGACGGCGTCTTCGACTGCTGGGCCGTCTTCATCCAGCCCTGGGGACCCAAGGCCTACATCACGTGGATCACGCTAGCTGTCTACATCGTGCCGGTCATCGTGCTGGCTGCCTGCTATGGCCTTATCAGCTTCAAGATCTGGCAGAATTTGCGGCTCAAGACCGCTGCAGCTGCGGCGGCAGAGGCGCCAGAGGGCGCGGCGGCTGGCGATGGGGGGCGCATGGCCCTGGCACGTGTCAGCAGCGTCAAGCTCATCTCCAAGGCCAAGATCCGCACGGTCAAGATGACTTTCATCATCGTGCTGGCCTTCATCGTGTGCTGGACGCCTTTCTTCTTCGTGCAGATGTGGAGCGTCTGGGATGCCAACGCGCCTAAGGAAGGTAGCCAGGGCTGGGAGACCCAGGAGGAGGGAGCCTTGTGGCTGGGGGACGCCCTTATCTTGCTGCCTCAGAATATCCAGGGGTCTGTGGACTTCCTGGGGGGATAAGAGGGTTTGAAATCCCACAGAGTCACTGCTCCATCATCCCTTGGCCAAATGACTTAGGGCAATTAACCTCCCTGAGCCTCCACTTTCTCATCTGTAAGGTGGCAATAAGTATAAAAGTACCAACTGTCACCGGGCATAGGGGCATGCCATGAGAAAATGCAGTTAAAGTCTTTAGCACAGTCCTTGGGCTGCATATGGGCTGTATGGTTTACTGTGGTGGTGGAACAGGTTCAAGGGACTCCATCTGCTTTCCCACGTGGTTAGGAGGAGGTGGTTAGGAGGAGATGGCAGAGGTAAGTTTGGAACCCCTGGCCAGGTTCAAATTCCTTCAAGTTTAAGTTCACATTAAGCTGAACTTCCACTTTAAGTTCAAGAAATCCATTTGAAGCCAAGAAGTCTGGTTTGGACAAGGACAACCTTGCAGGGCTGGGCAATTTATCCAACCAAGCCCCTAGTAGTTGAAGGGGGTGCTGGGGGGCAGAGGATTCCAAGGGAGAGGTGAAGACAAATCTCCGAACCCCTCATCGAGTGGAGGTGATGAGTCTCCATGCAGAGAGGTGAGTACTGCAAGAAGCGGTGGGCAGGCTTAGGGAGGAGAGTGCCCAGAACTGAGACTCCACTTCTACTACTTGGGGGAAAGAGAAGAAAGCCTGGAGGGGGACATTCAAGTTTGAGGGGGAGGCTGGGTGATTTCTGTAGGTGGGGAATGTGCCTTCCAGCTTGGAGGACTGCTGAGGACAAGGCTGAGGGTGGAGCAATTGTCCATTCTTGGCCTGTGCCAGAAAGCTAGGAGGAGGGCATAGAAGAGGGCAACCTAGAGAGAAAGCTTGGAGGAACAGAGGCATCCTAGGGCTCTGGGGTTTGTGACTGGTGCTGGGTGGCTGTCCCCAAGGCACAGAGCACCAGGCAGCTTCCTGTCACTCCCTAGCCCACAACCCCTTTCCAGTAGCTCATGTGGAAAGAGCAGGAGGGGTGATTGCTGGTGGTGAATGATTTATAAGTTTTTGTTTGAAGGTAATTCCATAGCGCGTGCTGGATGCCGGAGACTTCAAATGTTTGTAAAGAAAGCCCAAAGGATTTGCTTTCACCCTTTTTGCATCCAGACACTGCAAATGTCCCATTTCTGTGTGCATTCACCACTGCTCCCAATAGTTTCAAATACATGCACCTGGGAAGTTGAAATTTCAGTGCCAGCTGCTTTCATTCAGTTTGGTAACTTTGCTTTGGTCCTTTCTGGAAATCACAGACTCCAGGCTTTACGGAATCCTCCCAGTTAGCTCAGTGTTTGCTTTAGTGGCCAAGACACTGGTTATTCAATATTTACTGAACGCGTGTGGCCCCTGGTCACACCTTACAGAGAGGGTTCTAGAGCCCAGAGAGGGGAAGGCACTTGCACCAGTTCACACAGCAAGTCAGAGGAAGAGCTGGCGTTTCCTGTGCCAGGGTTCTTACGAAGGGCATGTGATGAGGGAGTGGGGTTGGAGGCAAAAGCCGGTAGTAGAAGTCTCTAAGTAAGGCCTTAGGCTACACCTGTTTCCTGGGCTGATCTGAAGAAACCAGATCCAGGTCTTGAGGAGCTCGAGCACCAACTGTCAAGGAAGTGAAACCAGCACCCCTTGGAGTAGATACTGGAGAGATGTGGGGTCTAGTCCTCCTCCAGCCCTTACTAGCTTTGGGATGTTAGATGAGAGATCCCTTTATTCCCCTTGAGCCTTAGTGTCTAGATTTTAAAATGAGGACATTTCAGCATTCAGTTAATTGATTCAACAGACATTCCGCTCCTCTCTCCTTGGGGTCCCCTCGCCTCTCCCATTCATGTCTCGAGTCTCTGGTGAATTTTCTCCTTCCCTCTCCTCCCAGTTCCCTCCTGTATGGCTTCCTGCTGTTCAGCCCGTCACCTGTACTCCTCTTCTCACTGTGTGTCCTCCCTAAAGAAGGAGAGTGTGTGGGCAACACCCATGTCACATGTACCATGAAGCGAAGTTTAGATCTTTTCTACACTTTAAAAGCATGTCAACAATTGATTTCTTTGTCTTAGAAACAAAAGAGAGAGAAAAAAACAGACACACACAGATCCTGGCCAGAGTGTGGCCAGAGAGGTTATAGGTCTTTTGAGTGTTTGTGGTCCTCTGAGGATTTTCCTGGGGATGAGACCTTCAGTAGAGATGGGCTCCTGCTCAAGCCCAAGGGGCAGGGAAAGAAGAGGACTTCAAGTATTTCAGGTCCTACTTCCCTTTGCTCCTTTAGGAATTCAAGGGGAAGGGTGGGTGTTGCATGAAAACCCCGGGGCTTCTCTTGGTCCTCCTTGGCATTTTGTCCCGGGTGCTGAGAAGAATCCAAACACAGACTGGCAGGGATTCATGACGCTGCTGCAGCCAGGACCTCCCCGCTACCCCAAGCACACAGCCAGGAGCAGGAGCCCAGTCCAGATGTGAGCACCTCATCATACACCAAGGTGACTACGTGGACTCTGGCCACCACCAGCCTGGCCACATCATGCCCAGGCCTCAGGGATGCAGGAGTCAGAGTGGCTGTGAGCTCAGTTAGAACACCAGCCGTGTGTCCACTTGGCCTTAATTTGGATAATTGCAAGTAGCAGATGGAAGTGGTGTCTACATCACTTTCGAGATACCTCTCAATCCAGAGGCCACCAGCAAGTGTTAGGGAAGGAATAAAAGAGAACCACACTCGAGCTACCTCGAGAGGTTGTTATCGGAAAAGTGGAATTAATGCACAGCCTCACTTTCCTCTCCAAGAGGACAGAATTTAGAAGCAGAAATATCTAGACTGGGGCCCTTACTCCACTCATCACCTGAGGAGCCAGTACCCGAGCCTGTGGCTAACAGTGTGACGTCATGCTTGCGGCTGCAGCAGGCTCACAGGGAGGCAGGAGAGGTGGGGCACACATGGGTCTGTTCCTGCTTTATCATGAAAACCCCAGGGAGGTAGGGAAGCTTAGTCAATGGCCCCCATCAAGGCTGCCAGAGTGGGTGGGATGTCATGCTCCTGTTGGCTGCAGATGTGGTGGCCTGGAGACCCAAAGTCCCTCTCTCCTTTAGCGTTTGCTCTCTCTTTTCCATCTCTCCCTTGAGCGACTTCATTCCTTCACACACCTTCACAAATACCAAGGGCTGCCTTTATGGGTTTAGAGCTCACCTTGTTCCAAAAGTAATGTGCGGTAGTGGACACAAATTTAGGTAACTCAACAAGATAAAAAAGATATGAGGGAACTGGGATAAAGCAGGCGGTAGGGAGAAGAAAAGGAAAATAAAAATATTACAATAATAGTATTAATAATACTATTAATAATAATAAAGTCTCTCTGTGTATAGACAAGCTCTACACGTGGTTACTTTTTATAAGTACCAAAGAGGAAAACTTTGAGCTTAAATATTTTCGTGATTCGGAAGAAAGAGCCAATGGGAGCATCTGAGTAATTTAATGAGATCCATTTTTCAAAGCAGCCGGATGCTGTCGGGTGCTGACTTGATGAGGCTGGTGAGACTGGATGCCCCACGCAGGGTTTGATGAGCCCTTTATATATCTTCCGGAATTAAATTCCAATGCCAAAGATTTGGCACCAGCCTTTTCCCTTGAACCCAGTGGCGTTTGCTATGCTGCTGGTTGCAGGGGCTCTGACCCTGGGGCAGTTCTGAGGGAGGAGATGAGGATGAGGAGGGAGTTTGGTAGAGTGGGGCTGTTTGTATTTCTAGGGTTGGTTGATGTTGGCTGAGTGTGGTGGACAGGATATGGGGTCTCTGTCTCTAGTCTTCTCTTTCCAGCATCTCCCTGGTAAAATGGCCAGTCTGGTGTCCTTAAGCCAGTTGTTTTACCTGCTCTGAGCCTCTGCCTCCTCCTCCATGTAATAAGGATAGCATGGCTCACTGCGTGGGGTTGTGAAGATTAAATGGTGTGACCCATGGTCCCTTCCTGATGGACAAGGTGGGGATTCTTGTCTTGAGCCTGGGTGCAGGGAATGGGAGTGGACAGCAGGCACAGGGAGGCTGGGAGGTGGGAGAGAAGCTTGTTAAGGCTGGAGAGGTGGACTGTGACCCCTGTCACAGCAGGGACACTGCTCGTCCTGTTCCTTACTTGTTAAGCCCA
Source organism: Rhinopithecus bieti (assembly GCF_001698545.2). Lineage (NCBI taxonomy): Eukaryota > Metazoa > Chordata > Mammalia > Primates > Cercopithecidae > Rhinopithecus > Rhinopithecus bieti. Next base: position 877,006 of record NW_016805922.1, read on the forward strand.
AATCCAATGTGTGGCTGTTTTGTGGCACAACCCCAGGGGATGCCTTTTACTCCAGGGGATGCCTTTTACTCCAGGGGATGCCTGGTACAAGGCTGCACAGTCACTGATGGCTCAACTGGTGCTTGCCAAATACGTGGAAAATGGGAGCAGGGAGGTGAGTGAGACAGGGCAGGGATGGGCATGAAGAGCTGGACTCAGGAGGAATAGGGACTTTCTAAGTAGCCCTCCAAAACGGAACTGGCAATCTGGGAAAGAAAGGGGTGCCCCATCGCTGGGGGTGACCAAACATCTGTCAGGAGCACTGGACCAGGAGGAAGGCTGACAGGCACAGGAGGCCTGGTTTGAACCGTTTCCCCATCTGTAGAATGAGCTTCCCAGCCCCTCCCTGTTTCCGTGGGACTGAGGACCATCTGGCATGTCCCATCCATCTTTCCTTCTGTGAATGCTGTGCCTGAGGTGTGGGGGACCAGGCCCCTTGGAAGGGCTTGTTCTTGAGGTGACCCAGCGATGTGGAGAGCATGGTGGGCCGGCAGGAGGAGCTGGGACAGGATATTCACTCTGGGCCGTGAACAGTGCACGAGCTCGGCCCTTCTGGGTATAAATCACAGTGAGATGGATAGTTAACTTCAGACTCTTATATGATTCGGTAATTGTGTGTTCTTTTATGTTCTTAGCTAATGTTAATGTTTTCCCTTTGGGTTTCTGCCCTGAGGTGATTTCACTTCTTTTCCCTCCAAAGGTTTGATAAATAACAGCTAAAAAGACAAAAAACAAAAACCAAAAAACTCAAAGAAAAACAAACTCCAAACCAGCCTCTTGGGTGAGGCCCTGTTACATCATGTTTCCATTTGATGGCTGTCTGCGTGGGTTTCGGGAGGGGTGAGGAGGGGAAGAGGGGTTGTGGAGGGCCTCGGATCAGGAGGAGATTAGCAGGTGCCCTGGCTGCATCACGCTGTCTGTGGAGGCTGGATCAGGTCTGTGGCCCGGGGCTGGCATGTCTGAGTGTGATCTGAGGCACTGGCCTACCTGCTGACCTTACCACCTTGCCCTGGCAACTTCTTGAAGCAAAGACAACCCCACCGGGCTCCCTCCCAGGGGCTGAAGTCAGACCGTATACACCAGACCCCACCTGCCAGAGCCCCCAGCCCCGGGAGACAGTACTGGGAAGTAGCCAGTCCCCTTCCGGGACCTGGTCTTGTTGCCATCTGTGTCATTTGGGGCAATGTCTCTTGATGCCCTCTGGACCTCTGCCATTCCCATCTGAGCAATAGGGATAACAGTTCATGATGGAACTCGATACCCTCTCTGGGCCTCAGCTTTGGTGAAGGGAGGAGTGGGATTAGTTGGTAACAGCAGCCACCACTGACTGAGTGCCCACTGGGAGTAAGGCCTGTGCCCGGGCCATTTCTGCTCCTCTCCCTAGTGCAGCAAGGCAGGGGCCCATCATGGCTTTTCTACAGATGAAGAAACTGAGCTTAGAGAGGTGTGACCTGCCCAGGATCACCGCTGAGTAAGTGATGGAGCTGGGATTGGAACCCAGTCATCTCACTCTAGAGACTGACACACTGCATGACTACCCCAACTCCCTGCCGCCCTAGGCTAGCAGTTTTCCCGATGATCTACACCTTCACCTTGGGGATCTCCTGGGTGCTTGTTAGATCGCTGGCCCTGCCCATGCGATCTAATTGCCCATTCCTTCCATGGAAGTCGAGCCCTCCCCCGCTATCTGGCCCCAAAGTCCTGACCTCTTGGGCTCTTCCTGCAACACCTACACACACACACACCTAGGTACACATCTGCTGATGGCACTGCCCTCCCAGCGCTCTGGGTTCAGTGCCACGCCCCTCACATCCTCCCTGTGTCCACCAATTCCATCATCTTAGCTGTACCACATGCCTCCTGTGGACAGTTGCTTTCTCTTTCCATTATCACCTTCTTGGTTTAGAGGATGATTTTTCAACTTTGGCACTACTGACATTTTAGGCTGGATAATCTTTGATGCGTGTGTATGTGTGTCGGGGAGGAGCTGTTCTGTGCATGGTAGGATATTTAGCAGCATTCCTGTCCTCTATGTGCTACTTGCCACTAGCAACCTCCCTGCCAGCTGTGGCCACCAAAACTGTCTCCAGACATTGCCAAAACTTCACTAAGGGGCAAAGTCATCCCTGGTTAGGACCTGCTGGCTTAGACCCACTGTTCTACTTTTTAAACTAATACCCAACAAATGAATACTCTCTTATTAGCACTGCCCTGGTCTCTGGCCAGCCTGCCTCGTGTACCCCCAGCCAGGCCTGATGATTTGCCACTTTCCACAAGTTCCTGTGGTCTTGCTGCCTTTGCACCTATGCTAATACTGTTCGTGCCATGGGAACACCCACCCCAGTTTCTTCCATGGATTCCCATCCTTTGAAGCCCAAGTCCAGTGTGTGGGCTACTTTGTGGCACAACTCCAGGGGATGCCTTTTACCTCATGGTCTATGAGCAGGGTGTTCCTAGGAACTGTGCAGTGCACAGCCTGAACGACTGAGCATGGCAGCCTCATCCAGTGCCCCTTTCAGGAAGCCATCCCTGTTTTCACACTTTGGAGGGGCTTCTTCCTCTGAATGCTAACTCATTCATTCAAAAAAACAGTTACTGATGCCTCTGCAGGCTCCTGTCCACACAACCTCTGCTTTCATCTGTCAATCCCCAAGTGAAGAGAGTTGGCAAGGGGCCCTCCCAAGCCCTTGCCCTCCTGTGGCCAGATGCTAGCATGCATAAATGTGGGACAGTCTGGTCAAGGTTGGTCACAGAGTTCTGGGCACACCCACAGACCTCTGGGAGGGACACCCCCAGTTTCTGCTGGGTTAGTGTCAGGTGGAGCGGCAGCCCCATACACTTCAGGTGTGGGGCTGAGCCTGCCCACAACTCAGGTTTCTGGGATTCAGAATCTCAGGTTTCTGAAGTTCAGAATAGGGCTTAGGTTGTAGAGAGGGTGGAACATCCTGCTGGTGCAAGTCAGCGTAGCTGATGGAGTGGGAGTTATTTTGGGCACAGGTCTAGCATTTTAGCAAATGGGCTGCAGTTTCAGTTGGCGCAAAGTGGCAAGTCTAAGGATGCTGGGAACAAGAGTATTAAAAGGAAAGAGAAACAACTGTCTCACCTGGAGGAGACAGGAGGCCAGGTGAAAGGTTCTAGCTCTCGTTTAGAGGTACCCTAGACTGGGTCTTGCCTAAGGTATGGGTGGGAGGGAGGTGTAACCAGGTGGTCTCCTGTGTCCCAGCCCCAAGGCCCAAATCCTTACTCCTGATTCCTGCACTGAGGGGCAGCCTCTGCCAGTGTCTCCTTTTGAAGCCTCAGCCGGGAACTAAGGCTTCCTGCCCTTTAGCCAGATGCTTCGAGACTATGGGCCTCTGCCCTCCCAGCCCATATCTCCCGTCCCAACAGCACTCTTGCACATTCTGTTTCTCTCCCTTTCTCTCCACCTGACCATATCTGAGTACGAACTTAATTTTCCCAGAGGGAATTGCATTTGAGTCCAATCACCTTATTGGGAGGCCATATCCTGTGGTTGAGCAGGGAAATTATTTGTAGCCCTTCCAACATACTGGCAGCAGTGGCTGATTTATCAGGACCTCTTACCTCTAATTTCATGCTTCAGTTCAATTCAGTTCCTTATTGAACTCTTCCTATTTTCTAGTAGCTGTTAGCAGCCTAAGGACAGCGCCACCAATAAGACACAGTCCCCGGCCAAAGAGTATCAAAAAATAATGACAGTATGATGGGGTGATGCTGTTATAGAGGTATTTATTTACCAAGTACTGCAAATGCCCTGAGAAGGCATTAGTTGATCTGTCTCCCTGGGAAGGAATCAGGAGGGTTTCAGAGGGGAAGTATCATTTGAAAAGGGTTTTTGAGGGATGAATAGGAGCTTATTATGCAAAGAAGCAGATGCACATTCCACGTCGAGATCAAGAATGACGGACAGTTACTTTATTCATTTCTTCTTTCCTATCTATAAGATTTGAGCCAGTTGGAAGGAAGCTTCTCAAACTTTAATGTGCATTTTGTTAAAATGCAGATTCTGATTCAGTAGGTCTGTAGCAGGGCTCCAAGAGTTTGCAGTTTTGACGAGGAAACAAGTGATGCCTATTCGATGCCCTGTAGCCAGCCACTGGCTACACTTTGAGCAGCAAAGCTTTAATATATTATCTTTTACCAACACTCACTGTTTGCCTTTACACATGTGGCCCAGATTGGCTGGAAGGCCTTGTCATTCCTTGAAGGGTAGTGAAGGGCTGGTCGTTTGCAGGAAGGCCCTGGCTTGTCTTCTTCCAGAATGTGGTTATTCTCAGGCCCAGCCCAGTGAGTCCAGCACACCTACCAGATTGGAGCAGTGCTGTCGGAGAAACGCATTTTCAACTCTGTAGCCCGTCCGTTTGGCTCTTCACCCAGACCTTGCGCTACACGGGCTGATCACACATCTGTGATTTTTAGAAAAATCTTTTCTAAGAAGGCACCCTTTAGTATATATTGAGACTCAATCTTTTTATAAGCATACATTCAAAAATCATTTTCTTAAGAAAGGGCCTTCCATAGTTTTGTTCCCAGATGCCTGCACAGTCCTGTAGGTATAAGAGACTTACGTCTGAATTCCTGGTACTCTGGGGAGGCCCCGTAGCAAATGATTGGTTTCTCAAGTGCGGGCCTTTTGTAAAGTTGGCGGGCTTGCTTTGACCCAGCCAATCTCGGCCATGTGTCTTTGAATCATGTGAAACGTGCCAGTAGCCTCAGGAACACCACAGCCCAGAGAGGCCATGGCCAGCTGCCTGTCAGCTGTTCTGGGCTAATTTGGGGTTTCAGTGCTGGGGTGGAGAGAGTGCCGGGAAATCCGAACAGGGGAGTTCTTGGGGCTTGAGGAAAGCCAGGCTGGGAAAGATGGAACGTAGACCTCTGCCTCCCACCCCTCCATGAATCATGGTGCCACGTAGAAATGCAGAGTTGATTCTCCCAGGGGCAGAATTGCCCAGAAGGGGATATTGGCATTTGGTGTGTGGCTGTTTCTGCTCATGTACCCGGCTTGGCACATAAGAGACTGCACTTGAAAACCACCCCTAGTCCTCAGCCTTGTGCCCAGCAGCCCCTTCCCCAAATGCTTTACCCCCTGTTTAACATTCTGCTGGTCTTTTCAGTCTCTCTCATCCTGAGTCTGGAAATCACTTGAGGGCAGGGACTGCCCTTAGATCCCAGCACCTACTCAGTGCATGGCATGGAGTGGAGGCAGAATGAAAGGATGGATGTCTGACCTCTTCCTCCTCCAAGAAATGCCATAAGCATGAGACCAGCAGCCCCTGGGGAGTCCGGGTGCACAGCACCTCCTCTTCATCCTCCCTTCCCAGCAAGGATGGGAGAGAGAAAGTTTGCAGTCCTGGCATACTCAGGGCTCGATCGTGGGGCTAGATGTGATTTTTATGGCAGGCAAGTGGGATAGACATGATTAGAACTGGCTCTTCCATCGAAGACCCTGAGATCCTGCGCCTGCCCACAGTTGCAGCAACCTTCCCTTTTGGATTTCTAGGTCACTGGCAGAATAAGTTTTTCCAAAATTGACTGTTAGAGTTCCTTTCTTGTCAAGTAATTCAATCCGAGGGCTCTGGGGTTTGCTTTTTTCTTTTCTTTCTTTCTTTTTTTTTTTTTTAGCTTTTGAGCAGTGTAGGGAAAATGGGTTGAGGATGATTTCTCTAATTGTTCTGGGATTGGGAGTCTCCAGACTTGGATTGTAAAGAATTGCTGTAGTTGGTCATAGCTCACAAGCATTAATGCTAATATTAATAACAATTACTTGAAAAAACACTTTGCCAGTCACAAAGCCCTTTTACACTATCTTTAATTTTTTTTTTTCGTTTTCTCAATAGCCTTATGATTACTGCCTCCATGCTACAGATAAGGAAACTGAGGCTCAGGCAGTAGATGTAGTTCAGAGAGTGATTAGGTGAGAGGGGGATCCAGGCCCCAGGGCTTTGCATGCAGATCCTGAGTTCCTGGGTTCTCCTCCCTGCCTCTCAGCCAGTGTTTCTGTGGGCCAGGGACTCCCACTGTGAACAGCTTCCTTTCCTGAGGGACCCCAGAGAAGGGTCAGGTCCATGAGGACTTGTAGGTCCTCCTCTCTGCGCTGACTTCATTGTGGTTGCATTGTGTGGAAATGGGGAGGGAGGCCAGTCTCCCTGGGAGCTTGGGAGCGGCCATGGCCCCTCAGAGAAGCCCAGATGAAGGCATGGGTCCTGGCCTTTGCACATTTGCACTAGGCAGTCATTGGGTGTGGCAGCTCCTTTTGGCCAAAGGCAATGCCCAGAGAGGAGCTCAGCTGTGAGCATTTGGCAGGCAGCTCTTGGGCAGCTGGAGGAATGGGTGCCCAGGGGGGACCACAGTATCCACAGCATCAAAAATGGGGAATGGGCAGTGCTTACTCTCAGTGGTGGACCACATTTGTTTTGGGAACAGGGAGGTTGCTCTCTGGCCCTCAAATTATAACATTAGGCAAACTGCCTAACCACCTTCTATCTTGGCTTTGGGAAGGACAGGATTCACTAACTGGAACCAACCTGGCCTGTGAGGATGCTAACCTGTTTTTAAAAGTAATCAGTCTTCATTAATGTGTGAACACAGGGTGACTTGGTGTGTGCCCTTGGGGAAGTGACTCTCCTTCTCTAAGTTTCACTTTCCTTATCTATAAAATGAGGGTAAGGCTACTTTGAAAACTGTACTCTTCTGAGCAGGCTCGAGCAGTGATTATGATGGTCAACATTGTCACATCCTCACATGGAAAATGTGAAATGTAAGGACAATGTTTTCCATGCTTTGTTCTGTTCCAAGTCCTCTGTAATCCTGTGAAGCCTTTCTTGCCACCAGAAAGGTGAATGCTATGGCCTAAACAAGATAGAATAAGTGCAAAAAGCAGGTTGAAGTGGAATCTGTAGTCATTCACCTGCTCAGTAACCATCAATGGCTCCCTATTGCCCATGCAGTCAAGTGGGCAGACTCTAACTGGATTTAAGATCCTCCTGTCTGGTTCCAAACCATCTTTCCAACCTCTTCTCTTCTGAAACTCCCCCTTTCCCTTCTTGCCTCCTGGGAAGTCCCTGAATGATCTTGGCTGTTCTCAACAATGGGCGTTTATTCCTGCTGCCTCACCCCTTTGAAATATGCTCCATAGTCCCTGCTTTGTGTTCCTAAATAGATCTCCCCCTGATGGTAGAGCTTTGAAGTGCTGTTCTTGGAAACTTAATGACTTGGGATGACTAGGATATTGACAAATTAAGAACAGCCAAATGTGCCCTTAGTGTTGGTAACTTGACATGAGCAGGTTCAGCTTAGAGAGGGCCCTTCATCCCCTGAGGACCCACTCGAGGTCACTCGTGTCTGTGGCCGCCAGGTGGGATCAGAGTTGCTGATTAGACATCTCCCACCCACGCCGGCCTCTTGGAGGCAGAAGGATTGGTGGCTAGTTAGGAATTCATTAACTTTTTTCTTCTTTGTTGTTGATGTTTCTGTAGTTTAAAAAAAAAAAAAAAAATAGGATAAAAAATTTGAAAGATCCAAAGAGTAAAGAGTGAGACCAATGGTTTACATGAACAGATAAGATTGTGCCAAATAACTGTGTCCAACTAGGCAAAACACAGTGTCTTTCTGTTAACTTCATTCCTGATGTTTCCTTCTATCTCATTGCAAAGCTTTATACACCTATGTCCTTCCCTTTGTGGTTGGTAGTTTGTAAATGTTGACTTTTGCATGTTGCATGTTGATTTTTGCCTCTTTCATTATTTCTAAGACATTCTGTTTTTAGTCTTGTGGGTGAATTTTAATATTGTTGGTGAAATATTGCACCAGAGTTTCTAAACTTAAATTCATCTTCTTATCCATCCAAATCAAAGCAAATTTCTTAACAAAATATTTTTTGTTAAAAGCAATGAATTTAGTAATATTGAGTCATTTTTCTTTCACTTTTCCTCTTTTCTATTCTTTATTATTTTAGTACTAAGAGTTAAATTTCCATTCTTTGCTTTCTAAAAACTCTCTTTTGCAAGAATTTTGTTTTCTGTCTGTCATAGCTTGCTTTTGTTCCAACAGGTGCACCAATTAATTAGACCAGTGGTTCTTAACCTTGAGGGTGCATTAGAATTACAACATTCCTGAGCCCTACCTCCAGAGGGTAGTTCTGGGGTGGGGCCTGAGAATGTGCATTTCCAGCAAGTTCCCATGTGATGTGTCGCTCTGCGGGGGGGAGGGGTTACTTTGAGAGCCCTCATGTAGACTTACCAACAACCAACCGCCTTTCTTTCCTTGGTGCTTGAAGACTTTGCTGATGAACATCTCTGTTCTCTTCATCAGCGGCCACATCTAGAATTTGCACCTCTCTAGCATCCCCAGTGAAGAGTCCTTCCCTGGATTTAGCTCTTGAACTCTAGAGTTATTTGTTGAAAAATTTTGCAGAGCAGACAGAAAGAAGACTAGTGGATTTTCCCCACCTTCTTGCAGTTGCCTTCACACACAAGGAAGTGGCTCAACAGAATTCCTAGCTGTTTTCCTTGTGGGTTTCTGGAGACGTTGCCTGGCCTTGTCTGTCATCAGGAGATGTCTGATTGTTCAGATTTAAGGGCATTGAAAGAAGCCAAATTTTTATCCCCGTGCTTGGAAGTACCTAGAATTAGGAATTTTTTCTTCCTCCTTGAAGTTTTGGTTTGTGACAGGCAATGTTTTGAAGCTGATTTCTGATCATTAATTTCGACTGCAACTCCATGAGTCCTCAGTATAATAGCCTTTAAGGAGTGCTTCAGATAATTCTCATGTCACTTTCTTTTTCCTGCATGAGTCTTATTGTCATGCTGAAGTAGTGCTCTTAGGCACAGCTTCATGGAGATGCTTTCAGTTGATCAGCCGTGAAGATGTCATACACTTTCTTGCTGCCACGCCTTTGCTGGTGCCATTCCTTCTGCCTGGAGCACATTTCTTCCCTGCTCTGCCTGGAAAAACCATAGGCATCTTCGGGAATCAGCTCACATGCCCCGTTTGTGGGGCCAGCTATGACTCTCAGAGCGGCACCCCCTTCCTGTGCCTACCTAACTCACAAGATGTCCACATCATGGTGTTTCTCATTTTATTTGATTGATTTGCCTGGCACATAGTCATGATAGCAGCCATCATTTATTGGGCACCCACTGTGTATGAGGCACTCTTTAATCCTAGCAGCAGTCCTCAGAGGTTTGGGCACTCTCCTTATGCCCACTTAAAGATTAGGAAACCGAAGCTTCTTAGGGACTTCAAGTAACTAGGCACTGGCAAGGCTAGCATGAAAACTGGGTGTTGCAGCTTCTGGGTGCTGTGCTTGTAGACGCTCGAAGTTGTAGGCACTCAACACTAGTTGTGTGGGTGATGCATGAAAAGGTGACTGTGATAGATACAGCTTCTGCTGAGGGAGGTAGGCAGTGGGAAAGCTGCTGGTGAGAGAAAGGCAGGGATGGTTCCAAGCCTGGGCTGAGCCTGGTGGGGAGGGTTTGGAGGACAGCCTGAGGGCATGTCCAGCACAAGGAGGAAGAAGGAAGACAAACTTTGCCTCTTTAGTACCTCATCTTGTGATTCAGGATGTAGTACTTGGACAAGCCTGTCACTCACGAAATGGTGTTTAAGTCAGATATGTCTGGGAGTGTCTCCAGTGTTAATTAATGCCCTTTTCTCCTTTCTCCTGCCCCCGCCCCCTCAGCCTCGGCCTTCATCATTGTCATGCTCCTGGCCAGCCTCAACAGCTGCTGCAACCCCTGGATCTACATGCTGTTCACAGGTCACCTCTTCCACGAACTCGTGCAGCGTTTCCTGTGCTGCTCCACCAGCTACCTAAAGGGCAACCGCCTGGGAGAGACAAGTACCAGCAAAAAGAGCAACTCGTCTTCCTTTGTCCTGAGCCATCGCAGCTCCAGCCAGAGGAGCTGCTCCCAGCCATCCACGGCGTGACCCACCAGCCAGGGCCAGGGCTGCCTCCTGAGGTTCGGGCTGTGCTGGCATAAGTGGTCGGCCCCTAGGTGATGGCGTATGTTTGTGTGTAAGGTACCTATCAGTTTGTATCTCTCCACTCTTTGGGGTGGCTTCAGTGGGGTAGAGAGTGGTCTCCATGATGGGAGATGATAGGGAACTCAGCCATCAGGCAACCCCCTCACCTCCTACACGTACTTCTGCCACCCTGAACCCACTGCTACCCTGGGCAGTGGGTGGCTTGTGTTTTCTCCTGGACTTGCAATTTCACACCAGTATCTTTTTACTTCTTTATTCCGGGCTATTGTGAAAAGCAGGAAATATAAGATTGGTGACCAATTGGGTCAGGAAGTTCAGTGTTCTGGACTTGGGGTAAGGAGTGGGGTTGGGACCTCAGATGGGGAGGGTGGTGTTAAGATCCTCCTGACCTCAAAGTGTATTTGCCTTTAAGCGAACAAATGCTGGGTTCCTTGGGGACCAACTTGTCAGAGGGTAGCACTAGAAGAAGGGGATTACCTTGTAAGACCATCTGGCACAGCGGACCAATTAGAACTTGAGTTAAAAATGTTTAAGAAGCTAATGTTTAAGAAGCGTTTGGGAAAGAAAAAGAAATAAATGCATCTAGATTGGAAAAGAAGAAGTAAAACTATTTGCAGATGACACCGTTTTGTGTATAGAAAATCCTAAGGAATTCACACACACACACACACACACACACACAAACGCACAGCTTATTAGAACTAATAAGCAAGTTCCTCACGGTTTCAAGATACAAGGTCAATATACAAAAATGAATTGTATTTCTTTATACTAGCAACAAACAATATGAAAACGAAGTTAAATAATTCCATTTATAATAGCATCAGAAAGAATAAAATAGGAATCAACTTAACAAAACAAGTGCAAGACTGAAAACTACAAAATTTGGAAGAAATTAAAGGAGGCTTAAATAAATGGAAAGACATCCTGTGTTCACGGATCAGACTTAGTGTTGTTAAGATGGCAATACTATCCTAATTGACATACAGATTCAGTGCAATCCTTATGAAAATCATAGCTGGCTTCTTCGCAGAAATTGATAAGCTGGTCCCAAAATTCATAAAGAAATGCAAGGGACCCAGAATAGCCAAATAAGCCTTGAAAAAGAACAAAGTTGGTGCATTCACACTCTCTGATTTTGTAATTTATGATAAAGGTACAGTAATCAGCTCAGTGTGTTACTTGTTTAAGGATAGACATACGGAGTAGAATAAAGAGTACAGATATGAACACTTATACTTATGGTCAGTTGATTTTTGACAAGGTTCCCAAGACAATTCAATAGAGAAAGAAGAGTCTTTTCAACAAATGGCACTGAGACAATGATATGCATGTGCAAAAGAATGAGGTTGGACCTTTACTCACACCATGTGCAAAAATCAACTCAAAACACATCCAAGATTTAAATATAAGAGCTGAAACTAGACAATCTTAGAAAGAAACATAGACTTAGATCTTTGTAACGTTGAATTAGGCAGTGGTTTCTTAGATATGACACCAAAGACACAAGCAACCAATGGAAAAATAGGTAAATTGGACTTAATCAAGATTTGAAGCTTTTGTGATTCAACAGGCCCTATCAAGAAAGTGAAAAGATAACCTGCAGAATGGTAGAAAATATTTGCAAGTCATATATATGATAAGGGACTTGTATCTGGAATATAGAAATAACTCTTATAACACAACAATAAGGAGAAAAATAAATCAATTTTAAAAATGGACTAATGATTTGAATAGACATTTCTCGAAAGAAGATATGCAAATGGCTAATAGGCACATGAAAAAATACTCAACATTATTATTCATTAGGGATATGCAAGTCAAAACCACAATGAGATTCCAGTTTATAATCACTAGGATGGCTACAAGAAAAAGATGGACAACAACAAGTGTTGGTGAGGATGTAGAGAAACTGGTAGAAATTTAAATTGTTGGTGGGAACATAAATGGTGCACCTGCTTTGGAAAACAGTTTGGCAGTACCTCACAAAATTAAACATAGAGTGACCATATGACCCAGAAATGCCACTCCTAGGTATTTGCCCAAGAGAAATGAAAACATACATACACACAAAAACTTGTACACCAATGTTCATAGCAACATTATTTGTAATAGCCAAAAAGTGGAAACAACCCAAATGTCTATCAACTGATGAATGGGAAATAAAATGTGGTCTATCCATACAATGGAACATTATTAAACTCTGAAAAGAAATGAAATACTGACACATGCCACAACATGGATGAACCTTGAAAACATTATGCTAAGTGAAAGAAGCCAGTTGCAAAAGACCACATGTTGTCTGATTGGATTGAAATGCAATGTCTAAAATGGACAAATTTATATAGAGAGAATATAGATTAGTGTTTGCCAAGGCCTGGAGGCTGTGGGAGATGAGGCGTGACTACTAAAGGTTTGGGGTTTCTTTTTTGAGTGATGAAAATGTTCTGAAATTAGTGGTGATGGTGCACGATTTTGAAAATATACTAAAAGCCAATGAACTTTAAAAAAATAAAAATAAACAAAAAAATATTCAACAGATGAATTCAGAGAAGGCCAACTTGACAGATGAATTCCTTGGAATCTCTTGCCTCTCAGAGCTTTCGTTTCTCTATGTGGCTCACTGCTTGAGAGGGATCTCATGGTTTTCTCACTCGATTTTGCTGCAAGAGATGATGTCTCTATTTGGCAAAAAGTAACAGCAATGATAATATCCCTGCTTTGTAAAGGCACCAGTGATGCCTTGTAGCTGCAGGTTGTTATGTTTTATATAAAATAGAAATTCACAGGCCCAGACGGGCGGATCACGAGGTCAGGAGATCGAGACCACCCTGGCTAACACGGTGAAACCCCGTCTCTACTAAAAAATACAAAAAACTAGCCGGGCGAGGTGGCGGGCGCCTGTAGTCCCAGCTACTCGGAGGCTGAGGCAGGAGAATGGCGTGAACCCGGGAGGTGGAGCTTGCAGTGATCTGAGAAGTGGCCACTGCACTCCAGCTTGGGCGACAGAGCGAGACTCCGTCTCAAAA
>NW_016805922.1:890485-1125213 GCF_001698545.2 Rhinopithecus bieti
AAAAAAAAAAAAAAAAAAAAAAATAGAAATTCACTAGGGGTGTCAGAGTTTTTTCTTACCTAGTGAACATGTTCTCAAATGTCCTCTCAGCCTTGAAGTTAGGACATGAACACGTCTAAGAAATACTTTGTCACTAAATACAGGACACTGTTGATCAGAAGTTTACTGTCAGGGACTGGCCAGCTCAGCGCATGGTGGGGCGCCTTTTAAGTTTCCAGACACATTGTTGTACTTACTGGGATACAGCAGGAGCACTCTCAAAAGCCACAGATCCATTCTCTCTCTTTATAACACACTTTCTTCTTCCTCCATGCTGCAGTAGCCACATAGCCATACACATGCACATACACACACAATAGAATGAGCTAGCATTGTCTAGATGTTCTGGGAGAAGAGAGGCATGCACTGAAATGTCCATGTTCAAAGTCTAAGGATTTAGCACAAGGTCTTCAGTATAACCTGGAGATTGAAGATAGTATCATCTTTGGACTGCAAGGCACTGCTCAGTGTTGCTGGGACATGCATGAAGAGCGTCAGCACCAGCCAGTCCTTGCTCTTTGGGAAGCTAACAGGATGCTGTTCTGGGGCCTCTGTGCCCATGTACTGGAACACTTGTGTGCTCTGGGCGCAAATGCAGCGGTAGTGGTGTCTGTTAGCATCCATGCCTCGCTGCCCACCAGCCAGAGATGACCGAGGTCTCTGCTGGTCCCAGGGAAGTTGCCATCCTAGGAGCCAACAGAGGCCACTAGGTATCAAAGGGTCAGCAACTCACAGTAGATTTTCTGACCAAGAGCACAGCCTTCCTAGAAACCCTGGAGTTATGAGATTATTGGACATCAGAACCAAGTGGGATACTTTGTCGTTCTCTTCATGCGAAAGCTCTGGCGGGTACGTTGGGTCTCATTATGCACAGGAGTCTCTTTTATGGCAAATAAGTGACATTCAATTTCAATAGCCCCATTGGATCTCCTTGAGAGCGTTTTCATCATTTCTTAGTCTTTCCCCAAACAAAGCCCAGAAAAATGAGCACAGGGGTTCTGAACGCTACCTCAGGCTCAGTTCCTTTTGGCCTCCTCCCCAGACCTCATGCCTGAGGTCTCCCAACCACCTTTCCCTACAGTTTCAGACTTGTTTACAGCCATATGCATGGCTGGGGTTGTCAGGAAGTGGGAGCTGCAGATTGTCTTCTGCAATGTTTCATGGCTCTGATCATCAAAAGTGAATGTGGAAACTCTGAGTCTTATTTCTTTAGGCGCTGAAAAAAATATCTGGCACATACTTTGGTCTCCTTTTGGGTTGAGTCTATGTTTTGCCACTTCGGGAAATGTAAAGGGACAATGCAGGCTGTCTTTTAAGAAAATCCTGGTTTCAAAGTGTTTAACCCTTTTTGTATTCAACAGCAATGAAACGCCACTTAAGGCAAAATGTGAATGCCTTGATTTTGTTCTACTGTGGTGACCTGCTCTGGCACCCCTCTGTAACTGTGCCAGTTGGTGAATGGCATGGCTGATCATAAGGTGTCTGCTTCATTAGCTGCTTGATAGAGACTGCACTTAATAAACATTTGTTTCCATACGTTGCTTTGTCCCCGTTCTTCCTCCCAAGAACGGTGACTGGAACACGTGGCTTGTAGAACCCAGATCCCTGCAGGGCTTCAGAGCTATTGGCCTGATTATGGCACAGGTGCATGGACTGTGGCAGGGTGTGGAAGGGGGCCCTGGTCCCATTCTCTGGAATCACAGGTGCACTCACTTGTCAGAGTTCTGTGAGAAGATGCTCTAAGATTCAGGAACAAACATTTGTATGATGTCCCCGAACCTGCTCTGAACCACAGTTGAACTCTGGCGATAATAGGATTCTAGACTGTTACCTTGAAGGAACACTAACACATATTTCTTAAAAGTGGATTTGGGAGCCATCTGCAGCATCACAAATGAGTTTGTGTTAAAATGCACATTCCTGGGCCCCACTACTGAATCAAACTCTGGAGCTAGAGCTTTGGAACCTGCATTTCAAACAGGAGTGCCTGGTGGTCCCTATGTATCTTATAAGAGGGAATTCCATCCTCCTGCCTCAGGCCCATTCTCATCATACCCTCAATGTGATTTTCTGCCTGCTACTTCTCAAGGGGATTCCTGGAGGGAGAAGAACTCCTTGGACACCCATGCATCTCAGATGTGTGTTCTGCCTCCAGTTCTGTGAACTTTGTGGGTAATTAAACACCGACCATAGTCTGCCCTTAGAGAAAGAGAGTGAGCTTGAAAAATTGGAGTCATCGTCAAATCCAGTTATAACAAATACCAAGATGGGAAATTCTCTACATAACCCAAGACTCCAAGGCTGAAACGGATGGCCTCATGATTTCAAGACACATTTGAAAGGGCAGGCCCTTTGAGGAAGACATAGGTAACATCAGCCTTAATCCTTTTCAGCGGGGGGAGCCTAGGCCTGCTGAGCCTCCGAACAATGTGGAAGAGCCCCAATGGAGAGCAGAGGCAGCAGGCTGGAGTCACAGCGATAATGCTGGCTAGGTGGGTGCCTTTTGGCAAGATTGCTGACTTCTCTGGACTGTAACTTTCTCATCTGCAGAAACAAGGGATGAATGATGAAGTGTTTAGGGGTAAAATATACTAATCTCTGCAACATATTTAAACATGCATAAAGATGAGATTTGTGGGATGGAGAGGGGTGGATAGATGGATAGGGATGTGAGAAAGCTGGGGTAGAAAAATGTTAATGGTAGAGCCTAGATGGGTAGGTAGCTGTTCAACTTTTCTCTGTGTTTGAAATTTACATAAGATGTTAGGAGAAAACCAAAATTGGGTAAAATTTTGGAGCCAAAATGCACATTAGAGATCATTTTGTGGATGATGAAATTGAGGCAGAGAAGGCAACCGGGAGCAGAAGCAGGACTAGAACCAAGGCTGCCTGCGTCCTAGTTCCTAAGCTGTGTGCGGTACACTTCACCACACTGCCTCCCAAGACCACTGGGCTCATGGCCAGGCATGAATAATGTCTCCGAAAACCTGACAAGTGCTGTGGAACCTTAATTATATGAGACTTAAATGGGTGTTGCATGAAAAGAAAAAAAAAGATCAGATAGAATTGGGGGATACTGGTCTAAAAAGACTTGCAGTAGCTGCCTCTTAGCAAATGATCTTCCCTCATGCCGGGGCATGGGGCATCGTGGTGGGGTTGGGGAGAGCGAAGGGCCACTGTGCTCCGTGGCTGGGCTGTCTTTTCTTTCTGGCTTCCTTACACTGTGTGCTCTACTGCAGGACTTGTCAGAGCCTTTAATGTGCCAATGCCTATTGAAAATCTGTGAGAGAAATATACAGCATTTCCAAAAGAACCGGACCACAGATGCTAACACCCGTCCCCATCTTTTCTTTTTTAATGGCTAAGTTCTGGATAGCACACTTGGAAAAGACAGCCCTAAAGAAGATAAGAGCAGTGTGTATGTGTGTGTGTGTGTGTGTGTGTGTGTGTGTGTGTGTGTCTGTGTTTAAGGAGGAAGGAAGCGATACATGCTCTTTCTATTGCATTTTATTTCCATAGTGAGTCCACACATGCACAAATTAGACCTTGTGACTTCTTCACATCTCTTAAGGCTGAAGGTACTCTCATGTCAAATGGCAGTGCTGTGCATTTCAGGGGCTCAATTAGCCAAAGGGGAGGTTCAGGGAGGCTTGAATGCAGGCCCTGCCCTCAGTGGTACCCTGGGAGGGTCACTGCCCCTGCCAGCCCAAAGGCCATTTTCCTCCATTGGTGCCTGTTATTGGGTTCAGGCAACAGGAGTCACTTGAACATGATCTCCCAAGGAACATGTACAATCCCAGCAAACAATAGAATCCGAAGAAGAAAAAGACTCTGTTCTGTTCCTTGGATTTGGCCAAGTGAAGAGACAACCAGCTTTCCCTGTATCTGTTTTTCAGGGCGGTGAAGTGTATTTTTGGAGCTGGTCAGGACACAGACCAATCTTACAGGCATGAATAAAATGCATCATTCCCCAAATGCAGCCAAAATCCTTTATTGGAGCCACCCTCCTAATGCCAGTGGTCACTGGTCACTTTCCTGAGTGCGCGTGGACAGGTTGGCCCCCGGTGGGAACCGCGTGCTGGTTTATGTTGTTACAGTACAAGTGAACGCAAAGACTTGCAGTAGCTGCCTCTTAGCAAATGATCTTCCCTCACGCCCGGGCATGGGGGCATCGTGGTGGGGCTGGGGGAGAGCGAAGGGCCACTGTGCTTCCGTGGCTGGGCTGTCTTTTCTTTCTGGCTTCCCTACACTGTGTGCTCCATCATGGAGTATAGAGCAGTCCCTAAAGAGAAAGAGCTCGCCAGCAGCCCTTGTGAAGAAGTCCCCCGGGGACCAGCCTGGCCCAACGCCCCTTGCCCTGCCACCCTCGTTGCCCCACCTGGCTTTAGACCTCCTTCCGCAGCACCACCTTGATGCTGCTGCAGACCTGGCCCAGGGCCGTGAAGAGTGGGTTGCAGAAGGTGCGAATGCAGAGTGAGTAGATGTGGCTGATGCACTGGATCTCAATCAGGTAGCTCTTAATGCACGGCACCACCGCCCAGATGTGGCAGAAGGAGATGCAGGCGAACAGGAAGCCCCAGAGCAGGGCCAGCGGGACACCCAGCAGTGTGGACAACAGGCGGTAGCACCAGTACTTAGAGACGGTGAAGGTGGTGTAGCTCACCTTCCACACGCCGTCAAAGCTGTAGGTGCCCACAGGCTCTGCAATCACATCTTCGAAATCCACCTGCAGGGGCGGCAAGGGGAAGCCTCAATTCACAGAAGCCACTCGCTTCTCAAGCTTTTGGGTGTGTGCGTGCATATGTCAGAATCCCCTAGAGGTCAGGTTAACCTTGGCAGCTGGACCCTGCCTGTATTAGGCTATTCTTGCGTTGCTCTAAAGACATACCTGAGGCTGGGTAATTGATAAAGAAAGGAGGTCTAATTGGCCCATGGGTCGTGATCTGTGCCGGAAGCATGGTGCTGGCGTCTGCTTGGCTTCTGGTGAGGCCTCAGGAAGTTTTCAATCATGGCAAAAGAAGGGAGAGCAGGCATCTCCCGTGGTGAGGGTGGGAGCAAGAGAGAGAGCTGGGCGGGGTGGAGGAGTGCCACAGTTTACAACAACCAGATCTTATGAGAATTCTCTCACTATTGTGAGGACAACACTAAGCCACAAGGGATCTGCCTCTGTGATCCAATCAACTCCCACCCAACCCCACCTCCAACACTGGAGATTATGTTTCAACATGAGGTTTAGAGGGGACACAGATCCAGACCATATCATCACCCCAGGATTCCGACTCCCCAAGTCTGGAGTGGGGTCTAAGGCTCTGTATTTCTAACAAGCTCCCTGTTGAGTCCAAGCTGCTGTTGTTCCTAGGCACCACTGACCAACACAGCATGCTCGTTCAACCCCCTCAAGGTGAGTGACTTGCTTAAAGCCAACAGTGACTTAGTGGCAGTGCTACAGCCGCAGCTCTCAAATTCTATTGTTTTATGATTTGAAGGGTGTTGGACAGTCGTATGCATCCTGCAGCGATTTACTGGCATCTGTGGATTGGATGGTGAACAGGCAGAGGTTCCTCACGTCACTTAGCTGACCTCTCTCGAGCCCTGCTATGCATGCAGCACCTTCCTAGCTGCCTACACATGGGTGATGTCACTTAGCATCACTAAGCCTGAGCTGTTTTGTCTGTAAGATGGAGTCAATGACAATCTTCCAGTGGTATCATGAGGATGAAAGGATGTGAGGCTGTAAAATCCACTGGTCCATGGTGAAACCCCATCTCTACTAAAAATACAAAAAAAAAAAAAAAAAAAAAAAAAAGATAGCCAGGCATGGTGGCGGGCACCTGTAGTCCCAGTTACTCGGGAGGCTGAGGCAGGAGAACAGTGACAACTCGGGAAGCAGAGCTTGCAGTGAGTCGAGATCACGCCACTGCACTCCAGCCTGGGCAACAGACATTCCGTCTAAAGAAAAAAGCTCCACTGGTCAGTTAAACAGCAGTGAACCAACTTAGCTGCTTAATGACTGGTCTCTCCATGGTTGTTACCAGTACAGCCTGCCAAGTGGGAGGTTGCAGAGCTGTTTGCTAATGCCTGTAACTGTTCTGAGATGTTTTCTTTCTAGCAGTGCTCCTGGACCATTTAAATAAAAAGGGGATGAATGGAGGTACAGACTAATCAGATCAACAGGAGGGGCCTGTGTGGGGATATGCAGCCGAGGCTCCAACTTCAATCTTCCCGGCTAGTCCCTTTCCCACTTTGGTTATGGGGAGGGGATCCTCTCCTCTATTGCATCACCATTATTAAAATTAATTTCATTATTAAAAAAATGGCCACATCACAGAGAATTAATAGAATAGAAAAAAGAAAAGAGTCTTGGGTTTGTATTTCTCTAGTACTAAAGATATGATTGTTTGGGGTATTTCTTTCCAGTACAATGTTTTCTGGGGAAGGGAGTGACTAGAACCATGTTGCTCAGACAGTGTTGGGCCCCCTTTTCTCATGTGACTTTAGCTTCTGAGCTCCTGCACCCCACCTCAGGTCCCTGATCCCCCTGTGCTCTGAGGCTGGGGATCCCTGAGGATGAGGCCTCACTCGGGGTGGTGTGTTAGCAGGCAGCACAGTTTACAGGGTGAGACTCTGGGCTGCAGGAGATATGAAAAAGCTGACCTGAGTCAGTAGGGCCTCCCAAGACCTTCCTTGTATAATTTCGGCCCCCAGATTTCTCTGCTGCAGGTTTCATCAGAGATGACTTAATCTGTTACGCAAGCCTGTGGATGGGAGGAGAGGAAGAAAATGGGCCTCATCTTCTCAGGAAGGATGTCACTTCTTCTTGGAGGGCTTCCTGGAGGTGGTGGCTGGCTAGGAATTTGGGGGACTGAGGGATTGGAACAGGGATGGAAAAGTCATATTCACTCCCCATGCCTATGGACCAAATCCCCAGGGCCTTGATCCTGCTGATTGAGATCATTTTTCTTCCATGTATTCATCCATACATCCACACCCCACTGAGATGGTTTGGATGTTTGTCCCCTCCAAATCTCATGTTGAAATGTGATCCCCAGTGTTGAAGGTGGGGCCTGGTGAGAGGTGTTTGGGTCATGGGGGCGGACCCTTCACCATGGCTTGGTGCCCTCCCTGTGGTCATGAGTAAGTTCTTGCTGTGCTGGTTCACATGAGAGCTGGTTGTTTGAAAGAGCCCAGGATCTCTCTTGCTCCCTCTCTCACCATGTGATACGCCAGCTCTTCTGATGTGATTGGAAGCTTCCTTAGGCCTCACCAGATGCAGATGCCTGTACCATGCTTCTTATACAGCCTGCAGAACCGTGAACAAAAACGAATCTCTTTTCTTTATAAATTACCCAGTCTCAGGTATTCCTTTATAGCAATGCGAAATGGACTGACACCCAACCTATCCATCCACTCATTCATCTATCCATCTAGCCACCTATCCACCTGCTCATCTATCATCCATCCATCCATCCGTCCATCCACATCCATCCATTCATCTGCCTACCTACACATCCAAATAAATACTGATTGATTACCCACTTCGCCTAGGCACACTACCTCTTGAGCAGTGCTTAGCACAATACTTGGCACATGGTGCTATTGTGATGGTAATATTGCTCAATGATGGTAATTATTCCTTCAGGTGCTCTGAAGTTTCCTTCGAAAGTACGTCTCAGAAATTCTTTTGACATCCTGGATTATTCTCCAGCCTACCTAGTTATAAATGTGTGTGTGTGTGTGTGTGTGTGTGTGTGTGTGTGTATCTCAGTCTGTGCTGATAAGATGGATGGAGTCCTCCTTTCCTTACAGTAATAATCACAGTACTTACAGTAATAATTACAGTACTTACGGTAATAATCCTACTGCCAATGGCCTCTGTGTGTGTCTTTTAATTATCTTTCTTTTCTTCTCTTTTTGGTGTTTGCAGAAGCCGTTGGTGCTAACATTTGAATTATTGCCAGGGATTGCCTTTGGGGGCTGTGTGTGGGGCAAGTGCTCTATTTTCTGTGAATCTCAGAAAACGTGCTCTCAGAGGGCTGGGCTGGGCTTGGAGGAGGCAGCTGTTCCCTTAGCTCAGATTTGAGCATTGAGAGAGCTTTGGCCACAGCATGCTAGTTTGGGGAGATATTTATAAGGCCCGGCTCAGGCAGCTCTAGGCAGTTGTGCCAGTGTAGCACAAGCACACAGTGACTTCATTTCTTAATTCCTTTCCAGAAGCAGAGAGGAGATGGCTTTTTCTTGGAGGGTGGTGGGCTGAGGCTCAGGACATTGTGTGCATTTGGAGAGAGGGGCCGGAGCATGAGGAAGGGGGAACGATGATGCACATTCTGTCGGTGTCCCCTTCTCTGGCATATTTTTGGAACAGCAAGAGACTCAGTTGATTAATTGAAACCAGCCAGCGCAGTCCCTGCAGTCTCTGAGAGGGCGGGGAAAGTGCAGGATAGCAGGGTGGGGGATTGCTTGAGGATGCGGGGGAGGACAGCAGTCACCCACGGTCAAAAATACCTCCCCCAGAGTCCTGCATGACTCAGTCCGTAGGCATCCAGGGCCTTGGACAATTCAAACAGGGTATCTGTGGCTGGGGAAATAGCCCTTAGCAGGGGGATAGGTATATGGTCCCAGTATCCACTGGCCACCGAGTTACTGTGTGATTTGGGGCATGGTACTTTCCCTCTCTGAGATGCTAGGTTTTTTGTTTGTTTGCTTTCTTTTTTCAACTCTACACAGAGACGATTGGGCCAAGATCTGTAGTGACACGGAGTTAGCTTCAGAGTCAGCAAACCCAAGCGAGAGGCTTAGCTTTTGCTAGGTCCCAGCTTCCTCCCCTATTACCTTGTTACTTAAAAGGCAGTCACAATCAGTGTGCCCTGTCTCCCAACAAGGTAATTATAGAAGTTGAGAGTGCTTAGAAATATTCATAGAAATTTGATGCAGTAATTTTGTGTTTATTGAATCTAACAATACAAATTGGTGCTTATAACGGCACGGCTATTTTCTTTTCATTTTTCCAGTGATTAATTTTTGTTATATTTTGCAAAAGTAGAGCTGTACAATGGATTGGAATAATAATATTAAAACTGGTCCTTCACTCAGTTTTAGAGGCACTGGCCTATAAAATAGGAAGTAAAATGAGGTGATAGCTGCAAAAACTGTAAAAATGGAGAAGCTCTGCACCTTTTGTTATAATTGGTAGCAACAAAATAATAGAATTCTGTACAACCTGGGATAACCACGGTAACACACACAATGTATTTGGCCCTTTATGCATGCCAGTTTGTGGTCACGTATCTTACATGTGTTATTTCACATGGCATGTAAGGGACTGGCAGAGTGATGCTCAGGTCAGCCTGACAGCAGGGTCACTGAAGGGGCCAGATACCCTAGCAGGGCCTGAGGCACAGAACACAGCACAGGCTGGCTTTGATGGGAGGAGGAGGTGGCCAGGCATCATCTGGAGCTTGCAGTTGAGAATATCTCTGACTCATCCTTCAAGAGGATGCTCTTGGACTTGAGAGTGTCCTAGGTAGGACCATATACCTACCCCCATCCTAGTGCCCTCCAGCCCTTCTCTTCAGCTCCAGGTCTACCTTAGGGGACCTAGGGCACCTGGGCTGGGGCACAACAGGACTTGGGTTTATGTAAAGGAGTTGGGAAGAGACTGAGATAACAGAGGGCTGCAAAGAGAGAGAGGAAGAGAAGAACCTGCCAGAAGAAGCTCCTCAGCAATCCACTAAGCCCTGATCTTTGCCTCACTGCCTGTCCCTTCTCATCCACTCTTCTGCCCTCTCAGTCTCTGCCTTCAAGAAATTTGGTGCATATTGGAATGGGGAACAATAGAAGCACCTTGGGTGGAGCTCTAGGCTTGGCTGTGCATGAGCTTTCGGTGGGTGGTTTGCTGGTCTCCAAAGATGACCCTCCATTAGTCATGCTTCTCAGTGTTTGTCCTCAGGTAGTCTCAACCCATCTTGAGTCTGGGCTTGCCCTGTGACTCACTTTAACCACAAGAATGTGGCAGAAAGGATGTTGTGCAGTTCTAGAACTAATCCTTCAGAAAGACCAGCAGCTTCTGCTTTTAGGAGCTTTAAGCCCCCATGTTAGAAGTCCACTTTTATACTTTGCTCTGGAGACTGGTAGAATTAGAAACGCACTGCTGAATGCTGCTTGAGAGACTAATGGAGAGGCATGTGAATGAGGAGGCCTGAAACTACACAGAGATAGAGGGCCAGCCACCCCAGCACCACAGCTGAGCTGTGTCTCCCAGCCATCTCTGCCAGTATTCCAGGGCTATGAGTGAACCATCTTGGATGTTCCAGCTTGGTGGAGCCCCCAGGTGATTGCAGCCTCAGCCACCATCTGACTGTAGTCGCATGAGAGGCCCCCAGTGAGACCAGCAAGACTGCCAAACTGAGCCCTGCCAACCCACAGAACTGTGAGAAATCAAAAAATGGTTGTTTCCTTAAGCCATTAAGTTTGGGAATGATTTGTTACTCAGCAATTGGTAACTGATACTGTCTGTCTTTAAGGAAAACAAGGGATAACTCTGGGCCCCAGGTGTCTTCTGTAGGATGAATGGGACTTGGTTGCTGACAAGCTGACAGGTTTGAGCATGAAACTCTTCTTTTATTTTTTTGAGAAGGAGTTTTGCTCTTGCTGTCCAGACTGGAATGCAGTGGTGCGATCTCGACTCATGGCAAGCTCCGCCTCCTGGGTTCAAGCAATTCTTCTGCCTCAGCCTCCTGAGTAGCTGGGATTACAGGTGCCCACCACTACATCTGGCTATTGTTTTGTATTTTTAGTAGAGACGGGTTTTCATCATGTTAGCCAGGTCAGGTTTTGAACTCCTGACCTCAGGTGATCCACCTGCCTTGGCCTCCTAAAGTGCTGAGATTACAGGCATGAGCCACCGTGCCTGGCCTGAGCATGAAAATTTTATGCTCAAACATGAAATGCAAACATTCACCAGCTCAGCTGAATAACTTCTGGGGGCAAGGCCAAGGAATCTGCATTTTAATAAGTGCTCCCACCAGTGGACCCTGGGAAAGTGGACTGCATTTTGAAAAACTCTAGATCAGTTGATACCCAGGAGTCCTCATAACACTAAGTTGTAATACCTCAGTGTAAATTAGTCTGATGTAGCCTTTCTTAGAGGTCATTGACAGAGGGCAAGACATTTCCAAAAGGAAGGAATTGCCAATACGAAATGACAGGTGGATTGGATGACCCTCCATTATTTAGTTTCAACCTGCCCTTCCTGCCTTCTCTCCCACAAATTCCCTTTCAGATGCTCTGTCCTAATCCTCTTCGATAGTTCATTATTCCCCTGCAGACAGAGCAGTGGTGAAGTGTTATCTGTTGTACCCACTATGATTAGCTGATGGTTCATGGCTTCCATGGAGCAGTGCTGTGATCCATTAGTCATGTCTGCCATGAACACTGGAAGGGGCAGTGGTAATGACAGCCTCTCACATTTGCTGACTCTGCCCAACATTATTCCCAGTGGGGAATAATGTTGGGAAAGCCATTGCTTATTCCATTTCTTCATGGAAAACTTTGTTCCTCCATTTCACATTTTAATTTTCTCATTTTTATACTGCACCATGGATACCACCTCTCCATAAAGCTGGCTTCTGATTTTTCCCAATGAAAGTAATTCTTCCTCTCCTAACCTCCCATGACACTTAACCAGGCACTCATTTATGGTGTTCAGCACCTTCTCCTGTATGTTCTCATCTCATTTTCTCGCCAGGGCTGGATTCCTCTCCAGGGGAGGTACCAGGTCAGTTTCATCTTTGTGCGACAGGGTGTCCCTGATGGGCACAAACCTGGAACAAGAGTTTGTAGGGCTGGTGGGCATCTGGTTCCTCTGGGTGTTGTGTAGCCTGAGCTGAGGGGCAAATGGGAGTTTGATTTTCTGAAGAAAGCAGGCATTCTGTGGCACATGTGGGTGGAGGGGGATGGGGAGTAGTATCGTGGAGGAGCTGGGATCCTGTCTATCTCCTTCCGCTGCTTGAAGGGCAACTTGGGAGAAGCTTGCGAGGGAGGAGTTGACTACAGAAGCTGGGAAACCTGCATGACTCTCAGGTTCAAGCATGACTGCTTTAGGACCCTGGGGGCCTATGTGTGAGTCAAGAAAGGGAGATAGAGAGAGAGAGAAGAGAGAGAGGAGAGAAAGAGAGAGGAGAGAGAGAGAGCGCACTGTCAGTGAGGTGGCCCTAAGCCTTCTCAGAAATAAGTTGGGGACAGTGTGGGGTGGCTCTGAGGTCCTGAGGTATACCTGTACTGGGGCTAGAACCTTTCCAACCTGGCTGTGAAGGTTGAGGCATCCTTGGGTGTACCCACTGGTGAGATGAGAACCCTGAGGACTTTTGGCAGACATTCCCGTCCCCGCAGCCTGGAGGGCTTGCATGCAGTGAGCCTGTCCTGCTCATCACCATGTCCTCTGGGATAGCACAGTGACTGTGCTGAGCAGGCATTCAGTAGCGATTTGTGGAATCAGTGTTGGTGAGGAGGCAAGTGGCAACAGGAATGGGGGTGTGCTCCCCCCAGTTCCTCAGCTCCAATCTCCATGACCTTCTACACTGCCCTGGGCCCCCAGCTTTGGAGACCACAATTGAAGTCTGTTGCGGTGTATGGGGCTTTTCCTCTGTCCTTGGCTGCCTGGGCCAAGGGCAGGGCCAAAAAGGGGTGCCTCCCCTCTACTGGGGGTCAAATCCATGGATGTAGTATGTCTATCTCCTACTCTTCATCCTTGACTTTTTAAAATGTGAAACAGAAGTGGCTGGTGGCACCAGGGACTTGGGCCCAGAGAGGGCAAAGGATTTCCTCAGAGTCACACAGCAAGTTACTGTCAGGTCTTGGACCAGAACTCGAGTCTCTGTAGCCAGGTCCTATTCCAGCCTTCTTTCCTTATCACTCATCTTAGCCCATGAGGAACCTGCTACCACCTGTGAGGCCACCCTGCCACCTGCCACCTGGGGCACTGCCAGGGCCTCCTGCACCCTCCTCTCAGCCTCTTTCCAGTTTCTCCATCTCTCTCTGTCTCCCTCATTCCCTTTTCCTTCCCATCTCTCTTTTCCTCCATCAATGGCGAAATCCTGGCAATTGAGAGGCTGAACAGTCTGGCTTTATCCCTCCTAGCCACAGTCCCTTCTCTCCTTCTTTCTTTTCTTTATTCTTTAACAGACTGTAACATAGACCTGAAATCTATCTAAAGCTGATATATATCTGAGTCCGCTTTATGATCCCTGTTCTGCAGTAAACTTTTTTCATTTCTCACTCACTAAAAATAAAAGAAAGAAAAAGTCAAATAAATCCCTAAAGCAGAGAATGTCCAAAACATACCAAATAACCACCTCCTCTGGACAAAATTATGTGTGGCACCCTTGTTTAGCCTTTGCTATTTTTTATAGGGCTCAGGGCCTCCAGGAGACGACAGCTCTTAGCCCGAGGAAGGCTGCGTAAAGCCACTGCATCTGTGCTGCCGCCCCCGCTGCTCCCTCTGCGTCATAATCCAGGCCTGCGGCTTGCAGCTGGCTCCCTCCAGGGCTCCCTCTGTACTTACCACTCATTGTGGGTGCCCTTTAGAAACCATGTTCCCTCGTGGGGTTCTCTTTCCCATCCCCCTGCAGCCCACCAGGGTGTACCAGATGGTTACCTAGGCGTGACACAGGCTCCTGGCTTAGCTCTCTTGCCTCTAGATTGCAAGCTCTTTGAGACCTTTCTTTGACTCACACTGTCACATCCTTGCTGGGTGCCAGGGACTGTGTTAGACACTTTCAAACCCTTCTTCTCATTCAATCCTTACATTATATTGCACAGTGCTGCTCTGAGATTCGTTTACCTGGTGGAGGTAAATGATATTATTCCTACTTTACAGGGGAAACTGAGGCTCAGAAAACCTGGTTGGCTCGTCCAGTGTTATCATTTTTAGGTAAAATGGACTGGATTTGAAATCAAGTCTATTAAAGTCAAATCCAGGACTATTCCTGCTAGATCACACTGATGGAAACCATAACTAATAATATTTTACATGTACAATTTTATTTACATGTATATAGTGCTTTATGGTTTGTAAAATTTGTTTCCTAATTTTCCTTATTGCAACTTTCACACAGTACTATATTATATACTCTATCTCCATCACTCATAATGTATAGAAATATAATATCCAGTGTAATAAGAGCTGTTGTAGAGGAATGCCCTGAGTGAAGCAAGGGGACAGAAGTGGGAGCAACTAATTGCCTGGAGGAGTCAGGGAAGGCTTCCTAGAGGAGATTGCATTGGAGTTGGGTCTTGAAGGCTGAGTGAGGCATTCACCACCTGGAAAAGAGGGGACATGCACTTCTGGCAATGGCACAGGAAGGTACTCTGGTGGGTGGGCTGGCAGGTGGGAGCAAACCAGGCAGAAGAAGCAGGTTGGGGCCAGATTGTGTTGGGTTTGGACAGCCACATGGACAGGCTAGGCTTCTCCAGCATGGGGGGTGCCCCACTGAAAGACCGCAATACAGGCCTGTGCTTTAGAACAAGTCCTCAGCCACACAGTCTGATCCAGTGGCCAGGAGCTTTGAACACTTGAAATGTCGCTAGCGAAACTGAAGAATTCTATATTTTGTTTAACTTTAATTAAAATGTAAACCCTGATTTCATTATTGAAAAATTTTTACAGAATGTTTGAAACAGTACAGGCATGTGAATTGATTTTCACATGTACATTTTATGAAATCTAAATGCAGAACAAGCATGTTGGATGAAAATGTGAAGTCTGAACTGAAATACTCTGTGGGTGCAGGAAGCACACTGGATTTTAAACTTGAAGACTGTACGATAGTTCATTGATAATTGTTTTATATTGCTTATATGTTGAGATAATACTATTTTAAATATATAGGATTAAGTAAGAAATATCATGAACATTAATTTCACCTGTTTGCTTTTGCATTTTAAAATGTGGCTGCTAGAAAATTTAAAATTCCCTGTGGTAACAGTATCCTTATTGGACAGCCCCGGCCTGAGATTCCAACACTTTCAGTAGAATCTGAGAGGCCCCAGACACTGGCCCTCTTAACAGCCCCTCCAGTGACCCTGATGCTGGTGGCTGGGGACCCTTCTTGGAGGAATTCTGCTTTAGAAGGTTCCCTCCGAGCCAAGTGCGGAGGCTTGCGCCTGTAATCCCAGCACTTTGGGAGGCAGGAGGATCACTTGAGCCCAAGAGTTTGATACCAGCTTGGTCAACATAATGAAACCCGGTCTCTACTAAAAATACAAAAATTAGCCGGGCATGGTGGCACTCGCCTGTGGTCCCAGCTACTCAGGAGGCTGAGGAGGGAGAATTGCTTGAGCTTGGGAGATTGAGGCTGCAGTGAGCCGTGAGTGCACGACTGCACTCCTGCCTAGGGGACAGAGTGAGACTGTCCCAAAAAGAAAAAAAGAAAGATCCCTCCGGGTACTGGGTGGAAGTTGGATTGAAGGTGTAGGCCTGGAGGCAGCAGGTCTGTTAGTGTCACCGGGAGGCGAGGAAAGAGGCCCAACTTCAGACATTGGAAGACTCCCTGAGGGCTGGACAACTCTAAGCATTCCTTTCTAGGGTCCCAGGTGCCCTCTGCCCTGTCCTGGCCACTAGACCTGGGGTGAGGAGGGAGCTGGGGGAGGGCTGGGCATGGCCTCCAGCTTTAAGGACAGATGTTGGGCAGTGCTCTGGGGGAGTGAGTGCACCTCGAGGGGCTGCCGGTCCTGCTGGAAGCTGCCCTCTGGGGATTAACCCTGCACCCACTGGAGAGACCACAGAAATGCCCCCTGGCATGGAAAGGAGCCCAGCTTGGCTGCCCATTCCTATTCCTCCCAGGAGGAGGGCCAGGAGTGAGTGGCAGTAGCGTCACAGTAGTAAGGAGGAATTTTCTTTGTGACTCGCTTCTCCCGCCCTGATTAGCACTTGGGTCATGGAGATGAGGCTAATTTTTTTGCTCTTGATTTTGCTAAAGGTCCTTGGGTGATTTACAAGCCTTTTTTGGGGGGTGGGGTGGAGTGGGGTGGGGTGATACAGAGACAACAGAGCAACAAGTCTCTTTTCAGGGAAGCTGTGTCTGCAGCAGAAACCCTCCCCTGCCAAGCGCCCACCTCTCACAAGCCTGACACCCTCCGCCCGCCGAGGCAGGCCTGCAGAGCCTACCTTGACTATGTCCTCGTTAATGTTTTTGGGGTCTCGGTTCACCAGGTCAATCTCCTTGCAGTGGATATCCTTGACGATCTGGGCCTCGAGGTCTGTGTGCTCTTCTGCCATCATCGCGGAGCTGGGGGGATCCACAGGGGGAGATCCGAGCCGTGTGGCCGGCTGGGGCTGAAAATACTTGGGGCAGAGAGACCAATTCAGTGTCCCCAGACTTATGTCCCTACCAGCTAAATAGGCCCCACCCAGCATGCCGGCTGACAGCTGTCCCACATAACTTCAGCCTGCCTCTCGCCAAAGCCTCCTGTGGCAGGCCTCCAAGCTAAAATTAAGACTGGAGCTCTTCTGGAAGGCCGATCACTCCTTAAAGGGGGCTGCCTCGGGGCACTAGGCCTCAAGAGAGGGTGCAGAGGGCCTGGCATTTCCTGTACGTTGTGTAGCTGTGGCCAACTTGGCTGTCGCTCTGGGGCCCCTGGAATTTGCCCCACTGCTGTCAGCATTTGGGCTCCTTTGGGGTGCACTGCCCATGGAGGAAAGAGGAGTTAGTCCCTCCTCTGCCTCTGGCTGGCTGTGTGACCTTTGGCACACTTCACCTCTCTGGGTTACTCTGTCCCCAGCTATAAAATGGGGACAAGATAATAACAGTTAGGGCTCTCCTACCCTGGCAATGGCTTCAGGAGCTGGAAATGCGTTGTTGTGGGGCTTCTCGTTGGATTGCCAGTGCCTGGCCCTGCTGCTTGGTGACCTGGGGCAGGTCTAAGCTTTGTGGGTTTCTGAGGTTTTCACCTGGAGCAGGAGTTGATGGACTGTGGTGTGGGGCCAGGCTGGGGATGAAACAGGGAGAGGAAGCTGCTGTGGGACTCCCCCTCATCTGCTGTCTGGAGCCCGCACTGGGATAGGCCCGGTGCGGGGAACATGAAGCTCATGTTCGTGCTACCCTTCACCCTGCCCTAATGACAGCTTCCAGGATTTTCTTGGGCCCCAGACACTCCACATGCATGAGTGGGGTGCACCTCTCTTAGAGATCTGCTCGGTTTTTCTGTGCCCTCTTCTAACTCAGCCATCCCCTGGGACCCAGCAGCCTGAAGGATGGCAATTCTGAATCCGCAGGGGTCAGGGGCTGTGCTTCCATGTACTTGTCTATTCACTCCTTCATTCAGGATTTGCTAATAGCCGGGGATAAACAGACCAGCAAGGCTCTGTCTCTGCCTTGAAGTGCTCCCAGTCAAGGAGGGGAGACCAGTTGAAACGATAAGTGATTATAATACTGTGTGGCAAGTGCCACACATCAGAGATATTTTACAAAGAACTGGTCTTAGAAGTCCATAGGAGTCAGTGACTTTGAGGACATCAGGGAAGACTTCCTGTGGGAGGTGACTTTGCAGATATGTATTGAATGACAAGCAGGAGCTCACCACCTGGAACACTTCAAGTTACAGGATTATGGGTATCGAAGAGTAGTATAGACAGGAATGTTGAAAAATGTGGAGTGGCTGGAGCACAGGGTGTCTGGATTTG
This sequence comes from Rhinopithecus bieti, assembly GCF_001698545.2. Taxonomy (NCBI): domain Eukaryota; kingdom Metazoa; phylum Chordata; class Mammalia; order Primates; family Cercopithecidae; genus Rhinopithecus; species Rhinopithecus bieti. The sequence continues at coordinate 908,202 of NW_016805922.1, forward strand.
AGGCAGGAGATACAGCTCAGCTCAGGCCTAGGGGGTGCAGTATCCCAAATATCATACTAAGTAATGTGGATTTTATCTAGGGCTGCTGGAAAGCCATTGAAGGCTTCAAAGCAGGACTGGTGGCCTGCTGGAGGGTAGATTGGGGCTGAGTGAAGTTTGAGGTAGGAGGGGGAAAACCAGAGGTGATTAAGGCTTTATCAGTAATTACACTTGGCTACTAATACAAAGGATGCAAAAATAATAGTGACTTGAATAAGGTAGGAACTTTTTTCTCTCACTTAACACAAATTGTTCAGAAATACTATAGTGGCTTCATGATATCATCAGACATCTGGACTCCCATCCTTCTGTTCTGCTAGCTTTGAAGCTACCTCATAGGCACAAGATGGCTGCTGCTCCTCCAGCCATCATCTCTGAGTCTGGATAAGAAGAAACAGGAAGGGGCAGGGACAAGAAATGACATCTGCCAACTGAGTCAGCTCTGTTAGAAAGCTTTCTTAGAAGTCCCGCCCAGCTACTTCTGTTTATAGCTCATTGGTCACTCCGGTCCTGGCAAACGATGATGGAACTATAGATTTTTAGCTGAGCACATTTTCAGCCCCCACAGTGTTACTAGGGATAAATGGCAGGCAACTAGAAAACTGTCCCTAAGTCTCTTAGGATTAAGAGGTAACATTTTTTGTTGCTTTTCCATTCCTTGCCTGGGTCCCCAGGTCCCCCGCTCCCAGGTATGTGAATATTCTGCAAAGAGATTGGAACACAAAAAGAACACTGTTGCTTGTATTCACGAGGGACGCCGCAGGGATCTAAGCCTGAACTTAAGTTTTGTGTACTGTAGAACCAGATCTGTCTGGTGAAAGATGGACCAACTAATGGCAGTCTTGTTGCAAGGGATGGAAGAGCCACTTGGAAGAACTCATCATCCTAAAGGGGAAGTAATCATATGACATAGTAATAAAGATGATGGAAGGCCGTCTTTTCCAAAGATGATGAGACTGACATTCCTTCCACCAAAAGGAAGGGTCTGTGTTCCCTCCCTGGCTGGCTTCCTGGCTCTCTCCTCTCAGGGTTCTTGCTCTTGGACCTCAGTCACCATGCCAGGAGGAAGCCCACACCAGCCCATGTGGGGAAACCACATGGAGAGGAGCTGAGGCTCCAGCTGTCAGCCAACATAGCGTCAGGCATGAGGGTGAACACAGTTTTGGATATTCCCAGTCCCCAGTCTTCAAGTCATCCTCAAACTTCCTGTCTTCCAGCTGAAGCCCCAGACACCATGAAATGGAGAAACTGTCTTCTTTGTGTCCTGTCTGAATATCTAAACCACAGAGTTCACGATCATAATCATTTTTTCATGTCAATGGATTTTGGAGGAGCTTGTTTCACAAGCATAATCACTGAAACAATGAGCACTAATGGCAATAGCAACTACTGTTTGTTGAGATTCATTACGTGCTTGGCTTCATTCTAAGGCACCCTTAGTGTGTGTAAGGAGGCTCATTTGTTATCTGAAAGAGTCACTGCCCCTAGCTGGTGATCACTGTTGAGGGCCAAGGGAGTGGAGCAACTAACACACATTGTGGATTTCACAGGAAGCGTGCTTCAGCTGGACCAGAAGGATGAGTGGAATCAGAGAGGCAGAGAAGAAAGGGTCAGATGTCAGAGGCAGAGAAAGAGTCATCTCTCACTTTCTTATGACAATTGTATTTCCCAAAACCTTGCTGGTGAAAAGAGTACTGAAGCTGGGAACCATTAGCTGTTTCTTGGCCCCATCGCGAAGCAGCTCTGAGCCCCCTCTCTGAGTCTTGGGGCCCTTACTTATCAAGTTTGGATGGTAAAACCTGCCTGTATTCCCCACGCGTGAGTCTGTGCCCCTCCACACAGTGGGAAAACCTAACAGGGCACCAGAGGGGCTGTGTACTCACAGACAAAATGTTACGAAGAGAACGTACTGACAGGTGAAACTTTCAAGTCAACCCTGGGGTGATGCAGCTAACAAGAGAAAGCAATTAAGGAGAGAGAGTGGCTTTCCGGAGCCCATTTTGTTTCTGGGGTTTTACAGAGGACTCTGCGTTCTTATTTTAAAGGTTTTTTATTGTTGTTGTTATTTGGCTTGTCAGGGAAAAGAGAGAGAAAATAATTTTGAAAATGGGATACGCAGGAAGTCAAATTTGTGGAGTGTGAACAGGGGAAGTAATGGGAAAGGGAAAGATTACATGAGCTGACTCACTAAGGAAGTGATGGTACCATGGACTGAAAACTCAGTGAACTAGCAAGTCTAGGGCTACTGTTAACAAGCAAGACTCACGAAAATGTTCCCAAGGCTGGTAAGTCTAGAATGATCAGCAGGAAAGGAAGCTTTTTTGTTTTTCCTACAAGTTTTAGATCTGGGCTGAGAGTTTCTATTTTCTTCATGACTTGGCTTTTGGGGTCTGCATTTAGAAAAAAAATCACAGTATGCTCGAGCTGGAAGAGACACAGCTTTTCCATTTTACAGATGAAGAAACTGAGGGCCCCAAAATCTCAGTTGGTGGACTGGAGAGCTTGGGATTTTGAGACGGAAGAACTGCTATATGCCCATGAACAGGCCACTCCCTTCCAAACTTCGGTTTACTCACCTATATAATGAGCATAACAGACCATCTTTTCCTATCATGAGGGAACTGGGAGATTTTTGGAATGGATTCCAAAATAGACAGAGTGATCTCAGGATGCATCAATAAACACTCTAGAATAATGGAGGTGACTGTCCTACCCAACTGTGCACTGGTCAGACTACATTTGGAGCTCTACTGGGGCTCCATGCTTGAAGAGGGGTCTTGGGAAACTAGATCATATCTATAGAGGAAGGAAGCTCCTTTAAGAAAGAGCTTGAAACATGTCTTGTGAGAAACAGAACAATTTTGGGTTCTAAAGAGAAGACTCAACGAGAGGGATGGAAGAACTTTCCTCAAATCTTTGAAGGCATAAGGGATGAGATTTATTCTGGGTGGTCCCAAGGACTGGTAAGTAAGTGGCAGACTTTGGCTTGACTCAATCCAGGGTCTGGGTCACAGTTGGCCCCACTGATAATGATAGCTGATATAGTTCTCGGTAAGGGTACCAGGAAAGACTGCCTCGACGTTTCCCAGAGATGTAGTAGACTGCTTCTGACAGGGGCTGGCTTCCTGGGTCCAGAAACATTAAGGTAGAGGAGTAAAAGGGAACCAAGGACTCAAAAAGTGGAGGAACAGGGCAAACTGTAGGACCATTTAGTAAATCTTTCCGGTAGGGCTGGCTACATAAGTTGAGGGGTCCAGAGAAAAACAAAAATTCAGCTCTTGTTAAAAAATGATTAAAAATTTCAATGTGGTGAAATCAAGCTGTGGCGTCTCCCAAGCATGGGGCCATATGGGTTGCACTGCCCTGGTTTCAGCCTCCGTGGGCCATATGGTCTCTGTCGCGACTGCTCACCTCTGCCCTTGTAGCTCAAAAGCTGCCATAGAAAATGCGTAAATGAAGGGATATGGTTGTGTCTCAGTAAAACTTTATTTACAAAAATAAGCGGCAGCCAGATCACAGAAATAAGATTTTGGCTCATGGGCTGTATGTAGTTTGCAGACCCTGTTTAGAGTCCTCGGTCATCAGAGCCACCTTGGGCTGGTGCTGTCCCGAGCCATGTCTGGACAGCCTCGGTTTCACGTTTGAGCCAGCACAGGCTCGCTCTTCTTACCGTCTTCCCCCACCTGGGGGAAAATAGCTCTGACTTGAGTACCACATCTAACTGGGATTCCTTCCACCCTAACCTTGATTTTCCATCAGAGAATGAGAAGGAGTAAGTGAACCCCAAAATGCCATACTCCCCTCCAAGAGCAGTTGCCAGGACAGGGGAGACTGGCCCGTGCAAGAAAAGAGATGGAAATTTTTCCAGCCTCCAGGACCAACAGTGAAAACCCCCTGTTCAGAGATCATTCTGGAGCAGGCTCCCGGGAAGGGGCATGTATTCTTGTGGGTGGGAACGGTGTTTGCTGTTTTCTTTCAGCAAGGCCCAGGGTGGGCCTCAGTCTCTGAGAATTCCAGATGCTTTGGCATTCAGAACATCTTTATGAATTCACAGAGTCCTGATGCTTGGGCAGGGTTCTCTGGGCTGGGTTTTCCGCACATCTCTTTGAGATCCGTGATGTATACCCCAGACCCAATGGATGTTCCAGAGACTGGGTGCCCTGAAGATGAGCCCTTGGTTCTGTCTGAAACCTCGTTCTGCAGAATTCATGAGGGGTGAGGATGAGAGAGAAGTCATCACTCCTCCTTGTCTCTGTCTACTTAGCCTCCCAGAGGATCTTGGTTTCTGAGTCAAGAAGAGCTGGCTTCAATTTCATCCGGCCTGAGCCTCAGAAGTGAGCCACATATGCTGTCCTAGAGATTCAGAGCACGCCCCACCTCATACACCACACTGCCTTTTTTGAAAACAGGTTGAACTCAACTCTTCTGCATCGAGGGAAGCTTTCCTGGGGCCATATTTTCATTCAACACATAGTGACTCCACGCTGATGTTTTTCCTAAGCTTGGTGGATGGGAAACGAAGATGAATATTGCATGATTTCAGCGAACGCTTACTGGATGTGCAGCGTGTAGCAGCTGCTGAGGATAAAACAGTGAAGAAGACTTGAACCCTAACCTGGCAGATTGCACAGTTCTGCTGGGGAGGCAGACAAGATAAAACAATGATGAACAGAGGGCCTGGCACACTGCCTGCTGGTGTAGGCAGGTGGCAAACACTGGGAGGAAGCCCTAGGATCACGGACGGACATGGCTCCTGCCTGGGAGGATTTCCCAGTCTTGCAAGGAATGAGGGAGGCCCTTGAGCACTCACAGATCCCTGCAGCATGCACTGAAGTTCCAGTGAGTAGTGGGGAGGGGGTGGAGTGGGGGGCGGGGGGCAGTGAAGCACTGCCCCACGAGGCAACTGGGTGTTGGCCCTCCCTGGGAACAGAGAGAGGCGACTTGGGGAAACAGACAGGGCCGGGCGAGGAAGTTGGACGGGTCATTTTCGTCTGGCAGGGCCGAAATAATTATTGCCCTCCTCCCCTGCGATTTGTACAGGAGGGCGACTTTTAGGAATAATGGTGTGTTAGGGGTTGAACTGTATTCCTGCAAAAGATGTAGAAGTCCTGACCTCCAGTACCTGTGAATAGAACCTTATTTGGAAGTACGATCTCTGCAGATGATCAGAGTTAAGATGAAGCTATTAAGTCATTGAGGTGGGCTGGAATCCAATACGACTGGTAATATTAGATTCCAGCCAATATAATATTCTTATAAAATGGGAAAATTTGAATATACAGACACACACACAAACAAACAAACAAAGCAACAACAGCAACAACAACAACAACAACAAACGCAATGTGAAGATTAGAGTTCTGCTGCCACAAGCCAGGGAACTACCAGCAGCTCAGAGAGAGGCCTAGAACCGAGCCTACCCTGGCGCCGTGAGAGGCAGCATGTCTGCCCACCTTGATCTCGGATGTCCAGCCTCCAGAACTGTAAGACAATACATTTCTGCTATGTAAGCCCCCAGTCGGTAGTCATGGCAACCCTAGAAAACTAATACATGCTAGAAGGACCCAAACTTCTAACTGTATTGGTTTCCTATTGCTCCTGTAATAACCATAAATGTATCTTAAAACAACACACATGTATTCTCTTACAGTTCTACAGGTCACAAGTCCTCAAATCAAGGCATTAGAGGGCTGCATTCCTGCTGGAGGTTCTAGGGGAGAATCGGTGGCCTTGCCTTTTCTAGCTTTCAGAGGTCACCTGTGTTCCTTCTTCCATCTCCAAAGGGCATCCTTTCAACCTCTGCTCCAAATCAGGAGCTGTGATCCAGGTTCTCACCTCCTCTCTGCCTTTCCTGTTCCCCCTCAATCCCACACTTTTGGTCAGCCAGGGGTTCCTGTGCTTCTTGCCTGTTGGCTGTGAGTTCCTCGATTCCTTTCCAGCCCACAGCCACCGGCTCCGTGGAAATCCTGGGGCCCCATCTCTAGGGCAGTCCATCCAGATAGTGAAGACACTGCTGGCCCCCAGCTGAGTGGCACTTGCTGGTCAGCCAACATTCACCTGGCCCCCAAACTCACTTTTCCTCCCTCTCTCTCCATGTGAGTGTCATGTTTGCAGCTGAAAAGCAGATTGGGTGCTTCATTTAAGGAGGAATTTCCAACTGCCAGCGTTCTCTGGGAACAGTGCAGGGTAGGTTCCTAGGGTAGTTCACTCGAAGAAGGCAGAATCCTGTAGATCTTAAGAGCTTGGGCTTCTGAGTCAATTGACCTGAGAGAATCTGCTAGTCACAAGGTGTATGACCTTAAGTCTCGTTTTTCTTGCCTGTAAAAGAGGAATGATAATAGGATGATGTGACGACCGTGTCAGGGTCACAAACTGAAACGACCTCAAGGTAAATGAATGAAGCAGGCTAGGTGGAATACACCTACAGCTTCATTGGTCATCTCTTTTTTGATAGACATGGGGATGAGAAACACACCCCCTTCTTTTGAGCTGTAGGAAAACTGACAAGGCAATCATTACCATAAGAATCAGGGGCTGGGCATGGTGGCTCACATCTGTAATCCTAGCACTTTGGGAGGCCAAGGTGGGTGGATCACCTGAGGTCAGGAGTTCGAGGCCAGCCTGGCCAACATGGTGAAACCCCGTCTCTACTAAAATACAAAATTAGCCAGGTGTGGTGGCACACACCTGTAGTCCCAGCTACTTGGGAGGCTGAGGCAGGAGAATCACTTGAACCCAGGAGACGGAGGTTGCAGTGAGCCAAGATGGTGCTACTGTACTCCAGCCTGGGTGACAGAGCAAGACTCCAGCTCAAAGAAAAATCAGGGATGCCTAGCCCCAGTGTGGTGAGACAACAAGGAGAGGTGGGGACTGTGGAAAATTGAGATCACATGCTCAGCTGACTCCAAGAGGAGTGGGGGCTGCAAGCCCAGGGATGGGGCAGAATGGCCCAGCCTGAGAGAGGACCTGCAGTCTGGGGCTGTGACCTTATGGGCTTTAAAGAATTTCAGTGTCCAGGTCACATGCCAGACCAGTGATAGCAGAATGTCTGGGTTAGAACTGGGGCACTGGTAATTTTTAAAGCTCCTCTCCATTGATTTCCTAGTTTTAGAACCAGTGTCTGGCAGTGGGGAGGAGGCAGTCAGGCCATGGGGCTATCAGGTAATTGGGCCAGGGAGAGACACTGAGGGAGAGAAGGAGTTGGTGGTGGGATTTAGGGATGGAGCACCATCTGTCTGCCCTGCAGTGCAACCCCTCGCCATCTTCATAAAAGCTTCACAAGTTCAACGTGCCTGTTGTCATTGGATTCTGGAAAAGGGGCTGAGTTTAGCATCAAATGATGGGGGAGGGAGGCTGGAACAGCTACTGTGAATAAGAAGAGCAGCTGATTCAGCGGGAGGAGAAGGCTGATATTCTTGTGGCATTGCCTAGTTGTGGTGGGTCTTTCATGGGGGAAAACACAACCCTTTTCAAAATCTAGGCAAGGAAAGTTACACAATGTGCATCTATACAGTGTGGAGCTTGGAACCCCACACTGAATCCTGATGGATTGGAAATGAGAAAGACAGAGCCTTTGGGAGTTACAGAGTAAGTGACTGACATTAGGAGCAAATGTGCAGGGTTAGCTGCCCAGGACCTGAAATGAAATAAAATATCTCAACCACCTCCAGCTTGGTCGACTCTAGCTTAAAGTTCAACGCTGCCTCAAAGGAGACGAAGATAATGGCATGTGTAGGAAATGACTGTCAGAAGTTTAACAGAATGTTTAAACAAATGGGATCTTGATCACCTCAAGGAAAAGCAGTGAGACATTCAATCGGATCATTAAACAGAGGCAGTGAAGGACTCTTTAGGTCGCATGTATCTGATGAACTTGGCATCTCTGGCATCTCTGTCAGGTAAATAAAAATCACTGTCATGGAAACAAAACTTTTGTGGTTTGCTATTGGTCTGTATTTTGTGTTGTTCAGATATGTGAGGCTCTCCTTGTAGTATTTCAATACAACACGCTATAGGGCTGGTGGGGTTGTAAGAGAAGTTTTAATTTGTGTCAGCTTGCATATTTACCTCCATTGTTTATTTGTGTGTGGTAATGTAGGAAGTATTCATTTTATTAGGGAAAATGCAATGTCTTTTTTTTTTTTTTTTTGAAAGAGGGTCTTGCTCTGTCACACAGGCTGGAGTGCAGTGGTGCAATCATGGCTCACAGTAGCCTTGACCTCCTGGGCTTGATCCTCCCACCCCAGCCTCCCAAGTAGTTGGGACCATGGGTGCATACCACCACACTCAGCTAATTTCTTTTTTTTTTCTTTTTTCTTTTTTCTTTTTTGAGACGGAGTCTCGCTCTGTCGCCCAGGCTGGAGTGCGGTGGCCGGATCTCAGCTCACTGCAAGCTCCACCTCCCGGGTTTACGCCATTCTCCTGCCTCAGCCTCCCGAGTAGCTGGGACTACAGGCGCCGGCCACCTCGCCCGGCTAGTTTTTTTGTATTTTTTTTTTTAGTAGAGACGGGGTTTCACCGTGTTAGCCAGGATGGTCTCGATCTCCTGACCTCGTGATCCGCCCGCCTCGGCCTCCCAAAGTGCTGGGATTACAGGCTTGAGCCACCGTGCCCGGCTTCTTCTTCTTTTTTTTTTTTTTAAATCTTTTTGTAGCGATGAGGTCTTGCCATCTTGCCCAGGTTGGTCTTGAACCCCTGGGCTCAAGCGATCTTCCTGCCTTGGCCTCCCAATGTGCTGGGATTACAGATGGGAGCCACCGTGCCTGGCTGCAATGTCATTTTAATAGACCTTAATTTTATCTTTCTTTAGTGGACCAGGTAGAGTGGTCCTGCTGTATGGTTTCCTGCAGCCAAGGAGGCCGGGGAAGGAGGTGGTAGGGTTGGGGAAAAGCAGCAGGAATTAGGAGTCTGGTTCTGCAGAGGTGCGGAGGAGAAAGTGGCTCTGCGGTTGGCGCATGGAGACCAGTGGAAATGGAAGAAAGCTTGCAAACTGAGCGAGGAGGGTAGAGCCAGAATAAAGGAAGCAACATGGAGGGAGAAGCAGAGCCTCATAACCCACCCCAGGCAGGCCTGCTGGAGTGTCATGGATTTAGCTAATGGGTTGGGACAAGACAATCTTTTCTTTAATAGAGCTAGGTTAACTGGGAACAATTGAGCCCATGGAATTTTCAAGGTTTCTGACCGTATATTCTGAGGATTTCACTGTACCAACCCCTCCAGAGACCAAAAGGAGCTTCTGGAAGACACTGGCTCATAGGAAATAAATAAGAACTAAGAATAAGTTGTTGTTGTGAATGTAGCTTTTGGAACAGGGCCTGGCACCCAGTAGAGACTCTATAGATACTTGTTGAATGACTATATGAAGATAAGGTCACTGATTCATATATGGAGTGAATAAATGAAGATAATTTCACACCGATTCATATCTGGAAAGAAAATTAGAGCAGAAGTGCTCAACCAGGAAATTCCGTGAATGAAGAATGTTGGAAAAAATTGTGCCTTGTTGTATGTGTTTGTGCGAGCTATTCAGGTTTGAACCCCTGGCATCTCTACGTTTGTTTTCCATGGAGAGAAGACAAGGATTGTGAATGCTGGTCTGGCTCCAATCAAGGTGAATGTCTGCTCCATGTTTGACAGCCAATCCACTTTGCATGTGCCGCCTCTTGGTTCTTCCAAAGCTGTTAGGGGTGGCTATTTCTATGCATATGTAATGACTCATGTCACAGCTGAGTCAAGAAGTCCCAGCAGCTTTCAGCCGGATTCTGAGTACTTTTGAATTAATATTTAAGGCCATGATATTTACATTAAACACAGAAAATCTTGAGATTTGTGTTTTTGAAAAGACGAGGTATAAATTGGGTCATATATATTTGGATTCATCCTGGCTCTTACTTACTCAGTGTGACTTCAGGCAAGTTGCTTAATCTCACCATGTCTCAGTTTCCTCCTCTGTAAAATGGGGTGATTATATTTCCCAAGTCACAGGATTAAGGGAGTGACCCCGTGAGTTAATGTATGTAAAGTACTTATAACAGTGACTAGGAGTCCAGGTATTAGTTACTATTGGTATTAGTTGGTTCTTGCACTGCTATAAAGAAATACCTGAGACTGGGTAATTTATAAAGAAAAGAGGTTTAATTGGCCCATGGTTCTGCAGGCTGTACAGGAAGCATAACAGCAGCAGCTTCTGGGGAGGCCTCAGGGAACTTGCAATCAAGGTGGAAGACAAAGGGGAATCAGACGTCTTACATGGCAGGAGCAGGAGGAAGAGAGAGAAGGGGAGGGGCCGCACGCTTTCAAACAAGCGGATATCACGAGAACTCACTCACTATCTCCACACAGCACCAAGGGGAAAATCTGCCCACCCCGTGATCCAATCACCTCCTACCAGGCCCTACCTCCAACATTGCAATGGGATTATATTTCCATGTGAGATTTGGGTGGGGGCACAGATTCAAACCGTATCAGTATTGCTGTTCTGTTTTTTGTTTTTGTTTTTTGAGACAGAGTCTCACTCTGTTGCCCAGGCTGGAATACAGTAGCATGATATTGGCTCATTGCAGCCTCTACCTCCTGGGTTGAAGCAATACTCCCACTTCAACCTCCTAAGTAACTGGGACTACAGGTATGCACCAACATGCCTGTCTAATTAATTTTTTTTTTTTTTTTTTGTGGAAACAGGGTCTCACTATGTTGCCCACTGACACTGGTCTTAAACTCCTGGGCTCAAGCAATCTTCTCGCCTCAGCCTCTCAAAGTGCTGGGATCACAGGTGTGAGCCACCGATCCCAGCTACCATTGTTCTTAATCAATGGTAGCAATGCTTTTTTAAATGGAGGGAGAGGTAACATTTGTCAGTTATACGTTTGTTGAATGCATGGGCTCTGAAGATTAGACACCAGGCATGGTGCTAAACGCATTGTATCCGCTGTCACTGGATCTCCACCATGACTCTCAGAAGAAGGTGGGTGCTACTGAGGTTCAGAGAGGTGCAGTAATGTGCCTGGAACACAGCTGCTAAGCAGTGGTGCTGGAATTTGATTGTAGTAAGGCCAAGGCTTTTCCTTAGGCCTCAGGGTGGTTCTGAAAGGGATCAGGATGACCTGCGGTTTACAACTGAGACGACCTTTGGATAGGGAGTGGGGATCAGCCTGTGGGAGTGGGGATCCATGTGCTGAATTCCTCTTGGTTGGAGGGGCCTCATTTGGAGTGTGAGATTGGGGATCATGGGTCTAATCAGGGAAGCAGTCTCTAGACTGTCACCTTGGTAAGTCAGTTCCTTCTGGTGGAGACGGGGCAGCCCTTGGAGCTGCAGTCAGGAGGACAGTTGCTTGGGTGAGGGCCAGGTGGGCAGAGCTGAAACCAATGTGGTCAGGACCCCAGGAAGCAGAGCATCAAAGGAGCCCAGGGCATCAAAGCTGCCATGTGTGGGACTAGGGCTGGGAAGAGGGCACAGTGGTGGAAGTAGCAGCAGTGACCACCAGTGTCTGGGGGCAAATTTAAAACAATCATAAAAAACACCAACCCCTGAAGCCCTCAGGTGCTGGTTGATGGTAAGATGTTTTTGAACCCAGGTGAGATTCCCTTGGCGGAGTCCTGGAAATTGGGATGCAGGTCTGGGTGGAGGGAGGGCTGGCATTCAGCAAAACCACGCAGTAGCAGAGAAACATGGTAGGTATCTTTTTCCCATTTCACAGATCAAGAAATAAAGGTCCAGAGAATTAAAGTAACCTGCTCAAGGTTGATCTGGTAGACAGTGGAAGAACTTGCTCATTAATTCAAGCACCACATGTTTTCCATCTTTTGAACTGGCCATTAATCCATTCAGCAGGATTGTAGGCTCAGAGTAATATGCGGATCTAAGCAGGATAGAGGGGTGGGGTAGAGAGGTAGGGATACGAATGTAGATGCAGGATTAAAATGCAAAATGCTGTTGTGATCTGAATTGCTTCTTCAGGAAGGCACCCTGGAGCTTCAACAGGGTTAGGGACCTGGAATCTGTGGCCAGGAGGCTGTGGGTCTGCATCTTCCACCCTCCCTCTCCAAGGGTGGGCGAGGATAGGAGTGGATGTGGCTCCCTCTCCGAAAGGCATGGGTTCGATGTTGGGCAGTGCTTCTCTGGGAAGACTGAGAAGTTCAGTAACAGTGCCTGGGATTGAGGGTGGGCTGAGGGAGGGGAGCATCTTGGGGGGATAGTGAGTGACCCGATGGCCTGATTCCCTGTTCCTGACACTCAATGTTTCTCTGCCGAGGGCTTTCCTCGGACTGTGGAGCCTCTTTGGGGAATTATTGCCCTGTGGGAGAAGCCAGCAACCACTGACTGTTGGGAATTGGTGTATTATAAATATATACACCTGAGCTCCCTCACGCTTGGAAGCCTGGGGAGATGTCTGAGGCATGTGCTTGGCACTGCCGCCTAGAGGCCCTCAGCAGGATCACAGGCCAGTCACCCCCAGGGGCGTCTAGCTTGATCAGCCTTTATGGATACTTTCCTTTTCCTGTGTCAATTCCTTACCCTCTGTCAGTCTTCCTTGCCCCTTTCATATAAGCTACTTGTTCTGGAACCCTTGTCCGAGGGTCTCCTCCTGGGATACCCAAATTGAGAAACTTTCTATTCTAGGACCTGGCCACTGATTCCCCATTAAATGCTCCGTTGGTACTTTTGTCCCCTCTTTGTGACAGCAGACCTGTTGGAACATACCCTCACTGTTGACTTGGGAACTTGGATGATTTCTTCCTGGGCAACCCTGCCACCAGGCCATCCCAGTTCCCTCTGGCAGCCCAGCACACAGGGCATTGGCCATGCATTTAGAACAGTGGTTTTCAACCACGAGCAATCTGGGGACATTTGGCAAAGGCTGGAGATACCTGATTGCCACAGGGTGCTCCCGATACCTGGTAAATAGAGGCTGGGATGCTGCTGGACATCCTATTCTGCACAAGACAGTCCCCCACAGCAAAAGATTATCCAGCTCCACAGTCAATGGTGCAGAAATGGAGAAACCCTGTTTTAGACAATGGAAGCCAGTAGCCCTGGCCTGATTCTTGGAAGTCCTGTGCTCCAGGACAGACCATCAACAACAGAAGCAGCCCTGGAGACTCACCCAGTGACACCCAGCAAAGTAGCTGGGGACGGAGGAGACCCATTTCTTGCTGAGAATGTGCCAGCGTCTTTGAGGTGTTAAGGAATCAGTGGGGAGGAATCTCAGAGAAGTAGCACCACAACCAGACAAGTCTTAGCTGCCTGACTGTACAGGTGTGAGTGGCAAACCCAAGATATTACACGTTATGTAAAGGAAACAGCGCATTTTCATCCGCAATGGAAAAACAGAAGTGGCCTGATGGAGCAGCTGTGGCTATAGCAGCCATCACCAGTCCCAGGCTTGGCTGCTGTGGGAGACTCCACTATTTGCATTTTTATGAATCTGGAGTTAAAGTGGCTGTGAAGATCAACCTGGACAACAGGCCAGAAGGGAGGGGGTACAGTGAGAGCCCATAGAGCTAGAGAGGAGAGAGTGGTTTCTGCAAAAGCTGGGCTCTGATTTGGCTTTGTTTTCCCTCCCGCCACTCCCTTCAAGCTCCTTTCCACCCCTTGTTGACCTTCTGGGCAGAGCCTCCAGGCTTCAGTTCTCTTTGGAGAACTAGAACAAACTCAATTTCAGGTTTAATTAAGAAAACCCACTGTAGGGCATCCAGCAGGAAGGGCCCCCAGGGGCTGGCTGGGGAGGTGGAGGTATGGTAAATATCTGGGTGCCAGCTGCTTGGGTGTGTCCATATGTGGGTATTCCTGCAGCTGTTCATGTGTTACACCAGCACTTCTCAAACGTTTGTGGGCTTGTGACTCACCCGAGGTTCTTGTTAAAATGCAGACGGTAGGGCCTGAGACTGCATTTCTGCCAGGCTCTCTGGGGATGCTCCATTTGGGATCACGCTTTAGACAGCAAAGTGTCACACTTCAATTAAAAAAAAGGAAAGAAAGCCCAGCCCATTACAACTTTAATTTAATTTCATTTTCAGCACCAAGCATCTCTCTTCTTCTCAGGTGAGGCTGCCCCTGCTGGAGACTGGAGCGGGGAGGGCTGTTGTCTCCTCATTTAGGTTGCAGCTTTTTTTTTTTTTTTTTAACTGCCACTGCATCCTGGAAGAGGCTGAAAGGCCTTTTCACACAGCTAGTGCTGTCTGGGATTGTTCTTTGTGGGTGGACAAAAGGCTGACGCCCCAACCGAAGCTCCCCCTGGAGAATGCTCTATAGGGACCTCTATCCAACCCTCCCTAAATGTACTCTTGGTCTGATCGTTGGTCCTGGCCCAGGCTACACACCCCTGGGACTCCCACAGCCAGGCAGGCTGCCCTCCACAGAGTACTGGTGCCTGGGAATAGGCACATACCCTGGGTGTCTTAGTCGGCTTGGGCTGCCATAACAAAATACCCTAGACCTCATGGGGTTAAACAACAGAAATTTTATTTCTCACTGTGCTGGAGGCTGGAGGGCCAAGATCATCCAGGAGCTGGCCAGGTGGTTTAAGGTGAGGGCTCTATTCCTGGCTTGCAAACAGCCACCTTCTCATTGTATCCTCAGGTGGCAGGGAGAACAAGTGAACTCTCAGGTGCCTCTCATAAAGACATGAATTCTATTGGATCAGATTCCCAAATTTGTGGCTTTAATTTAAACACAGTCACATTGAGAGTTAGGACTCCAACGTAAGAATTTGGGGGAGACGCAATTTAGCCTCTAGCATTGGGCCTGCCACACTAGCAGACTGCTCTCCTGGCTCTGCCGTTGTAGGCAGCTCCTGCCAGCCACCAGCCTTAGATTTACCTTGCATGCTCCTGTTCCCCGCCCCCCGCCCCCAACTCCTGGACACTCATGTTAGGCACCATCAAGAACTCCATGAACTTCGCTGACACTTACGGTGGACCTTGGGAATCTGCAGCTCAGTAGAAATCCGGCAAGGAAGAGGATGGCTACGTCCACATCCTGCAAGTCCTCCCCGCCAGCCTACCCAAATAGTTCTCCTGGGCGTCCCCTCACTTGGCTTGGGAGGTGGAGGAACGACCTCCTCTTCTCTCACCCATAGGGAAATGCCATGGTACTTGCTACCGCAGCAAATTCCCTCCAAAAATCTCTAGCCTTCCCTTACAGATGTAATGGCAGGTGATGGGTTTGACAGTTAAGTATCCCATTTGACTATCTTTTAAATAAATAAGCACTTACATAGCACTTGCTAAATGACAAAAGTTGTTCTAGGTGCTTTACATCTTATTTAATCATCATAGTACTCCTGTCTGATAGCTATGATTATTAACCTTATTTTACAGATGAAGAAACTGAGGCTCAGAGAGGTTAGGCAACTTGTGAAAGTCATACAGCTTGCACATGGCAGAGCGAGGATCTGAATCCCAGCAGTCAGGTCTCCAATCACTGCTCTCTATAGTGTCTCAGAGGCTGGGATGTAGGTGTTAGCACCTCTCTCACAAGAGAGGAAAATGAGGCTTAAGAGGGGAAATAATTTTGCTGAGTTTACACAGCTCCTAAGTGGCAGAGGCCAAATTCTAACTTGGGCTGATGACTCAAAATCCACTGCTCTTCTCCCCAGGGTTATATGTTAAACATCTCTTTCTCACTTACTTGCCCCGCCATTTGTACTTTTGAAAACTTTCAAGCACAATCAGACATAGAGAACAGAACTACTTCCAAACAGACTGTAAAGTGCTTTCCTTAGGATGGAGGTCTCTGGGGATCTGGGAATGACTTCCCTGGATAGATTTCCAGAGGAACTACCCCTTTAGAGTCCTAGAACAAGGATGAGCAGGGATTTGTTCTGCACACACTTCTCTGGAGTTCTTGTCAGAGTGAGCATTTTCAGAAGCCTGGAGCACCCGGGCCACCCGAGCCCCCATCTTTCCTGTGCCCCCTACTGCCTAGCCCCCTATTCTCACACCTCTGATACTCACACCCTCCATCCTTAGACTTGAGTCTTGACAAAAGAACTCTGGCTTTCCAGAGTCTCAGATCCTATGGACAACTCTGAACCACGCTGTCCTCTGTGACAAACCCTCCTAACACTAATAACAACACCAGCTGCTAACAAATAGCATTAAAGTCCCAGTTCACCAGATCTGTAATTCAGCTCCCTGCTTCTTTACTCTGTTGATCATTCTAAATTAAAATGAGACAGGCCGATTGCCAATTTAAACCCTCTAAAGCATTAGCTCATGACCATCTAAAGGTGTGACATCACCTGGCCCCTGGTAGAGGCTCTGCAAATATTTGTGGAACTAATGGGTAAATGGACTTATGAAGGACATTTGAACAGAGGATCCTGAAAGACGCCAAAGTCTTCCCTAGAAGAATTCATCTCCGGTGGTGGCATGACAGATACTGTGGTTCAGGGAGCTGGCGGAAGTTCAGCAACCTCACATCCCCGCCCCAGGCCCCTCTCCCATCTTGCAGGCTGAGGCAGCTTTTGAATGACATAATAGGTAGAAGTGCTTAGCTTTATGCTGGGCCATGACAGCTGCCACAGACGGCCACCTGCTTCCTTGGTTTATGGGCCTGCCTGCCCACAGGAGGTGCATGACATGTCCTCAGTCCCCTGACACCACAGCCAACACATCCAAAGCCCTTCCGCTAATTTATGGCTGAAATCCAGAAGGCCAGCCAGCCCATCTGGCCATTGTGGGCTGTATGTCCCAGCCTGTTCCCACATGACACCCAATCTGTCACCTCAATTTCCACACCACCAACCCACTGGCACTGAGTACTCATCACTCTAATTACTGTCATTAGTTGTTGGTGGAGTCGCTAAAGAGGTTACTTCTCCAAACCCATGCCTTCCTCCCATCTGCTTGATCCTCTTTTCTCATTTTACTTCCCTTTGGGGAGCAGAAGGATGCATTTCCTCCTTGGTTTCCATGTGGAATTATTTCTCCCCTTCTGCCCCAAGTATATCTTTAACCTCAAGCATTTATCAAGACTTTCCAACCAGGCCTTCTCAAAGTGTGGTCCCCAGACTAGCAGCATGAGCATCTCCTGGAAGCCGGCCAGACATGCAAGTTCTCAGGCCTCACCCCAGACCTACTGATTTGGAAGCTCTGGAATGGGGCCCGGCATCTGTTTTAATGTCCTGCAGGGGATTCTGACTGATGTTCAAGTTTGAGAAGCTTTGGTCTAGACAGTAAGTATGCTTTCCCTTGGGAGATTTCTGGCGAATCAAAATGTCTTCTTGTTAAGAAAATTTCAAGGGGAGTTGAGCTTTGGGGGAGGCAGCTCAGCTTCTTCCTATTCAGCCAACAGAGCGTGGGCTTCGGAGTCATCCTGCCTGGATTCTGGTCTTGCTCTCTGCCTCTTACAGCCTGTGGAGCCCTGGGGAGGGTGGTTTACCTCTCTGGGTCTAATTTTCTTTCTCAAATTAGTCTTCATTTGACCTTTTCCCAGGACTCTTGTGAGTCTCAGAGGAGGTCAAAGACATAGAGGTCCTTTATAAACCATAAACCTGGGGGTGGGGGTAGTGGTTACCGCATGGCTTTTAGGCACCTCCCAAGGCGGGGGCTCCAGTGGCGTCTCTCTCTCTCTTCTTCTGCACAACCTCTGGGTGCTGAAAGCCTGGGTCTTCTGTTAACCAAAAAAGGAGTTGGGGGTGGGGTGCAGGGCCTGTTGGGAAAATGGGTTTGAAGACAGTGAGAGGCATGCTGGTCATGGGCCAGAAGGCTTCCTCCACACCTGACCTCAGGCTCCTTGGACAGCTGCCCTGACCCTGTAGGTCACACCCTCCTGAGCTGAAGGGAGAAGCAAAGAAGAGCGTAACGTAGCACTGTGCAGCATTCTTCCCATATATTAGCTCATTCATAACCCCGATTGCAGGAAAAGGAGAGAGGGGAGAAATGAGAGGGGAGAGGGGAGGGAGGAGAAGGATAACACACTGCTCCAGATTGCTTGATGCAGAAACTGAGGCTAAAAATTACCCATTCTCCACTAGCCTAGCAAGGTACAGCACTTTTCATTATCCTGAGCTCCTTTTATTCTTGCACTCCTGCATATATAAAGTTTCCGTAATTATAATCCCAACCTCTATAGGCTTTTCTTTTTTGCACTAAGCATATTAAAAACTTCTCTAAGATGCTACATAATCTTCAAAATTACCATTTTAGATGGCTCCCAGATATTTCATTAGGTGGACATGTTATAATTTGTTGAACTATTTTCATACTGTGGACATTTAGATTGTTTTTGTAACTTTTTTTGATGCTGTCAAATTATGTTGCAGTGCCAATGTCTTTGGGCATTAAGCTTTTAAATTCTTTTAGAAGAAATACTTTGAAGTGTAATCATTGTTGGGTTATAGGGTATTAGTCATTTGATGGTTCAAGAAACTTACTTTCCAAAATACCCTGCCACTAGCATTGTTGGAACTTACCAGCTTCCCTGCAACCTTGCCAGCATTGGGCATTATTGTTATTCATTGTTTTTGCTAGTTTAATAGCTATTATGTATCACATCACTTGCATTTCTTTAGTACTTAGTGATGCTAAACATTTTTTCCTGTTATTTTCTTATTTTTATTCACTTCTAGGGAAATGTTCACCTCCTGTATTTTGCATATTGTCTTAACATTATGATTGTTTGGATACGCTCTTTATATAGATATTAGCTCTTTGATTGGTTTGTTTGCTTATTTGTGGTAATATTCTTCCCTCAGCTCAACCTAGTTTTTAAGCCAAGAGCTGTAATCACATAACTCCGTGTGCCTCTAACTTATGATGCTTGATAAACTCACAGCATTGCCAGAGGCTGAGCATTTGGAGTATTGGAAGTTTAATTTGCAGTGAAATCAATTGGCAGTCTGGACAGGGGTGGATTTCTGAGTGCCTGATGTCTTCAGTCCAGTGCCAACTGTGCAGTTTGGCATTCTCCCCTCCTATGCCCTGAGTTTCCCTTTTCTTCTCCTTTCTTCTAACTCTAGCTGAGGATGAATCCAAACAGGCATCCCTCAAATAAATAGTAAGCTCTGTTGCTGCCATTGGTCACTGTAAAAGAAATGACTGTTGGGATCTAACTTCCTTTACTACCTTTTGGGACACCCCTGGGTATCTTTTGGGTTCCCTGGGACCCAGGTAAAGCTGACTCTGTCTACTCATGACTGCCTATTTGGTCAAGGAGTCCACTGAGTCAGACAGTTACTTTAGTACTTAGTGGGTGACTTTCAAATAATAACTCACTGATTTTTGTCTCTTGTCATTTCATCAATTTCCTCTTCCAACCGTGCAAAAATACCACCCGGGCACCTCGTCCCCTCTGAGGTTGTGCTAGAGTAGAAACAGCATTGGGCTTCAAGTCCATGGACCTGGGTACGAGTTCCTCTGTCCTTTCTGGCTGTGTAAGCCCAGAGGGCCACTGATTTTTCTGGCCCTTGGCTGTCTCCCCTGAAGAGTTTGGGTTATCACCTCTAAGTCACCAAATGTTCAAGCTGGAAGGACTTTCCACGCCCAATCCCACTGAAGTCACACAACCACCCTGAAAATCGGATCCTGTTTATTATCCCCACTGTACAGTAAGGTGACTCAGTTTCAGTGAGGCTAAGAAAGGCAATCTGAACGGGAGTGTTAGTGCAAGCTTCCACCCCACATTTTACATGATGACTTTGATGTCAATATTCCCAGAGCAACTCACAGAACACAACCATTGTAGTTATTGATTACTGGCAACTTTTTAACTCCTATTAGCTTTAGTTTGCATCAGAAGCAAGGGGACTTTGTGAGCTCATATGCCCAGAAACAGATGGGGAATGGCTTGCAGGAACCAGGGCCCCAGAGACCAGAGCAGGGGTTTGGTGGTACCAGGATGCTCTCTGTCTCACTCCCCATCTCCCTAGTTCTCTGTTAATCTCCAAAGGGCTCCATTTCTTCCTGCTGCCAACAGGCTATCTCTATGCAGCAGGAAAAATGTCCTCTCAGGTCTTAGCTTCCAGTTCTTCTGACACCAAGGCAAGGTTCCTGTCCCAGATCACCACAACCATCATCTCAATACGCACTCAGGAACTCCTCCCAGAAACTCCCAGCAGCCCAGAGAGGACCCACCTGGAATATCACTGGGTGACTAAAACCCTGAACCGTAAGTTTAATCTATGCTAGAGTAACACAGATTTTTCTCAAAGAAATTTTAAAAAGATAGGTTCCTCGTGATGAGGATGAAATGTCCAACTCCCTCAGATGTACAGTGTCAATTAATATGTCCAAGTCTTCAGCCCTGGCCTCCCTGCTCTGAGCCTTCTTTCCCCCCTTAAAGCTACCATCACACCCACAAAGTCTTTGAAGTAAAGAAGGTTTGGTCTAAATCTCATCTTTTCATTCAGTTGCCTTGGTTGGCCAGCTCCATACTCACTTTGGACCTCAGTTTTCTCATCCAACCAGTCTTCAGATGACCCACTGAAACAGAGACAGGGCGACATTCATGAATGACCTCTATTAGGATCAAAGTAAAACTCACCCCAATGGGTCACACTGGATTTAACATAAACCATGTGAAAATCGCACCCAGTGTTTACAAGGACTACATCTGTTTGAAAAATAAAATCCAAAACTGTAAAATGAATATATCATATTGTAAAAATTGCTTGGCAAAATAAATAAATAAATAACTGCAGACTCTCTATTGTGATAGAGTAACCTGCCAGTGTCTGTTTTGTAGTCAAGTTTTTCTTTTGCTCTGTTTTAGAACAACAGCTTCTCCAGCATCGATTTGTCACTGAGCAATCTTCCTGGATATTCCCGCAGGCGGGCTCGATGATTACGTGCAATATGCAGAATTGTCTTGTTTTTGTGAGCCAGCGAGTCTAGTCTTTTCCCCTCTGTTGTGCTCAACTGCCCCCACAGCAATAACAGTTTCTAAAGCTCCCTGACATTTAACAAATTTTACCACTGAGACTGCCCATGAGGCAGGTAGGACAGGGACTCTAATCCTTACTTGGTGGCTGAGTGGACTGGGGTTTAGGGGGTTAAGAAGCTCATCCAAATCAGAATGCAAGTAGAGTCCAAAATTGGCTGAGGAGCCAGGGTCCCTCATATTGCCTGGTCACTCCTGTCTGAGCTCCAGGCCACAGGGGCGTCTGGTTGGTCAGCTTGAACTCTCATGTGCTCCTCCCTCTGTTTGGTCAACTTAAGCTCCCAGACGCTCCTTTGGGACTGCCCCAGGCCATTGGCACCTCTGAACTTACGAAGCAGAGGAGGTGGGGAAAGAATCAGTGGTTGGGGACTTAGAGATGTGTTCCTCATCCTGCCTCTATGCTACTTTGTTGCGTGACCTCAGGGGCAGGTCACCTCACCCCTCAGAGGCTTGGGCAGTCGAGATCTGGCTCAGTCTTGAGCTAGATGAAGTTGTGCAGAGGATCACTTGTGGTCCTCAACCCTTATGTCATTTCTTTGTGCCTTGTCCTCTGGAAGATGATGCCTCTGTTAGAACTGGCCTCAGCTTGCTGTGTAGTTTAGAATCTTTTAGATGCTTTATATAATGTTTCCATTTCTTTTCTCATTATCAACCACCACTTCTTGTTACCATCATCTACCTCCAAAATTTCTGTCCCCTCTTAATTCATTATATCTAAACTGCGGTGATTTGGAATATCAGATAACTAACTTTGTTAAAATTTTGTCTCAAATGTGAGTTATGGCCATGAATGAAGGCTTTGGTGATTGCGCTTGGTGATGACAATAACTTTGACTTTTTCAAAGCCTTTTTTTGGCTTTTTTCTACATGCTGAGTAATGAAGGATGAAATTCCCACATCACTTTTGACATTTGACCATAGTAGGTGAAGTGTAAAAAGCGTGGCTCTGAGGTTGGAAGTAATGGTAGATGAGATGGATCATTACAGGTTGCCCTGTGCTCAGGGGCAGTGTGATGGGCAGGAGATGCACGTCCCTGAAGGCTGATCCAGAATCTCTTCCATGCAGCACCAGACCCAGGTGATTTCTCTTTTCATATTTGCAAACAGCTAAAAACCTTGACTCCATGGAGTCTCACTTCAAGCCTTGGACTTAGACAGCTGGCACTTGGTGGTGGATTACTAAGAAGTAATAGCCACTGTAGCTGAAGTCATAGATCATGAGTTGAATTGAAAGGGAACCAATGTGATTAACTCTAGGGCCAGGGACTTTAAAAGAGAGATCATCCAATCATCTGAGGCTCACATGTATTCAAAAAATCCAAATTTAAATAATCTAAAAAAGATCATCATAGTTATTTATAATGGCAAAAAAATCAGAAATTAATTAAGGTGTACATATATCTGTAATAGAATGCCAAACAGCAATCATACTATTTTAAAAGATTTTCTAATATTGTGGGAAACAGCTCATGATATAGAGTCAAGTGAAAATTGTTAATATAAGATGATGTCACATGTGGAAAGTTATTTGTATAGACAAAGGACAGGAAAGATACACTCAGTCATTATAACTTTGATGAGTACAGGAGCCAGTGGTTAGTGACTTGGACCAGTTGTAATACAATAGGGAATGGTGGAGACTGAGGCAAATTGGAGAGAATATGCCCTCTGAAAAAGACTCCTGGCCAACTTTTGCTGTATATCGCTAGCTCTTCAAGTTTCTTAATGGAGGTTAGAAATCCTGATATGTATGTGAAATTCTCTAAATGTTGGTAATAGTTTACACTTTTAAAAGCACTGTATTGGCCAAATAAAAATTATGTAGTTTGGCTTTGGCCTTTGGTCTACCAATCTACTTACCTTTGAAATACACAAAGATGTTGACACTAGCTTACCAGTGTGCTTACCAGAAAATCTAATTTTTCTTTATCAAAGCTTTAACAATCTTCTAGTTTTATAGGATTAATGTATAGTATTTCCACAATTGAAGAAAAAAATGAATGACCCTAACCTCAGGTGATTGGGATGTGTGTGTGTGTGGTGTGTGGTGGGCATGTGAGTGCTAAGGGAAAGGTATCTAAGAATTCTGAGCACCTCCCAGAACTTTCTGGAGCCTCAGTTTCCTCATTTGTAAAGTGCAGAGAGCAATTTCTATTCTGCTAACCATGCAAGATTGAGAAGCAACGGAGATGGCTAACTTGAGAGGACTTTGCAAATAATGAGGTGCTACTGGGGATGAACATGAAGTAGGTGCCCCCAAAATATTTATCAGGTGAATGTGGGGACAGAGGAATGAGGAAGACTGGTCTCTGCAGTACTGAGAAACACATGGCATTGGGAGCCAGATGCGTGTGTTCAAAACACCCTGGCTCTGCCCCCCCACTAGCTGTGACACCTTGGTGAGGAATCCTAAGTATAACTACAACATGTTGCATGGTCACTGTGTGCTAACACATCGTTAAGCACTTTATATGCATGATACCTTTCTGAGTTGAATTCTGAGGAAAATCACAGTACAGGTATTTATTTCAAAGTGTCGCTTTGAGGATTCATTCAGACAATCCAAATACTATGCTTGTGATGGAACTCGATAAACAGCACTTCCCTTTCAGTTCTGGGCCTGGTTTCATCATTGCTAGAACCTTGTCAATTTCACCTGCTCCCACTAATGCCATGAAAATAAACGGCCAGTAGGTATGAGTGCAATAGATTACTTATTCAAAATATGTGATTTCCCCTTTCCAATACTTATTCAAAATATGAAACTTTTCCCCCTTTATTGGTTTCTTAAAGAAGGGATGCTCATTCCACCCACTGAGATGGCTTCCAAATGGAAAGTAGAATCCAGCACATATTCTGTCTTTGGAAAATTGCTCCAGGTGTATCCTCAGAACAATCCAGCCCCATCGTCACTTTCTGCAGCCACTGCTTGGCACCTGCAGAAGCTCTGAGAGGCTCCGTTATGCGTGTGGCAACTCATTTTTCCAGCAGCCTTGGGTGGGTAAGCACTTTCATATAAATGACCTTGTCAGATAACCAAAACGTCTCTAAATTACACACACACACAAATATATATATATATATATATAATACATATAATACATAATATATATAATATATAATACATATATATATTAAATATATTATATATATATTTCAATAAACGGTTTGTGTAATTTATTTCTGTAGGGTGGAGGGTATTTTAAATGCCGAGCTCTAGTTTAGGGACTTTGTATGCATTAGCTGTTTAACTCTCACAGCAACCATGTAAGATGGGGACCGACTTGTGTGAAACTGAGTTTAATTTTTTTTGTGGTTGCTATGACCAAGTATCAGAAGCAATTATCCTGAGGACATCTTTTTGACCTCTCCCATGAGTGCTCGACACTGCCTCCTAGAGGGCCCCAGCAGGATCACATGCCAGTCACCCACAACGGCAACTGGTTTGATCAGCCTTTATTGGCACCTTCCTTTTCCTGTACCGATTCCTAACCCCTGCCAGTTTTCTTTGCACTTTTCATGCAAGGTACTTGTTCTTGAATCTTTGCCAAAGAGAAATCAGAATAAGGGCTCACAGATCTGCCTTTAGGTTCCCTTGAGCTGTGGGAGACATCAGATTGTAGGCTGCCACTGCCTGTGTCTAGGGAGATAAACAGTCACAATTGTTTGGTTGGTCGTAAGGATGACTAGATTCTGGGGACCGCTGCCTCCAAGGCCATCAGTGACACTGTTTATCACCCTGAGAGCGCAACTTGACCTCTCGTCGCTGCTGTGGCCTCCCTTCTTCTCTTGGGATGCTATTTGCTGACTATGGCAGCAAATACCTCGTTCCCTTAAATCTCCAAGGTTCACATCAATTTTGGACCCGTGTTTATTGCAAAGAATGGGATGTAATTTCTTTGGGATGGGTTATGTCTAAAAATGATGAGCAATGCCACCACACAGCCCTCTTGACTTGAAAGAAACTTGAGTCAAATGCAGTGTGGCAAGAACAAAGATATTGGTATATTTCCAGCTTCCCTGACACCTTGAAGGATCCTTTGTTACTTACTTTGGACTCTGGTGGTGAAGCTCCTGCTACGGTGTGGACTGGGGCATTTGCAGGAGCTGAGAAGGTTTAAGGCTAGGGAAGCAGTCCCAGACGAGTGAAATAAACACAGTACTTAGAATGCTGGGGGTGTGTGCTGATGAATAAATGGGAAAGGAAATCCCTGCTAGGTAAGGGATATCATGGAGATATAGAGGAAAGGGTCTTCAGCAGAGACTTTGAGAGCCTCAGAAACTGGGGGTGAAGAGGGTTCCAGCATGTTTCTGTGGGCATCCTCCAAGCCTCATCTATAGGATCCTGGAATCTCCTTTTAGAGCTTTTTAAAGAGACTTCTCTAAAGGCTTAATCAGTAAATATTTACCTTTGGTTTTCGCAATGACCCATTTTTTAAAACAATCAAGTAAACGAAAACAAAAGTGAAGAACCCAATCAATGTGTATATATAAAAATGTGTGCCAGGCCGGGCGTGGAGGCTCACGCCTGTAATCCCAGCACTTTGGGAGGCCGAGGCGGGCGGATCACCTGAGGTCAGGAGTTTGAGACCAGCTTGGCCAACATGGTGAAACCCGGTCTCTACCAATAATACAAAAACTAGCCAGGTGTAGTGGTGCGTGCCTGTAATCCTAGCTACTCAGGAGGCTGAGGCAGGAGAATCACTTGAACACAGGAGGTAGAGGTTGCAGTGAGCCAACATCACACCATTGCATTCCAGCCTGGGCAACAAGAGTGAAACTCCATCTCAAACAAAACAAAACAAAACAAAACAAAACAAAACAATAAAAAAAGTGTTCCTGTAGTATCTTTACAAGGAAAAAGAACCCTAAGGTTAACAACAACTGGTCACTTCAAGAGATAGGCCTGGGGTGAGGAAGAGAGAGTGAAGTGTTTTATACCTCCTGCAGGCTTTGACTTGTTACGATAAGCATATATTACTTTTTAAATTTTGGAATAATTGTAGACTTACAGGCGAGTTGCACAGAGACTTCTCATAAACCTTACAGTCAATTTCCCTTAATGTTAACATGATGCACTAATCAAAACCAAGAAATTAATGCCAGGACAATACTGTTCAGTAAACTGCAGACTGTGTTCAGATCTCACCAGTTTTTCCACTCATGTCCTTATTCTGTTCCTAAATCCCACGTTACACTGAGTCCCGTGTCCCCCTGTTCTCCTCCAATCTGTGACAGTTCCTCAACCTGTACTTGTACTTTTACGACCCTGACAGTCTTGAAGAGTACAGGTCAGGCATTTTATAGAATGCCCCTCAGTTTGGGTCTGTCTGATGTTTTCTCACGCTTTGACAGATTGAGGTTATGGATCTCGGGGAAGAATGCCGTGGTGATGATGTGCTCTTCTCTGCCCAGAATATTGGGGGTACGTGCTATTGGTACATCTGTTACTGGTGGTGTTAGCCTTGATCATGTGATTGGGTGGTGTCTGCTTTCCCCACTCAAAGTTGCTGTTTCCCCTTTTGTAAATAATGCATCTTTTGGGGAAAGTTCTTTCTTCTTATCCCTTTTCTTCTTAATATCCTATATCTTGTTAAACTTTCGTCCACGAATTTTATTATCTTTGATGAATCTTGCAGCAATTATTGCTGTACTGCTCTGATAAAGTTTGTCTGTTTTCCTTCTTCTGTCTCTGTTTGTTAACTGGAATTCTTCTGTTCTCCCTCACTTTTTATTCAATCACTTTTTTATGTTAGTATTGGCTTATGGTTATTTATTTTATTCTTTGGGTTATAAAAATATTTTTGTTACTTATTTCATTGCTCAGTTTTGTTCCAATTTTGGCCACTGGGAGCTCTTTTAGGTTGGCTCCCGTGTCCTTTTGACGTGATGTATTACTTTTACAGTTTAAAAAATACAACAAAGTACAAATAATTAAAATTGTTGTCCACCACTGTTTATTTTATTGTTTCATTTGAATGAGAGAGTATGCTGAGACTAGCCAAGGAGCAAGTGAGATTCATTTGGGGTACATAAACAAATCTTTAAAAGATATCCTCCCTCCCTCCCTCCCTCCTTCCTTCCTTCCTTCCTCTTCCTTTTTCCCTTTCTTCATTTCCTACTTTCCTTACTCCCTTCCCTTCGCTCCTGTCCTTGCCCTACCTCTCCACCCCTCTCGTTTCTCCTCTATACGCATAATTCTCCGTGGCATATGAGGCTGAATGGTACTAAAATGTAGAATCAGGAATCTACCTAGGTTGTGAAAATAACATGAATAATATGTGAACCTGTTTCTTTTTTTTAAATCACAAAGAATAACAAGAACTTCATATTGTTAAAGAGACTCATGAAATCCCTGAACTTGAGTGCTGCCCAAACTTCACTTGGGGAGAAAATTACAAATAAATTCCAGAATATTGATTTGTTGGATTTTTCAGTGAAAGGCTGAAAAGATGACTGAGCTGAAAAAATCGAATTTCAAGGTTAATTCATCCCTAATAAAGGAAAATTGTACTCACCGCTTGTTTATGCATGCTGCAGTGCAAAATAAACTGTTCCTAAGCCCTGGAGAGCACTCCTTTTAAGTTGATGATGTCTTTGAAGCATAGTTGAAATTCTTTGAAGTAATGAGCTTCATGAAAAAAAAAAAAAAAAAAAAGAAAGAATGGATGTCTACTGATGCTATTTCATTAATGTTAGGTTCGCAGTAAACATTTAAGACAATAATCCAAGAGAGATGAATCATTTTATGATGTCACATTCCTGCCAAGCATTGCAGTGAAAAACTCCATAAGAGCATCTCAGCCTGGCTCTCCAGATAGCCAGACTGTGAAAAATAGTGTCTTAAAATATCAGCCTGTTTGCCTTTTTTGTGTGTAAAGATTTGAACACTGATCTTAGAATACTCAGGTTCATTTCTTGCTACAGGGAAATTAGCCTGGCTGGAATTAATGAAGGCCACAGTCGTTGTGTTTGTGGAATACCCAGGGAAAGAACTTTACATGTTTTTAATAATGTTAACTCTCCACATGGCTGGGTGTGGCAGATCCTCTCAGTGCTTCACCTGGAGATCCTGGGTCTTTTAATTAGTTAATTAATTTTTTTTAAAAAAATTTAAAATTAATTTTTGTAAGGAGATGGGGTCTTGTTATGTTGCCCAGGTTGGAGAGAAGGCCTGAGTCTTTTTACTGGTTGGATGCTTTCATCCACCTCCCTCTATGGGTGGGTGCTAAGAGATTCTCAGGTGTAATAGGCTGAGATATTGTGAAATATTACTTGGTCTGCATTCCCATTTCCTGGCATACAACTCCTAAAGTCCTTGGGATCTCCAAAGTGCTGTCTTTTATGTGTCTTTTGTCTGATAGGTTCAGGGTAGGGCTGGTTACCAGAGAAGCCAAGGCAGGATCAGAGGGTTGGGACTTTTAGCCCCAGGAGGGGAGAGGGGGTGAAGGTCAAGTTGATCCCCAGTGGCCAATGGTTTAATCAATCATGCTTATGTAATGAAGCCTCCATAAGAAGAAAGGAGGACAAGGTTTGAGAGCTTTTGGATCTCTGAACATGTGGTGGTTCCTGGAGGGTGGCCTGCCCAGGTGTCAGAGGCTTTGGAACCAGAGTGACTCCATCAAATGGGTGAGACCGGAATTGGAGGGACTGGTTTTTCAAGATACAGGTCACAAAGACCCTGCTGATAAAACTAAGTGCGGTAAAGAAGCCATCCAAAACCTGCCAAAACCAAGATGGTGACAAAAGTGACCTCTGGTTGTCCTCGCTGTCCATTATGTGCTAATTATAATGCATTAGCATACTAAAAGACATGCCCACCAGCACCATGACAGTTTCTGAATGGCATGGCAATGTCCAGAAGTTACCCCATATAGTCTAAAAGGGAGAGGAACTCTCAGTTCCAGGAATATGCTGCCCCTTTCCTGGAAAACTCATGAATAATCCACTCCTTGTTTGGTATATAATCAAGAAATAACCATAAGTCTATTCAGTCCAGCAGCCCATGCTGCTGCTCTGCCGATGGAGTAGCCATCCCTTTATCCCTTCACTTTCTTAAAAAACTTGCTTTCACTTTACTGTGTCGTCTTGCTCCTGAATCTGCGTGTGAAGGGGAGAACGTGCGTGGACTCCCAGCCTGAACTCCAATTTTGGGATTCACCCTGTGACACGGGAGGGTATGGAAGCTCTGCACCCTACACGTCTCTTCATCAGTATCTTCTGTAATGTCCTTTGTGGTAAACTGGCAAATGTGTTTGCCTGAGTTCTGTGAGCTGCTCCAGCAAATTGGTCAAACCCAAAGAGGGCCTTTTGGGAACCCCAACTTGAAACTGATCGGTCAGAAGTTCCAGAGGCCTGGACTTGCAGCTGGTATCTGGAGTGGGGTAGTCTTGGGGACTGAGTATTCAGCCTGTGGGATCTGACGTTATGTCCAGGTAAATCGTGTTGGAATTGAATTGGAGGACATCCAGCTAGCGTCCGCTGCTTGGTGGTGGGGAAATTCCTGCCCCGCTGCCTGCATTTGGTCACAGATGTCGTCTTCTGTGTTGATGATTGTTGAGGTGGTATAAGAGCAGAGGAAAAACATGGTTTGGGAGAGTTTTTCCCAAAACACGCACCTTCCAGAAATGGTCCCCTAGCTGGCCTCCTCCCCCTTCCTTGTTCTTCTTCCCTCATACCTTACAGGTTTCTCCTTCATAAACCTCGTGTGGCTGCATCTTCCCTGAGGGTCTGCATCTTAGGAGCCCAGCCTAAGATACTTGACGTACTTAGCAGATATATTTGAACTTTTGAATATATTGATTGTGAAACTTCGAGAAATAAATATCCATCTTGTTTCTCAATATTGCATATGTCAAGAAATTTATAGCCCACATTTACCTATAAATACATTATATTAGCATTAAACATTTCTTTTTAATGTTTAGATTTGGTAGTCTTACTCTCAAGGAGAAAAAAAGCAGTTTTGTCTAATATGTCTGCAGAGTGAATTTAAGAAATCCATATTTTTCTGATATTTTGTCTGAAAAGCACATTTGAAACTCCATAAGGAAACCCTTTCTCACGTGTTCAGTCTTTGACAGATCTCTCAGAGGTGTTTTGGGAGCTCAGGCTTGAGTCTAAGACAACTTAATCAAGGTGGCTTTCAAGATTTTTGGGAGTAAACGATCTCCTTGATCCTCTGAACACAAGTAAACATTTATCGAACATCATTGCCCATTTTTATCAACATTAAAAAAAGCCGGCAACAACTTTGATGTTGAAAATGATCTTGATTATGTTCTAATGGCCACTTTTGACCAGTAAAGACGAACCAGGGCAGACAAGCAAATGGAGACCTTGCGACTAAAATAAAGATTCTATTTTTCTTTTTAGAGAAAATGAACCATTTTCATCTAAAATTGCCACAGCCTTGCTTTGCTTTGAGTAATGATATTTAATTTGTTGAGACATTTGAAGTGACATGAAAGGCATGTTTTGTGTGTTTGGCTTTTGGGTTGATGGACAGCAAGGGACTGTGGGTTGCAGAAGGTTCTGAGGGCTCCCTTAGTGACCTCTGTGGTCTTTCCCTGCAATGACATTCATTGATAACAATATTTATTTATTTTTTCTTAACTAATACTTGAGTCTGAGTCAGACTGCCCTTTCTTCCAAATAAGGATGTTGTGGAAATTGCATTAAATTTTGAGTTTCAGGCCCAAACACCGAGGGACAGAGACTGCAGAATGAACCTCTCCCTGTGTCAACAGACTATACTAATTAACATGGTTGTCTTTGGCTGATCTGGGAAAATTAAAAGATGACCCAGGGTCCTCTTCGTGGACATTCTCCCTCTCTGCCTCCTTCCTTGCTTCTCCTTTCTTCTCTCTTCCCCTTCTACCCTCTTTTCTTCTTTATCTTCCTTCTCTTTCAATTCATTTCTTTCATCCATTTTCTTTTTTTTCTTCCTTTTCTCTTTTTCTTCTTTCTTTCACGGCAAGGGAAATATACACATCCCAAAATAATTGCAGCCAACATCTCACCTTTTTGATAATAAATATTCCACAACATCGACAGAAAAGGACTCCTGCAGTTGAATGTGAAGCAGAAAATCTGATGGAAAAGAAGTGGGTGTAGACAGCAGGGATTGTTCTTGCGTGAGGGTGATTCTTAAGGAAGGCATTTGTAAGGGAGGGGTCTGCAGGGGCCAGAAGCCAGAGGGAATTAAAACTCTGTGCCTTGGATGAGGATTCAAATCCAGAAATGATTTGCAGGAATCGGGAGATGCCTTTCTTGAGAAACGTTTGAGTTGGGCTGGTGTTGATCTTAATGGCCTGTTTAGGTTGTCTTCTGTATGCCTTAATTTGTTTTTTGTCAAATGGGAGCAAGGATCGTGATTCATTTCCATAGGTGAGAGGTATTATGAGGGCCAAGGGCCCACTGGAAGGCAGCATGGTGAGGAGAGATCAGAGCACAGAGCCGGGAGCCAGATCTGGGCCTTAGATCCAGCTCTGCTGTCCTCCAGGTTTGTAATCGTCAGTGTGTACATAGCTTCTGAAGATCTTTTCCTCATCCATGAAATGAGATGGTTGAGTTTCTCAAAATGGGGTGCATTTTCCTGTTTCAAAGCTGTTTTTTGCCCCCCTACACTTTTGGATAAATGCTTTTTAAAGGCATAAATGTGGTAAAAAAGTTAATTGCTCAGAAATTTTGTTGAAAGAGTGGATAGATGAATGAATGCTCCGAATCGGGGCCTCCGAGGGTGACTGTGCAGGCTGTGGGGCTGTGCTATACACAGCTCCAAGGGAAAGCGGACATGCTTCATGAAGATGGCGATGGCAATCCTGCCCCATGGATCTGTGCCAGATGGCTGCCTGATCCCAATGGACAAGGATTCAATGACCTGAAGCTGCTGAGAAGAACATGAGGCTCTTGAAAGATGTAACATCCCTTGTATCCTTCTATCAAGGGTCGTTTTCTAGCAGCTTCGAAATAATCCACTTGGGCTCCCCATCTTTCTCTCTCCCTACAGAAACACAGGTCCATGTGTGCTGTCTGGATCTGCAGCAGCCATGGGGGTCCAGGACCTGCTAAGAGGTCCTGGCAGGGCGCATGGGTCAGCAGAAGCCTCGTGTTGACGTGGGCCGGGAGAGAAATAACCTGGGTCTCCCAGCGCTTCCCTTGGAAGCTATATTGTGTAAGTTAACAAGCCAAAGAATCCCTCACTTTCTAACTAAGGAAAATATCTTTATCTCACTCGGAAAGCAAATCCCTCCTTTGTCCAGTAGAGCTAGAAGAAAACAAAGTTTTCTTAGGACATGCATCATTATTAAGAATTTTTCCTGTAAGTTTATCTGTGTGCCTTCTACAGTTACCTGTGTGTCCCCTGTGGTACCTATGGAAACCAGTTGTTGGGAAATCCTTGTTAAGGTAAGAGCATCTGTGGACCAGGGCATCCCAAAAGCTTTGGATAGGGGAGGCTGAGTTAATCGGTTAACACATTCCTAGCACCCCCTGCTGGACGTTGCTGCTCTAACTGACCTTGAAATTCTTGGACTTGGCGGGCCGGAGATATCATACCCAGCCAGCCACCACCCACCTCGCCCCACTGCTGTAGCCCCCACCTGATCCCGACTTCCAACCACGCCTTCTTAATCTTCTCTGTGATTTTATGTTGCTTTGTGTTTGTTTCTCACAAAGCCCTGATGAAACTATCAGGGAACAAAAGACGAGAGACAGGGGTCTGAATCCAGAGTAAAGAGTTTTAGTTCCAGGCACTTCCTTGGGCTCAGCAGATGCATTGCTCTTCTCTGTATGTCAGACATGAGGGGGTAGGTGAATTCCAAGGCTCCTTGTTGCAGAATAATGCAGTATGGTAGAGCTTGGGTTTTGGGGTCGGGCAAACATGGGTTTACATCTGAGCTTAGTACTTGAGGAAAGTTGCTTAGTGCCACGAACTTTAGCTTTATAAGCTGTAAAATGGGGATAATAATGATAATAGCTGTCCCTGGATTTATGGTGGAGATCACACGGGAGCAGGCATGCAAAGCCTGGCTCAGCCTGGCACGTTAGTTATCAGGCTCAGTTCATGGCAGTGGCTGTTTTTATTAATGCCACCGTGATCTTCCAATGATTTGATCCAGGAGACCTGCTGAAGAGAGCAAATCAATCTCTACACGATAGTGGAAGCAGTAGCATCGATGTGGCCTTGGTACTTATTTTGCATTTGGAAAAATTCCAAAGTGATTCATTCATCTCAGGTTTTTAGTGGGTAATTTGTCCCAAGTGAGTACCACTGGAGCCTGGAGCCATCTTCAGCCACGTGGGTGTCGTCACATCCCTGTCTGTGAGTTCAGATTTTGAATGAAGACCAGAGTCAATGGGGTAGGAAATTACAGCTGCTTAAGTGGCCCTGTTGGAGCCTGGGGAAAGCAGGGCTGTGTAGGTAATAATGGTCTCTGATGTTTCACAGCTGTAACTCTGTTCCTTGTTTCTGAGTAGGGCCAGGTTTTTCTGGTCTAGGTGCTCAGTCTACTTCTACCTATGAATATCTGTCCTTCTTCCTCCTCCTCTTTCACTCCTTCCTTGATTTTGCTAACACACATAGCACTCACTGTATCACTGTATCCTTGCCTCAGTACTTCACAGGAAAAACTCAGTTCATCTTCTCAACAACCCTGTGAGCTAGTTCCTGTCGTTATGCTCCCTTCACAGGTGGGGTGAGTAGCGCCACTCTGGGTCCTGGCATTCACTGGGAGGGAGACCTCAGGAGGGACCAGGTCAGGGCTCTGACTCGATACTCAGTACTGATGTTTGGTATCAGGAGGGCAGAGTGTGACCAAAGGTGTACATTTCACAGTCAGCTTCTGGTAGGGGACACAGGTTCTGTTAGGGGAAAATTTCCCATGGCCTTCTCTCATTTCTGCATGTCTTGCAAGCAGAGGCACTGTTTGCCTTTTGTTCTGTGTTGTCTGTGCATAACAAACATTCTTGGGAGACAGAGAGAGTGTCTCCCATTGGAACAAAGGTGGGCATGTGTATCAGTGCACTTTCACACTGCTGATAAAGACACACCTGAGACTGGGTAATTTATAAAGAAAAGAAGGTTTAATGGACTCACAGTTACACATGGCTGGGGCAGCCTCACAATCACAGCAGAAGGCAAAAGGCACATTTTACATGGAAGCAGACAAAAGAGAGAATGAGAGCCAAGAAAAAGAGGAAACATCAGATTTCATGAGACTTATTCACCACCACAAGAAGAGTATGAGGGGAAACCATCCCCATGATTCAATTATCTCCCACTGGGTCCCTCCTACAACACATGGGAATTATGGGAGCTACAATTCAAGATTTGGGTGAGGCTACAGCTAAACCATATCAGCATAACCCATATGCTTACTTACAATTGTAAAACATGCAGGTTCCCCAAGCTCAGCATTGCTGTTCTGTAATGCAACCCACTGCATATACAGTATTACCTGGCCTTCTTCATGTGGTCCTTTGGAAACTGAGGCTGAGGGCACTGGTGCAAAAATCCTGATTGTCTGGCTACTGCTGTTGCTGTGATAATAAAATCCATTGTCTCGGATGCAGGAGTCTCTCATGTATTCTGTCAGCATCCATGAAACAGGCAGGTTTATTTGTTGGCTTGCAGGTAGGGCAAAATCTCATCGTTTTCACAGTTTTTGACAGCTTCCAGGTTCATGACTTAGAGGAGGCAGAATTTAGGATTTTAATGATGAATCAGCCATAGCACCCACTTTAAATTGCTCAAAGACAAATGGGTGCAGAGTGAAAAGGATACATGAGAGAATGACATACAAGTTAAAAAGTGAATACTTTCAGAGTAGTTACAGGAAAAGGCAGTTGTTGGGCATGGCTTGAAAGAGGAATGAGATTTTGATGGATTAGGAAGCTGGGCAAGGGAGTTCTAGGCAGAGGGAACAGAGTGAATGGGAGCACAGAGGTGCATGCGAAGGCCAAGAGTAAATTCAGGGGACAGTGTCTGGTTACCTACAATTGTAAAATATTTCTTTAGTAAAGTGTAAGGAGCAGTGACTAGAAGAAACAGCATGGACTTCGGAGTCAGACAGTAAGTCCAAGAGCATGAGAGCCAGAAAAGCGTGACCAGCTGGGCTGGACTGCTTCGTCCATCCTTCCAGAGTCACTCTTCACCCTTCACTTCCTGCTCACTGTCCTGGCAGCCTGGCCTTGTCCCCTTGCTCTGTCTGGGTTGGCCAATGGGAGGCGCCAGTGGGAGATGAGTGTGTTGCAGGAAACTGATAACAGGAGAGACTGATATGGAGAACAGGAGGATTGTTTATTTTAGGTACTCACCGGCTCAGTGGATTCATATCCACAAAGCTGAGCATTGAACAAAGACTGAGCGGGGTTTTTTTAAGTGGACTTACAGGAGCAAAACAAAAGCAGTGAATCATATGACAGGTCACATAATCCATAGCATAGTATAACTTGTGGCCCTGCATAGCTGTTGGCCTTGTAGCTGCATTGAAAGAAAAACAAGAACTGGCTAAATACAGACATTTATAAAACATAGTTGTACTTAAGAAGCCAGGGAAAGGAGGAGTAACAGTAAAGAACTTTGTCTTTCTCTCTTTTTTTCCCTTCAACCTTTCTCTGGCGGGGGGTTGTCTGGAGCCCATTCCTTTGGCCTTGGCTTCTTACACAACGTTATCTTATAACTGTCCTTGAAGTGAGCTTGCTAGGCAGAGTTCTTTTCTTTTTAACGCTTGCCTTGCCTGTTACTTTTCTTGGAGTGAATAAATGCATATTTATTTTAAGTTTCTGCCTCATGTGGATGAGAGGCGAGTGAGGTCAGGGTTTTGATCTTGGCTCCTGGCCTGCGAGGTTGCCTCGGACTACTCTTGTCCTTTGATGGAAAGTCACTGTGCCCTCAAGGGGGTCTCTAACCATCTCTCTCTTTTTGATTTCTATAAATTCCTTCCTCTCACCTTTTCAAGTGGTAATGACTCCTTTACAACTAGCCAGGTAACCACACTCTCCTGTGTGGTCCCCAACCCTGCCTGTTAGGGATTGTGTAGTCCCTATGGAAACTAACACGCCTCCTGGGATCTGACTGGAGTGGGCTAGCTTCCCTGTTGGGATCTGAGTGGCTGACGGGGACGAGATGGGAAGAATGTTAGGTTAAACCCTAGAGGACATGTGTTAGGAGCGTGTCTGAAGATGGTTTCCTAGTTTCACCTCATTAACTCCATTCTCCCTTTAAGATCCAACTCAGATGTCTGTTTCCCTGGAAAGATTCCCATGAACCCGTTCCACTTTCCATAGCATTTATTGACTGTGTTCTAACTGAATCCTTTTCTATCTCTCTCTTCTGACCTCAGGTATCTGATGAATCTCCGTATCTCTTATACTGCACACAATAAATACCCATTGAATGAATGAATAAATATATGGATGGAAGGACAGACGAATGATGCCTGTAGATGGATGAATACTTGATCCCATGCCCATTGAGGGTTTGGGTCAGGGGACTGATGTGAGCAGACACATGGAAGCACAGGCAGCCCCTGGCCTCCAGCAGATTCTTCCAACCCAGCTGGAAAGACATCATATGGACATGGGAATTCTCTAACTCTGAAAGGCCCCCTCTGCTGAGGTATCAACAGTGTGCATGACCAGAGGTCAGAAAGAAAGGAGCTCACTCTGCTCTGGGCAGGGGGAGATCAGGGAAGGCTGCCTGGAGGAAGCGAGGCTGGAGTAGGGCACTGAAGGATGGGAAAAGTTAGATGGTTGGAGAGGTGGAGGGAACAAAGGCCTGAGAATCTGATGGGCCAAAGGGAAGACAGGAGACAAGTAAAGCTTGGAGATTTTGTTGAGAAAAGAGGAGAGGAGGCAATTAAGTTGGGAGAAATGACACCAGAAAACCACTGAAAATGCCCCAGTGGGATTTGTTACTTTAAAGAAAAAACAACCACAAAGAAAAACAACGAAACAATCATGCTTTCTTTAGTAAGGTGTATGGAGAAGTGGTGCCAAGAAACAGCATGGATTTCGGAGTCAGGCAGACCTGGGCTTGAATTTCAGCCTTGCTGATTTTTTACTGTGTGACTCTGGACAGGTGACTTTACCTCTCTGAACCATAGTTTCTTTTTCTAGAAAATAGCCCTTGTAATATGTACCTCTTAGGGTTACTGTGAACAAAGGATACCATGGAAGCAACATGCCTGTCATAGTGCTTTGTGTATGGTAAGTACTTTGTTGATGTTATTGTTAATACTATGACTACTATAGCCTTTATGTACTTTGTTTTATTTTGTTTTGTTTTGTTTGGGGGAACGTGGCATTTGAGAGTCCTGGGCATTGTCTGCAGTAGCTGTGGCAGCTGTGATTGTGGGTAATAGAAGGAGAAGTCATGCAGGCACAGGGCTTTTTTTCTTCTCTTTTTTTTGTGGCCTGAAAGAATGAGATAGCAGAATATTAATACTGCTATCTGGAGGCTTGACGCTGGGGCCTGGCGGGGGCTTGTTTTTGCAGCCAGAAATAGTCTGGCCTTTGCCTTTCCAGCGGGCAGGTTGCCAGGCCAACGAGTGTGTAAACCACTCAGCCGAACAAAGCAAAACTATTTTTACCTTGGGGAACCCAAGAATGCATCACAGAGTCTACGCACCTGCCCCACCCAGCCTGGCGACCCAAGCCAGTCGCCAATGGAGGCTGGTCTCTAGCAAGCAAGTGGGAAGCAAACAGCCCTGCCCCTTGGGGACCAGCTGCCTGGCAAGGAGACCGGGTGTTCCAGAAAGGCCCAGAGTGCCCCTCTTTCTCCTCTAGCCAGAGACTAGGAGACCAGAAACTCTCACTGAGAGAGTTTCTGAAGTGGTCAGGCAAGGAGCAATAAAGGCTTAGTTTTGCCTCCTTATTCGATATGAATAACAGCAATCCTACTCATAGCAATGCCTTCCACTCACTGAAATTATGCTAGCCACAGGCACTGTGCTAACTGCTTACATATGTCATTGTCTCTTAGCCTGTAATAAATATCTCCATGAGGGACATTCCCAGTTTTCTGATGTAGAAGCTGAGACTCAGAGAGGTTAAGTGACCTGTCCAGGGTTACCCAGCTAGGATGCAGTTTGACCCCAGGCCCATTCACTACAGAGTGGATGCTCTTCTCACCTCCCTCACTGTCTCCCCACACAGGTGAAGAACAGGGAGGAGCCAGCCTCGGAGTTGTCATGGGGAGAAGGGTGCCTGTGGTCCTGCCCATGCAGGGCTATGAAGGTGTGGAGGCCGGGAAGAGATTGGGAGAGCCCCACTGCCTGCAGATACGCACACATACTGGAGAGCAAGGGTGGCACCATGCCTGGTTCTCTGATGAGTAGGAGGGAGGCCAGGGTGTAAAAGCCTACAGAACTGAATCCTCCATGAGTTACCATAGTGAAGGCTTTTCTTCCTTTCTCCTTCCCTCCTTCCCTTCCTTCTGTACTCACCTCTTGGTAGGATGTAGCAGAAAGAGCACAGTCTCAATAGTCAGCTTTTGATCCCTCCTCTTCTCCACGT
The DNA here is from genome assembly GCF_001698545.2 of Rhinopithecus bieti. Taxonomy (NCBI): domain Eukaryota; kingdom Metazoa; phylum Chordata; class Mammalia; order Primates; family Cercopithecidae; genus Rhinopithecus; species Rhinopithecus bieti. The sequence goes on from NW_016805922.1 coordinate 946,642, forward strand.
ACTTGACTCTTTTCATCCTTCAGTGCCCAGTGTCAGCCTCGCCTCCTCCAGGCAGACTTTCCTGATCTCCCCCTTCCCAGACAGGAGTGGGCTCATCTGACCTCACTGTCTCTGAGCATGGAACACCTCAAAGAGGGCCGCCTGTCAGTGCTAGAGACCTTCCACGTGTCCATGTTGTGCCTTCCTACCTGGGTTGAAAGCTGCTTGAGGGTAGGGGCTGAGTCTTGGGCTTCTTCATGCCACTTTGTATTACTCCTCTGCCTCCAAACCTTCCATGACTTGTACTACCCTTTGGATTGATTATTCATCCACCCACCTATTCAACAAATACTCATCAAGTGCAGTGTTAGTGATGTGAAGATGCCTGAGACGCTGTCCTGAAGTCTAGAGTCAATCAGGAAAGAGAGCTAAGAAAGCAGGTGTTTATAAACAGGGTGGTGGGCCAGGCACAGTGGCGCATGCCTGTAATCCCAGCACTTTGGGAGGCCGAGGCAGTAGGATCACTTGAGGTCAGGAGTTCCAGACCAGAGGAGTGAAATCCCTTCTCTGCTAAGAATACAAAAATTAGCCTGGTGTGATGGTGTGTGCCTGTATCCCAGCTACTCGGGAGGCTGAGGTAGGAGAATCGCTTGAATGTGGGAGGTGGAGGTTGAAATGAGCCGAGATTGTGCTACTGCACTCCAGCCTGGGTGACAGAGTAAGTGAGACTCCGTCTCAAATAAACAAACAAACCAAAAAATGAAACAGAGTGGTAAATCCCATGGAAGAGGAGGCAGACACATCATGGGAGCCAGAAAAACCCACGTTCAAATCCTGGCTCCACCACTTCCCACCTATAGGAGCTTGGTCAAGTCACTTCCTCCCTGTGCCTCAGTTTTCTCATTTATATACTGAGACTAATAACAATTCTCAACTCACAGGGTTGTAGTGAGGACTGAATGAGATGATGTAGCCTTTTCGTCCTTTCCGTCATGTTGGCTCCACATGGGCAGAGGTTGTGTCTTCCTCACTCCCAGTGGTGTCCCCAGCCTAGGGCACATGGTGGGTCATGACAACTGTTTGTGGAATGGCTGTTGCTCTGTCCCTGAGTCACAGTCAGTGACTGCCTGGTGCTGTCAAGAGGGGCTGAGAGCCCAAGAATTGGAATGATCAACCCATAAGCAAGTTTTGTGCGAGGCTTGGAACACAAAACTGGGCAGAGGTGGCCAGGTGGCAGGCAGCAGCTAGGTTCCAGGAGGTCTCATTTCCTGTATGTTAGAGGAATAAATAGTAAAAAGTGTCCTGGACCAAACCTTTTGTTCCTTTTCCTGCCAGACTTGTTCATGGGAAAATTAGCTGCTTTTAGCAGAACATGGAAAAGAGGGAGAGTATATATTGTCAGAGATTTAAGTTTCTCAATTTCGAACCTAAACATGAAGGCTTTTCATTTGGGCGTGTTCTGTTTGAGATTTGCACAAACCTGGTCTCTCTTTCTCTTTGTCTCTCTCTCTTTCTTAAAGTCTTATTTCCTTGGTTATTGTTGAAGTGGGACACAAATTATTAAAAAACAGAACAAACCACCCAACAACTAGAAACTTTGTTTTCATAGCAGCACAGACTTATATTCAGTTAGAATAATATTCTTTTGAAATTCGATATCCCCTATTCCACAGTGGTAGGAGAAGAAGAAAAAAAAGTGGAGATATCTGAAAAATTCCCCAGTGTTCTGAACTTAGGATAGAACAGAACGGGTTTTGAAATCCTGGCCTGTGTGTTTGCCTCCCGAGTCTTCTACTCTACCTTCAATCATTCTTCTGACAAAAACAGAAGAGCGAGAGGCTGTGTTATCAGTTTGCTGACTGGCTCTGAACAAAGAAATGGTGCTTTCTCTCCACGCTGTCAGTTCATTCATTGACGTCAATCAGAAAATTGATTCGAGGCATGTTTGGGATTCCAACTAGTTTGTGTGCATAGTGAATTCCAAGTCAATATTTTCAGAGGGATGAAATAGATAGAGGTTGTGGGGACTAATGGGGGCAGGAATGACCCCCTGAGACCTTGGGAAGCCATCTACTGTGGTCTTGGGGAGGCCACACCCTGAGATCTGCGGGAGAAGACCACATACTGTGATTTTGGGAAGGCTGCACACTGAGACCTTGGGGAGGACACCCACTGAGACATTGAGGTATTTATATTTTCCCTGGAGCTCCGGTATCTATCTGTAAAGTGGGGTGATATGGTTCTAGTCCTACTAATTTACCCTATGGAAACACATACACATGTGCAGGCATAAGTACAAGGCTATCTTAAAGCACAACAGTGTAACTGCAGTGAAATAGGAGACAATTTGGGTGTCTATTGAGAGGAGAATGGTTAAATACATCATGATACATTCCTATAATGGGAAACTATGAAGTGTTAGAAATAAAGGAGGCTGAGATGACGTGGGTGATTCTACAAACATGATGTTGAGTGAAAGAAGCCAGATTCTTTTGTTAAAAATTCATTTGCTGAAACTCTATCCCCCAATGTGATGATATTTGGAGATGGGGTCTTCAGGATGTAATTAGGTTTAGATGAAATCGTGAGGGTGGGGTCCCCAGGATGGGATTAGTGCCTTTGTAAGAGACAGAAGAGAGCTTGCTCTCTGTCTTTCTCCTCTCCACATGAGAGCCTAGCAAGAAAGCAACCATCTACAAGCTAGGATGAGAGCCCTCACCAGAACCCAACCATGCTGGCACCCTGATTTTGGAATTCCAGCCATCTGAATGGTGAGAAAATATATTTCTGTCGTTTAAGCCACCATTCTGTGGTCATGGCAGCCTGAGTTGACTAATATAAATGCCTGCTGTTTGAGTCCAAGTGTATCAAGTTCAATAGGCAAAACTGAGCCATGGTATTACAGGCAGGGGAATGGTTCCCACTGGGTGTGGTGGGAGGGTCAGGAGGTGGAGAGTGAGTACTGGAAAGTGGCCTGAGGTGGCTTCAGAACTGGTCATGTTCTGTTCCCGATCTGAGTTTTGGTCACACGGGTACATTTACTTTGTCAAAATGCACCCAGTTGTGTGCTTAAGATTTGTGCTTTTTAAATGATGTGTGTTATAATTCCGTAAAATGTACACAAAGAAAATAATCTCATTCAAAATTATCAGTAAAACAAAAGTCTTGTGAACAATATTTTAGTTATTTCTATATTATTAGTATCTAGCCCAGTGCCTGAATTTAAACCAGATTGTGTGTTAAATGTAAAATTTACTACAGCAACAATAAAATAAACAAGATAAAACTGTGTGTGCTATTGACACAGAAAGATATCCATATTGTATTTTGTGTTTTTTTTTAACAAAAAGATTGAGCCATATTTATAGCATGATTTCATTTATGCTTTTTAAAAATTCTAAGTATATGCACACTTATCAGCAGATTTACATGTAAATAGACATATGGACATTGGAAGTGGGGTGACCATTAGTTTTTAGCTATTAATCTTTCAAAACTTTGATTTTTTAAGGATTAGGATATTTCTTTTATAAATATAAAAAATAATGGTGAAGGTAAATAAAAGAGGACAATGAAAGAGAGTTTGAAGCAGATGACATCTGCGGCCCCTGCCTCTTGCTCTGAAGTCTGTGATTAACATTGACCTGCTTCATGTCCAGCCAGATAGATGGCCAGGTTTGAGTTGGACGACACTAAATCTCCATGTGATTCTTAATTTAGATCCAAAAAAGTGTCCATTCTTGTGGCTGTCATTTGAGTTTTTGGTTGTGGATTCTCTTTCTCCAAGTGGATGTGGAACTGGCTCTGGAAGCCAGGTACAATGGTGGAGTCTCAGGCCATTTAGGTGGTGATCCCCAGAACAAAGAGGAGCCCAGTCTCCTCCCCACTCCCAGGGAGATGGCCTGAGGGAAAGGGGGAGTCAGTCACATGCTTATATTCATAAATAATAGCCCTGTGGAGAGTGGCCTGAAGACACAGAGGAGAGAACAGTTGGTTCTGGTCAGGCTTCCTAGAGGAGAGGGCATCTGAGATGGTCCTTGGAGCATGAGTAGAAGTTTGCCAGGCAGAAAATGGTAGGAGAATGTTTCAAATAGGGGAAACTGTATGCATAAAACCTGGTATAGGTATATCAGGGGAAAACATGTGAAGGCTAAGGCTGGAAAGGCCGTTTGGAGGCAGATTGAAGATTTGGACTTTATCCTAGGGTAATAAGGAGCCATAGAAGATTTGAAGCAGGAGACTTAATCAGATCTAAGTAGGCAGGAAAAGCTTTCCACCCTTCCCCTTTCTTTCCTCTCTCTTATCCTGCCTTCTTGGGAGGGAGACTCCGAGCAGCAGGAATAGAAGACAGTCTGGGTAGACAAGATAAGCATTGAGGTTATGCCATGGAAGGCAGCTGCTATTAGTGACACAAAGGTTTGCTTGCCTTGTGGATGTCTTATTGGGAAAAATCCAGAGCTGGTAAAGTCATTTCTGTAAACGGTCCATAAGGCTACTCCTGATCACAAAGCACCTGAAACCCTGGGATTGGGGGAGATTGTGGTACAGGTGCAGATGGAGGGAGATCAGAGACATCCCAAGGAGGACTCTGTGTGCTTGGATCAAGGACTCAACAGGAAAGGTGGGAGAGTTCTGTCACACTGTGGTCACTGTGTGTCATCCTGATCATGTGATCATTTGATTTTCCTTTTGGAGATGGATGGTTGACCTCCATCGTTTCCTGGTCATCACTGTGCACGCAGGACACGCTGTAGAACAGCTCCCACTGGCTGGCAGTGCTAAGCAGGTGCGGAGGGGGGCAGAGACCCCAGGATGGAGGAGTGAGTAGAAGCCTGCCTGAGGCAGTTGCCACGGAGATGGAGGGAGGAGAGATTGGCAGGTGTGTGTATGTGGGAAGATAAGAGACTGGAGTTGAGGATAATTAGGGGTTTCCTATATGTGTGGCTGGGCATGATGGTGAAGAGGCAGAGGAGGGGAGGAGCTGGCATGGGGAAAAAGAGAATTAGGCTGGAACCATGGGAACATGTCCATCCTTGCTGAGGCCTGTCTCTCCAGTTGACATTAGATGGGAGGCCTAACATCAGGGGATGGAGGAAAAAATCATTTCTGCCACTTTTGGCTTCATGGGAGACTCTGTAATGGGGCTATGTCTGATGTTACTTACCGCTCTGGTACCCATCAAGGTCTCTGCAAGGAACTAAAACTTCTTAATAATGTGTGAAAAAAATACACGATGCCTCATTCTGCTCCTGCTCCCAATTTTCTGTGTGGCCTCAGGAGTCACTTCACCTCTGGGGACCTCAGGGCAACATGCAAAGCATATTTGTCCTGGAAGAAATCCTGGGCTATGGTCTGCTACTCACTGCTATGGGAGCCTGGACAAGTCCCTTCCTTTCTCTTGACCTTGGTTTCCCCGTGTGCACAGTGAAGAAGTAGAACAAGAAGAATTCTGAGGTGCCAACAAGTGCTCACCATCAGCAATGATGGCTTCCCTCACTTGCCTCCCCTCTTGCTGAGATAGCAGAGAGATGCAATGGGCTGGATCCTGAAGCATTTATGACAGAAACACCCTCTGCAAACACAAGGACTGGAAGTTAGTGTTGTCCCATGGCCTGGGAAGGCTGGTGGTGCCTTGCAAAGCAAATTGAATTTGTGTTTGAAAATTTCAGTGACCAAATAGACTGGCCTTTTAAAATTCCAAATTGGTTTTGTAGATAAATGGATCAGATTAGTAGGAAGGAAGGGAGAAACGGAGGGACTGTGCAATGTGCGTGCAATTGCTGGCAGGCAGCTTCTGCATTATGAGATTAGCATCTTTGCCTTTTGCTGGAAATAAGCCACTCTGTTCTCCCTGCCTGCCAGGAGCCACGATTTAAAACCTCTCCCATTTTCTAGCCTAGTGAGGACAGCAGCCAGAACCACAGAAACTTGTTTTAGTTGGTTTAATCTGAAGCCCCCAGGAGCATCTGCGTTGACCCACAGAAGACCTCCATGGGAAATGTCTTTCAGAGTCCAGGCCACGGATGGAGCAGGAACGGTCACCGGTCGGTTTTTCAACCACAGGATGGAGCTTCCTGTAGTCCCAGCTTCCAGGGAGGCATCCTTCATTAAGTCTTTGAGCTACATGGTCAAACTGAACTCCTTCCTGCTATTCTTGTAATGCGGCACTCAGACTGGATTCCTGTTTTTGAAGAAGTGAGTGTCTAGAAACAGGGACAAACTGGTATTTAAAAATTACTAGTTGCCTTTTTTTGTCTGTCAGTTTCCCCACAGTTGGAACAAAGCATATCTTTAAAGAAAACTGTTTAGAAGTCCAGGACAATGGGAAGATAAAGTCCCTGCCTAATAATAAAAAATGTATATTTATTTATTTATTCATTCATCACATATTTATAGAGCATCTATTATTTTCCAGGCCCTGTTCACAGTGCTAAGTATACAGCAGGGAACTAAACAGAGAAAATATGCTTTTGGGTTTTATCTTGGTAGCCTACATCCGGATTATGACAGGTGTTGAACAAAACACATAATAAGTTAGTTAATGTGTTGGATAGAAGTAAGAGCCATGAAGAAAAACAAAAGCAGGAAAGAAAATTTGAGACTGGAGATTTGGTGGTGGCGGCAGGGTGTTCAATTTTAAATAGGGGCCAGGGACAGCCTCCCTGGGAGAGTGACATTTGAGCAAAGGCCTGCAGGTGGTGAGGGAACAGGTTGTGTAGAGTTCTGGAGGGGAATTCCAGGTCACCAGCACAGCCAGTGCAAAGGCCCTGAGGTGAGAATGTGCTTGGTGTGACCAGTGAACGATGAGGAGGCTGGTGGGGCTGGAGGAAAGGGTTGAAGGGAAGCAGGCAGAGGCCATATTGGCAGGAAGGGTGCAGAGTGTCCCTCGCAGAGCACGGCAAGGACTTGGCTTTCAGTCCAAGTGATTTTGTAGCCAGGGAGGGTGTTGAGCAGAGGAGGGCTATCTCCTGACTTACAGGTGTAGAGGGATCAGTCTGAGTTCTGAGTTGAGCATGGGCTTTGTCAGGGCCAGGGCAACAGCTAGCAGACACATGAGGAAGTGACTGCAACAATCCAGGTGAGGGGGGCTGGGGACTCAGGCACGCGTGGGAGCAAAGAAGCAGACTGGGAAGGGACCCAGGCCGATATGACTTGCTGACATTGAATGAGGGTATGAGGAAAATGAGGAGTGAAAGCGGGTGGAGACCAGGGGTTCAGCGTTGAACACACACAGAGAGCTTGAGGTGTCTGTTAGACAACTGAGGGGAGATGTCCCGGCCAGATAGAGGAGTCGGGAGTTCAGAGGAGAGGTCCAGGCAGAGGCAGAAATTGGGAATGGTCAGTGTGTGGACGACCATCACACCGAAGGAGGTCACCAAGGGAGTGAGCACGGATGGACGGGCACACCCTGATATTTAGAGATTGCGGGAGAGGAGCCACCATCCCACCTTGCCCGCCCCTGGGAATTGCTCTGGGAATGAGGAGAAATGCAATTCCTGCCATTCTCATGAACTACAGGAGCCTTGGGGCCCTGGATGTGGTGAGATGTGGTGAAAGTTCCTGTTGCAGGCAGCGTTCTTGGGAAGAAGACTTTGAGAAGGAGGAACTTTGTGTGTGGGAAGTTAGCTGGGGGTCCTTTTGGGATCAAGTCCTGTGAGGAAGCAAAGGCAGCAGGATTTCGCATAGGGAGGAGTTGAGTCACGCTGCAGTCAGGATGAAGGTCTCGCCCATTGTTGGAGGGTAGGGGCTCAGGAGCAGGGCAGCTCTGAAGAGTTGCCCTGAATGAAGGCCCAGGGTGAGTCAGGGAAGGGCTTGGTCAGGCACTGGAGATGAGGTTCTCGTCCTGAGGGGACCTGGGAGGGCAGCCCAGCACTCACTAAAGCACCCAGGGGAAGGCAACCAGGCCGTCATTAGACAGTGGGGGCCGGCCAGAGTCTCTTAATAAAGTTGGTGAGTTGGGTTCCTGGAGCATCAGGATTGGTGGAATCCTGGAGCTGCGATGTGTCCAGGGTCAAGGTTAATTTTTGTGCTGTGTTTCATCATTTCCTCAGCTGCATTTTGGGAGGCTTCCAAGAGGGGCCTCAGCTATGTCAAGGGGATGAGGGAAGGGGTGCTGGGGCCTGGAGGAGGTGACAGAGGGAAGCCCAGGGCAGCAGCAGACCAGAGTCACAGAAGACAGTATGGCTTTGGTGAGCACTCATTGGAAGCTTCCAGAAAGACTTCGGGATTGGGGGCACTGGTGTGGCTTTGCTGTTGTTGAGAAGACAAAGGTTCAGGCTTGGTTAGGAACGGGAAAGGTGGAGGGTGACCTTCCTGAAGGCCGCTGGCCTGCAGGCATCATAGTTTCTCAGCTTTCCTCCATTGCTTTCTGTTCAGCTGATTGGGTAGCCAGACTTACACGGGCCAAGCCACTAAGTAGCCAGGTCAGTAAAAACCATGCCACGTTCCTTCCCCCAGCTTCTTACAATGACACATAATGCACAGAATTGTTTGTCATCTACATCAGGGCCTTGGTGCCAACTTACTCTCATTCTGGTTCTGCCACACCAGAGCTGTGTAACCTTGGGTAAGTCACTCAACCTCTCTAAGCCCTTGTTTTCTCATCTATAAGAACCATATCTATCTTACGGAGCTGTTGTGAAGGTTTAAATGAGAAAGCATCTGGGAAAGCATCTCCTTTCCTTTGTGGTATTTGGGGGCATCAAAAAATCTCAGTCCCTGTTTTCTGTCTGTGCAGTTAGAAGTCCACGACTTGGGCCTGGAGGGATGTGCCAGTTTCCCTGGCTCCCAGAGAGAGGAGGGTGCTCAGGCACAGTGTTTTGAGACCTCTTACTTGGACAAGTTTCTTATTTGTATCAAGCCCATTCTCCTCTACTCCATATTCCATTCACACCATGGGCACCGCTGGTCTCCATCCACCCAGGCTGCAGATAAGCCAACAACAATGTTATCGTGGCTGCCAGGCCCTTTGGGGCAGAACTCCTTTGTTGGTAGTCTTGGCTCCTGTGAGGGTTCCGGGTGGCTCTAGGTTCAGTTGGGTTGAGAGGGCCTGAGGCAGGGCCCGGTTCCTGGGGGATGTGCAGGGAGCATTCACTGGATGAATGAGAGTGAGGGCTCTGTAGATGGTGGGGTGAGACCTTCATCCAACAGGAGCTGAACAGTAGCCGGCTTCTCTGAGACAAAAAGAAATAACCAGACCAGGCACTGTTCAAGGTTCTGCCCCCTGGGAGTACCTCTCCTCACCACGGTCCTTCAGGGATGATCTAGAAAGAGGCTGCAGTGCTGTTGTGTCCACTTTAGGACTTTGAACTCAGTCTACCCTGATTCTGAAGCCATAGACTGTGATGTTCTACTACTGCCCACATCCCACTTCATTTAATCACCAAGCTTTTGCTTTAATATTCTTCTGAAGGGCTCAGTCCAAAGATAAGAAACTCTTCTCACAGAAAATTTCTTTGTTCAGGTGAAAATGATCTCCATTCCAGACCAGGTCTCCACATGCCTGCTCATGGATAGGACAGGTGTCCTGAGATTCTGTTCTGCTGTTGCCTTCCCACATGCCCCTTTAAATACTTGAAGACAGTTATTGAGCCTTGCTTCTAGGCTTTTCCCTCACTATCATGTTCAACTGCAGTCTGACCACATGGTTCCTTGATTCCCTTCTAAAGCTCTGCCGTACCCTAATCCTTCCTGCAGCCATGACATATCCCAAGACAGACACCCACCTGTGAGATTACATAGATTTTATTTCCAAGAACAAACAACGTTCTCAGACAGCAATCAATGGATAGAGTCAGCTCCTGGACAGCTGTGCTAATTTCACAAATGTTTCATGAGCACTCAGCACATGCAGTACACGAGGTGTGCAATGATTCATATTCGTGGATCCCTGAGGGCCAGTTCAGGAGGAGCTCTCAGAGCCCACTCATTTCCGTCAACAGCAGGGAGGCAGAATGACTGTCAGATGTCAGGCACAGCGTGGGTGCCTCTTTTCCCTGACCCCAACCTCCTTTGATTCTATAATAGTAAGAGGCAGGGACCAGTACTAGTCTCACACTATTATGGGTCCTAGAGCTAATGCTGCTTGTTCCTGCTGACACCACGGATGGTAGGTGTTGATGGGTACATTATTTGCCCCGAGTCACTCAAGCACACTGTTGCAGACAGCACTTCCGTACTGATGCCAAAGCAAGATTAGAAAGGTCTAGCTGTTGGTTTGTTCATCTTCCATGCATTTTAAGAGCTTTTTATTAACTTACTATTATGTGACCTAAGTAATGTTCAGAAAATGACTGTCATTCCTGCTGATCACCACTCCCTGGTTACGAAGACACAGCTCAGAGTTGTCTGCATTTTTGCAGCCTAGATTTCGGGTCCTTGTAATGCTCAATTCTCTTTAACATTTTGTTCAATTTGACATTTAAAGAATTTTCTGTGGTTGTTCCTTTTAAATGCTGAGGAGGGTTTTAGGTAAGCATATATTGCTGCTTAAAAAGTACTCAAGATATAATGGTGGTATATTGTTTTAGTCAAATTGCAAGTATTCTGTCATTAATTTATCATTTATCATGTTTTGGCTCAAATACATACACATATGCAAGCACGCATAAACAGACACAGAAATGGATGCTCACACACATGTTTAGGGTAAAATATACACACAGAGAAAGGCACACAAATGATAATCCTATTTACCATGGGGACAATTCTATAAGGGCTTAAAATCATTGCTTCTTGTATAAAGGTATCAAAAGACCACATTTCTTCCTCAGGATCATGGTCTTCCTTGTGTATACACAGTAATGAAATTTATATGACTCTCAAGTATCAGAAATCCAGTGCTCCTACCAGCCACAAAAACCTATTTGTGAGGACTGAGTCACCTAAAGTGTTTGTGAAATTGTGAATAATGCTGAAGATTGCACTTGCATGCTATCGGCGATGGGCATTCAGTGAGGAGGGTGAAGACAGTAGAGAGAATAAAGACACGCTCTTTACGGAGCAGCTGGGAGCCATCTCTGTTCAGTGTGGCCATCCCAGACAGGCCAAACTTTAGGACACTGACAAAATAGTCCTGATGCTTCCCTGGTGAAGGCAATCCCAGGTTGTCATTGAGGAATATCATGGCACATCCCAGGTGCATTGCTGGGATGGGGAAGTCAAGGCATAGGGCAGTTTCATCGCCCTGGCCAGAGAACCCCAGGTTCAGCTGCAGAGGAGTGATTACCAAGAATGCTGTGGAAGGAGTGGGACCCGTAGAGCCTCAGGGACCAGCTCACAAGTTCTGTGTTTAGACTCATGCAGAGGAGGATGATCTTCCAAGGGCTGAGGTTGAAGGGGTGTCAAACTCCAATGGAAAAGGTTTAGGAAAAGACCTTTTACAAATCCAAAGATGTTTCACAGTGGGCAAGGCTGGTGTGGCAAACTGTAGTGGCCCACGTGGCTGGGTTGGGAGCCAGCTCTGCCCATGAGGTGCTGTGTGGCTTTGCGGTGTGGCCTCACAATCCCAGCTTTGTTTCTTCCCCTGGGAGATGAGGCTGGTGCTGCTCAAGACCTCAGAGGCCCTGCCCAGCCTGAGTATCTGTATATAATATCCCCCTTGGGGAGGTACTCTCCTTGTGGTTATGACCTTTTTTCTGCATGCCCCCTACGATACTTAGGACTCTGCCTCCTACTTAGGACTCTGCCTCCTACAGCTGGGCAATGTAGCTCAGTGGTCAGGCACTCTGACTGGAGAGTCAGACTGATGAGGGTGTGAATCTATCATCCTGCTCAGAAAAATGGGCATGATACCAGTGCCCCTCTCAAAGGCGTGCAGTGAGGACATGAGTAACTAGAAGCATCCACAAGAGCTTGGCCAGTAGAAGGCTCTTGTGGAAGAGGAGCTCCCAGAACCCGGTGGATTGGGTGCCGAGCAGCTATGATGAATGGTATAGATGTTTCCTTTTGTTGTATTCAAACTGGTAACAATGGGCCTGCTGTTCTGGGAGGGGCCTGAGGGTGGTCCATCAGAGCACATCGGTCCAAGCACACTAGAAGGGCAGACATCTCTTTGGCAGGACGTCTGGACCATGGACAGGGATCTGAGTGAAGATGACAGTAAGTAGAGCCTCGAAGATGGCATGGAAGACTGTGTGGAGATATTTTAGCCTGCATTTGAGGAGGACCTAATCTGACCTTTAATATGTTGGAAGTTGTGTATCTATAGTTTTTTCTAATAAGCTCTGTAGCTAGCACTGTGTGAACTCTTCCATCTGCCCTAAATGCAGTCCTGGGTCTGCATCTGGGTTGCCGAGAGCACCCCTTTCTTCCTTCTTCTCATATGTAAAACCTACCTGTAGCTTGCAATCTCTTCTTCTGTTATGTGCCTTTGGACAATGGAGAAGGAAGGTGAAAGACGCAGTTGAGAAGTTTTCTCTCTATCACAGTGACACTGTGCAAACCGTATATTCTTTTTCCTTTTTTTTTCTCCAGTTGACAGTATCTCCTGCTCCCAGCCAAATGTAAATGAGATTTTCAGGATTCTTATTTCAGTCACAATTGGATTCAGTTCTTAGATGAGGTTAACTCTACGGAAAGGTTGGGAAAAGTCTTCACTCATGATCTTTCTCTGGCAAACAGCTGGCTCGTTCATTATCGCTCATGAAACATACCCCAGGTGACCCCATCCTGTCACTACCAGGACAGAAATACAATGGATTCTCAGGGCTATTTAAAACATGAAGAAGGAAGTGATATTTCAGGAAGAAATGTGCTATGTTTTAAAAAAGGAATTTTTGATTCCGAATTTGAAACAGGCAGTGCAGTGGGGTGGTGTTGGGGGGGGGCGGGGGGAAGAGCAGGAGACTGAGAAGTGGGAGGCCAGGGTTCAAGTCCTGACTCTGCTCTGAATTGGCTGTGTGATCTTGGGCAAATCACTTAACCTCTCTGAGCTGCAATTTTCTCATCTATAAAACGAGATTGGTTTAGGAGGTCTCAATCTGAGGACCACGAGGGTGTGGGCAAAGTGTTTTCTGAACATGCTTTGTGGGGAATGTAGAGAGAGGTCTATAGCTTTTGTTTGAATCCAGAGAGACCCATGACACTAACACACCTTCATAGTCACCAGACTTGATGACATCAGAGCTTCTTTGCAGGCATAATACTCTTTCTTGTCTTTAATGTTGGTATCTTAAAGCTTGAAGTTTTAGACCTGAAGTAGAATATGAAATTAACCTATACTAAACTTAGAGAGCTCAATTTAAGTTTTGTTGGAATCTTTTTTCATATTGAAGTGGAAGACTGCCTGGAGATATTTTAGCATGTATTGGAGGAGGAGGACTTAATCTGACCTCTAATATATTGGAAATTGTGTATCCATACTCTTATTCTAATAAGTTTCAAATAACATTCTAATGCAATCTTTTTTCTTCAAAACACTGTTTATTAGCAGTCTTTCCATTTATGATTAGAGTTTCTCATAGTAGCAATGGACTAGGTCAGATATGGACTCAAACCTATGCTCTGCCTCCTAGTTTCTGGGTGACTTTGCTCAAGTCACTTAACCTCTCTGAACTTCATTTCCCATAATTTTTTTAAAGGGATGGTGTCATCTTGCAAGATTGATCAAAGAGTCATTGGCTACAAAGTGAGTGCCTAACACATCACCAGCCCAGAGTAGACATGGAGTCAATATTGACTCTAGGAAACGATCAGGTCCCCAGAACTTTAAAAGTAAACTGCTATTAATGGAAAATACTATCTCCTGTGAAGTTCCTGTTTTGACCTCATGCCTTTTGGTGAGCAAGGTGAGAGAAAGGTGGTCTTTGGCCCCATTACAAGTCTAGCAACCCTGAGTCTTTCATAGGGTCATGCTGAGTGCTGGTCTCAGATGTGATGGAACGCAGGTGAGCACTTGGGGTACACTGCAAGGTATGGGGGCACCCAGGGAAGCTTTTAGAAAAACTTAAGTTAATGAAATCAGAAACTAGGTAGATTTTTTTTTACTCCCCAGTGTCAGAAAGGGAGCCCGCTACAGGCCTTACGTAATTTAAATGTGCCTGTTTAGGGGAGAGGTGATTGCCCATTTTATCCCCTTGAGTTAACTTTGCAGGCACTAAAGTATTGTCCCCTCACTGTTCAGGTCTATAATGTGAGCGACTTCAGAGGGAGGAAACCTTCCTCTGGTGATATGTTTTGGGACCAAAGTGCATGGATAGGAACATTCTGGGATGTGGCACCCACGTGCAGGTCTCCTCAGAGGCCTTTGATCATCACCCTCAGGTGCTGACTGTCTTTGACAGCATCCCTGACTAGGGCAGCATCTCCCACTTTGGCTGGCACACTTCCAGTGATGGGCTGGTCCTATTTTTATAGCCAAGACTGTCCAAAGTTCTTTCTTACAGTGATTCGCTATCTCTCTACCTGGAGCTTCTACTTTTTGGTCTTGATTCCAGGCCCCAAGTCTACTCAGAATGTCTGCTCCCTGTTTAAAATAAGAGCCCTGTAAGTCTTTTCTTTTCTAGCCTAACCAGATGCTGTTTCTTCAACAGTCCCAGATGTAATCACTCTTTTCTTTAAGTGTAGCATCCTAGCACAGAGCAGAAGAGAAAAGAACCCCTCCTTTATTCTATATACCATATCTCTTGTGATGGAACTTATTTCTTTGATTGCAGACTGAAACCTCTTCCAGAAATGGTGAGCAAGAGCCTCTTCAAGTAAGATGGTCTATAAATGCAGCCCCTGGTAATTCTAGGAGGCAGCTTTTCTGGTCTAGGACTATAAGACATGGGTTGCACCTTTTTACTCCTGGGCATGAGTCCCTGTGGACGGGGGCAGGGTTGAGTTCATGAGTGAGAGCCCTGGTCTGAGGCCACGTTGCCATCACCACCCCTGACCCAGTGCTGAGGAGCTGGGACTCTCCCCTGGTACCCCGGCCAGCTCTGCTCCCAGAAAGCTTGTTCATTAGAATGCCGCTGCCCTCCACGACTAGGGATGGCAAGCTTTCAGTACCAAGACTAGCTTTCAGTCTCTCCATGTATCTCGGTCAGAAAGGGTGCTGGACTTCTTGGCAAGGACCAAGCTGCCATTAGCATTGGCGACTGATGCGAGATCTCAGTGTTTTTCACACATGCCCTGGATGGAGGCACGCCACCAGAATGCAGCCTTCCTGGCTAGGTCAGCCCTGGCCTCTAGGGGGCCCATCTGGTCTTTCCCACAGGCTGCATACTTCTGGAGGGGGATAGTGGTTCTGGTAGCCCCTAATGGGAAGATACAGCATCTACTTTGGGGAGGAGTAAGAAATAAAATGCTTTAATGAAATTGTTACAGCTTAGGCAGGATACCCAGGGCTCTCCTGAATCAGTTTCCAGAGTCCCCTCTCATGCATTGTCTCATTTGCTCCTGTCAGTGACCCTACTCCCTTCAGCCCTACTTTTAGGGAAAGGAAGTCAAGGCCCTAAAAAATTGAGTGGTTTTTCCTCCCCAGAGACTGCATAGTGGGTTAAGTATTTTGTGCCATGCTCATTGCTGGGAAAATGAGGATGAATAAAACATTGATCTACCTTTGGGGTACTCCAAGTCTGGTGGGGGACACAGACCCAGACGGACGTTTTACAAAGGATTCTTAAAAAGTCATTTGGCAGAACAACAGTGGAGAAGTGGAATGGAGTGCTAAGGGACACAGGACAGGGAGCTGCACTCAGACACCTTTGGAGACGGTGAGGTCTAAGCTAAGTCAGGCTGGAGGGGGTGCCCGGGGTGCCACGGGCAGGACCAGCCCCAGCCAGGGCTGGGGAAATGGCACAGTGTGTGTGAGGGTGAGTACAAATGTCCGTATAATGAAGCCACAGGGCACCTCTGGAAAGCCCAGCCCCTGTGTGGCCCTGTCTTGGCATCACAATACTTTCTAAGAAGCATTAATTTCACATTCCAAATAATTGAAAAATATTGACAAATAACAATCTCAAATAATTGAAAACGAAAATTGCAATATTTGCTGCATTCTTGCTTGGCAACCCAGGGCGGCCTACACAATTTAAAGCAAAACTTCTCCCAACTCTTCACCCATTTCTCTTGATGTTGGTCTCACCACATGGTGAACATTTGCTCCTCCAAATATTTTCTCAATGGCTCTCAAACCAAGTACTCATGCTTCTCTCTCCAGCAGGCTTGCCTTTCTCCTTCCTTCTTTCTTTCTGCTCTCCTTGTCTCTCTCCTTCCTTTTTTTCTCTGTTCTTCTTCCCTACTGTTGCCTCCTTCCACAGTTAGCTGCCTTACCTTCTCTCATCCTGGTCTGCACCCGTAGGAGGCTTTTCCCTGGCATAAGGGCAGATGAGAATCCTTTCTTCCTCTCTTGGGGGTAAAGGCCATCTAATGTAGGGATATTACCTGCCAAATTCAGGAGCTTGGATTTAGCTGTGGGTAACAGTGAGTCACTGCAGGGGTTAGGTGAGGGGATGATGTGATCAGGTTTTCTGGTCTTGCTAGAAAGTCCTTTAACTAGTGTGGCCAATTATTTGTTTGTTCTTTATGGCAAAACAGAACTTCTTTCTTTTCTTTCTCTTATGATCACCTCTCTCTTTCTCAAGTTGTTTTTATTTGTGATAAAATATACATGACATAAAATTTACCATCTTAGCCATTTTTAAGTGCACATTTCAGTAGTACTGTTCATTCACAGTGTTGTGCAGCCATGACCAGCATCCTTCTCTGGAACTCCTTTCACCTTGTAAATCTGAAATTCTGTCTCTATTAAATAATTCCACATTCCCTTCTCCCCACAGCCCCTGTCAACCATCACTCTACTTTGTGTGTCTGAGTTTGACCACCTGAATCTTTTTGGCATCATCTCAAGTATAATTCAAATCATGAGGCATTTGTGCATATCGACAATATGCCCACTGTGGTAGGTTTGTTGTTCCCCTAACACTTACGTGTGCCTGTTGTATTCCCACTCTTTGTTTGAGTGTTGAATGCCATTCTTTTCTTATACGGGAGAGGGACCCCTGTCCAAAAGGGGCCCTCGCACTTGTCAAAGGAGACAATGTATGAAACAAACTCAAGTAAGATGGTGATGGGAAGCCCTTTGGGCACACTTCAGTGCTTTTAAGATGATTAATGTGGAATTAGGGGCAAAGGACATTGATTTCCTTTCTCATCTGAAGTCAAAGGAATGACATTTTTAAAAGGAGAAAATTAAAGGGGTTACCCATTAATAATGCCTTTCTCCACAAGGAAAATTCCTTTCTATACAAAAGAAAAATATCTTGTGACTGGTGAGCTGAAACGCTACCTTGGCGACTCTCTTTGCAAAGTCTTCTCAGCATTCAGTTGATGCTGTTTGCATGGAGCCAAAGGGAGTTCAGCTAAGTAAAAGGGTCACTGGGCTTGGAGACAGGATCTGAGCTCTAAGTGCAATTTCTATCTCTGCCATGCGTGTGTGAGCAAGTTGCCCCAAACCACATCTTTCAGCCTCATTTCATTCTCTGAAATAGGGAAAACTGGTTATTATGAAGCACAAAGGAGATCATGCCTACATTGTCCTTTTGGAAGCCACGGGACACAATGTGTGTGTTAGGGCAGGGTGGCCCAGCTGGACAACTGCCTGAAACTCAGCTGCAACACCATGGGAACAGCACTGTGGCTGGTAGCCCCTTCTGAGTGCCCCATGCTGGGTGTCACACAATGCCCCTTGACGTCCACATTCCCTGTTGAGCCCGTCAAGATCTGTACAGGAAATGACACATCCTCCTTAGTTCAGTCTGGAGTCCTTTATTTTTGTACATAACAGAATGGTGAGATTAATTTAGCTCTGACGAACTGTAGCTGCCCTGAGAGGTCAGGGTGGCTCCTGGTTGAGGAATGGAGTCTGAGTTTCCCGCCTCTCATTCTTCCCCTCTTCCTGCTCCTTTTGTTTGGTTTCCAGCAGGACATTGCAGCTGCATGGTATTTCCCTGTCTTCTTGTCAAGAGGAATATTGATGCCCCAGCAGACCCAAGACTTCTGGGTGGGTGGGGGGCCATCCCCAGGGGACAGGGCTGTGACAGTCTTTCTATGCTTGATATTTTCACTGTTGTCTCCTGGTTTAAATGAGCACAAAGAAAGAGGAAGACCCACCCTCCTCTGGTTCAAGGCAGTGACTGGGTTTTGTTATAGGCCAGGCACAGGACGAAGGACTATGCACACATTGTCTCATTGCTTGGGTATTAATATCATCTGCTCTGTTTTGCAAGGAGGGAGTTGAGTTCTACAGGGATGTGTGGCTTACCTGGTGTCACATCATGTGGAGAGCCTGGGCCCAAGGTGACATGTCAGAACCCATGTTTCTAACCATGCTGCCTCTGGGTTTCTGACTCTGGTCAAAATGTGGCAGAATCATTGGCTCAAAAAGATGTGTTTTCCTAATTACAAAGGCACTCTACATCTGTGAAACTTTTTTCTATTTACCTTCCTTGTAGATTTTCTACCAGCAGGAAAAAACCTTAGAGATGCAGATAGTATTTCTTATTGTCAGAGGACAAGGATATCCTCAATTTGGGAGGTGGTAGAGACGGGGTGTTCATTCGTCCTAAGGGCATCCCCTCCTTCCTCCACTGCTTGGGCCATGTATTTCAGGGCTACAGTCCAGCCCTGAACTTGATCTTTAATTCTGATAATGGAGCTGACAGAAACTACAGTGGACATGCATGGGCCTTTGCCCCAGAAAGGCTCAGCTTTCAGCTTCTACCTTTCTGATCCCCTCAAGCCCATTCCCAGGAGAATGTCCAAGTAGACACACAGGTGAGTGTCTAAGTCAGGGATGGGTCAAACATGACTCAGAGAGCCGAATCAGACCCACCACCTATTTTCACAAAGTTTTCTTGGAACGAAGCCACACTCACTTATTCAATTGTGTATTGACTATGGCTGCTTCACACTACAACAGCCTACAACAGCCAACTTGAGTAACTGAGACAGAGATTGTACGGCCTGCAAAGTCTAAAATATTTACCACATGGCTCTTTATAGATAATTGTTGCTAACCCTTGGGTCCCTGGTGGCTAACATAGCTTCAAATGCTACTAAACTAATTAGAAGCAAAGCAATATTGAGAATCAAGATATTAATAGTAATTCCAGATGAACTGTCACACTGGAGATTTCAACGCACATTGGCAGGCATCAGTTTGAAGCTTTGGGATGATGTCACTTTGCATCCCAGCCACATCTATCTCAGATCTCTCCCCTGTTTCCTGGCAGAACCATTTGCTTACAAAGGTGGGTTTTCCTGCTTAGAAAGGTGCTCTCTACATCACGAACCTTCTTCTATCCACTTTCCTTTGTGGGTTTTCTGCAAGGAGAAAAAACCTTAGAGATGCAGATAATAGTTCTTATTCTCAGAGGACACGGGCATTCCTAATTTGGAAGGTGGCAAAAGGGAGTGTTCGTTTGTCTTAATGACACTTCACTCCCTATATCATTCTCAGCCATGTGTTTCAAGATTTCCTTCTTCCTCACCTGCTGACAGCTACACTTCCAGATTAGCCTAGGTTGGTCTCATTTAAAAGAAGACTTGCTATTGTCTGGTCTTTATTTTTATTAAACTTGAAAGGACAGGGCATATTATTTTTACTTTTGTGAAGGGAGAGAGCTACAGGCTTTAAATAGGTTCCTCCCACCAAAAAAAAAAAAAAAAAAAAAAAAAAAAAAAAAAAAAAAAAGGCTCTAGGAGATGGGGCAGTTCAGCTGGAAGTCTGACCTGAGTTTGCTTCAGTGACTGAGACAGTGTCCCCTACCATGACCATTTCACAGGCACCATTTGAAGTCAACTCCTGTGACTGACTTGGCTGCTAGACAGAGCCAAGGAATTCTTGTCCCCTAGTGTGAGGGATTATAGGAACAGTTTTAAGGGGTGGCCCAGTGGGCTGGAACTAGAATTCTTGGTCCAGAGGCCTCTGGGACCTCTGTCCTGCTCTAACTCCACAGCTGTGTGACCTAGTATTACTGGAGTAATCTCTCTAAGCCTCATGTGCCTCATGTCAAGTGGGGTCAGAAGTGCTGCCTTCCACACCCCCAGTTGGGAGTGTGGGATAAGGCAACAGGTGTGGGAAGTTGTTTCATGAACCATCCAGTGCTTCAGGGGCCAGTTTCTATATTATGTTTTCCTCCTTGGCATCTCAGGGCCACACCTATCTATGTATCTATGTCACACCTGACAGGCTAGGACGAGGTTTTGAAAACAGATATATAGTGAATGACTTTTTTGTAGTTTTGCCTCATGAAAAGTACAGATACTACTCAATCTACAGTGAGGTTATGTCCGAATAAACCCCTCATAAATTGAAAATATCAGAAGAGTCAAGAAGGCATTTAATACACAAGGCAGTGGTGAAGTGGAAGCTGTGGTTCACTGCCACTGCCTGGCATCACAAGAGTGTATCATATTGTCTATTGCTAGCCTAGGAAAAGACCCAAATTCAAAATTTGATGTTTGGTTTATAATGAATGCGTATGGCTTTTGCACCATCATAAAGCAGAAAAATCAATTAAGTCCAAACATCCTAAGTTGGGGACTGTCTGTACTTGGAAAGAACATGAACTTTGGAGTCAGACAAGTCTAGGTTTGAATCCAGCTCCACCCACCACTTGCTGGTTGTATGATCTTGGGCAAGTCACAACCTTTCTAAGCCTCAGTTTCCTCATTGGTAGAATGGGGGAAGGCATTAGTGTATCAGTTTGGGTCAACCATGAAACAGACACCAAGATGGCATTGGATGTGCAAGGGGTTTCTTGAAGATACCTGTGAAGAGAAAAGAGGAGGGAATGTCTTCAGACTGCAATGCAAGTCTGATATCTATGACGGGAGAGAGGGAAGGAAGGAGACTAAGCAGGAGTAGTCTCAGACTCCATGTGGCTCCAAGAAAGTCTTGGTCAAGTCTGCCTGGAATCCCAGAGCAAAGATTGTCCACTGGAGGAAGCTGCATAACAAATAACCCCCCATCTCAGTGCCTTAGAACAACTGCAATGTTATTATATCTCATGATTTTGTGGGTCAGGAATTGGGGTAGGGCTCAGCCAGGAGATTCTTCTGCTCCACATGGTGTTGATTAGGGTCATCCAGTGGCATTCAGCAGGTGGCTGATATGGCTTGAGGAGTCCAGGATGGCTTTGCTGGTTTGGTGGTGATGACTGGAAGGCTGAACTCAACTGGACCTCCTTCCATGTAGTCTTAGGGTCTCCTCATGGTTCCTCCAGCACAATAGCCTGACTTAAAGCTCAGGGTTCCAAGACAAATGTTCCATGAGGCAGAAGAAGCTGCAGTCTTTTAATGCTTCCACCGTATTCTCTTAGTTGAGGCAATCACATATCTTCCTAGGTTCAATGGAAGGGAAGCATCAAAGAATACATGGCCATCTGTAATTCACCACAGTGAATTACAGACTCATGAATGCAATAATGCATATTCACAGAGTAGGTACCCAGCAAATAGGAGCTGGCATTCTTGATGTTTCTCATCGCTATTATTACTGCTGCTACCACCACCTGCCCTGCAGATGTATTCTGTGTCCCAAGGATGCCAGAGTGAGTCTGGCTTAAACTGTGAGACTTTTTATAATGCACCCACCCTCATTTTTCAGCTTCCTGTGAAACCCTCATCAGCCTTCCCCTCCCTGCCCAAGGCTCAGGAATGCTTGTCTTTCTGCAGGTGTGGTAGACCTCAGTTTTGAGGCTGAGAGTCCTCTGGCACCCCCCACAGAGCTCCTGGAGAGACTGCCTGGCTATGACTGGCTTCTTCAAGCAGGCAGTAAGTCCAAAGGGGCTTGATTCTTTGGGCTTCTTCCTAGGGCTCATGCTGGTTGGGGGGATGTCTCTGGAAAAAGGTGGTGCTGAGATAGCTCCCCTTTCCCTTGGGGGACCCTGGGAAGCCCCTTATCAAGGGTAAGTGGAAATAGGAAGCAACAGGGCATAGGCTTTCTGTCTATGAACAGTCCATGGCCACAACAGGTCCCTCTAAGACCTAGATGGTGCTGGTCTTGGAGTCCTCATTCTTTTTGCATTAGATGCATTAAATGCATCACTTTTTCTTCATCTATTCTTTCTCACATTCAGTCAGTCTTTCCTTCTTCCACCACACAAGTATTTGTTCCTTTGGCCTGGGCTGTCCAGCCCCTGACTCTTCCCTTCTCCAGGAGGACAGACATTTTTCCCGCCTTTGGAGGCTCTGGGGAGGCCCCAGGAGCAAAGGTCCTGGTCCTCATTCCTGGAACACAGGTGAGTTTCAGATTGTGCTGTGTGCATTCCCTATGTCACTATTGCCGCACAGGAGCCTTCCTTGAGGATCTCAGCCCTGGTAGTGCATCAGGATCCCTGGAGGGGACCCTCTGCACCCCAGACCTACTGCACTAGATCCTCCAGGGATGGGGCTTGGGGATTTACATTTTACCACTACTGTGGCCTCAGTTTCTCACCTACACATTGAGGAGTCTGGCTGGCCTGCATGAGCCCATGGGCTCTTCCCAGAAATCCCTGCCTCTCTGTTTGGTCCCCTGCAGAGTCCCTGTGATGACGGAGGAGGTGGCCCGGGAAGCCCTCCTCAGCTTCGTGAACTCTAAATGCTGCTACAGCAGCACAGTGGCTGGAGACCTTGTCATCCGGGAGCTGAATCAGCAGACCCTCTGCAGGGTAAGAGGCCAGGGCTGGTGGGGGGCCTTGGCCTAGGGGCTGGTGGGCTGGGGGCTTTGGGACAGTAGTGGGCTATTTGTGTGATGTAGCCAGGGAAAAGGAGTCCTGGGGGCAGTGTGTGTGAGTGTGAACGATGGTGATGTTGAATCCCATCTGCAACTTGACTTGTCTGTGGCTGTGAGTAATAATAAAAAGAACAAGTGTCAGGCCAGGTGCGGTGGCTCACACCTGTAATCCCAGCACTTTGGGAGACTGAGGTAGGTGGGTCACCTGAGGTCAGGAGTTTGAGAACAGCCTGACTAACATAGTGAAAACCCATCTCTACTAAAAATACAAAAATTAGCTGGGCGTGATGGTGCATGCCTGTAGTTCCAGGTACTCAGGAGGCTGAGGTAGGAGAATTGCTTGAAACGGGAAGGCGGAGGTTGCGGTGAGCCGAGATGGTGCCATTGCACTCCAGCCTGGGCAACAAGAACGAAATTCCAACTCAAAAAAAAAGAAAAAAGAAAAAAGGACAGGTGTCAGCAAACACCACTGGCAAGCTTGAACATGCCAGGCATCATAGAGTGCATGCTACACTCACGCCTTGTCAAATCCTCATGGCTGCCCTATACGGTAGCATCACTGTCACTGGTTTACAGATGAGAAATTGGAAATTTAAAGAGGCAAAGTGATTTGCCCAAGAAGATGTAGCTAGAAGTGAGAGAGGTGAGATTCAAAATCAGATTTGGTAGCCTCAAAGCCTATGTCCTCACTCCATACTTCTACAAGGGATGGGCTGAGAAAGGTTCATCTACCCGCCACTAGACTTCAGCTCCCTCTGCCTCCCCCAAATCATGACTGTGCCAAGAAATTATTTATTCATTGCTGCAGGGCAGTCCTACCTCTGGCAGGCACTTCTGTCTCCTCTATTGACAGAGCAGAGGGGCAGCTTTTATGTTCACATTTTCTAGTGTTGCTGATCCAGCCGTCCTCTGGAGTCTGGCTGGCCTGCATGAGCCCACGGGCCCTTCCCAGAAATCCCTGCCTCTCTGTTTGGTCCCCTGCAGAGTCCCTGTGATGACGGAGGAGGTGGCCCGGGGAGCCCTCCTCAGCTCCTCTGAGGAGCACATAATTGCGCAGAAATCAGATGAGCCTTGCAGGCAGTGGTTAAAGCAGGAATCTGGAAGAAGTGGCCATTGTGTGGCTGTGTGACCTCGAGGAAATCAGCTGATCTCTCTGAGCCCTCATTTACTCACATGTAAAAGGAGAGGGCAAGGGATGTCCAAGACCTCTTCCCATTCTGTCACTTTGTGGATGAAGATCAAGAAGGAAGATTTTGATATCAGGCAGATAAATTCCTCCACAAGGGAAATCCCAAAGCCATAGATTCCAGGGGCCTCCAGCTATCAAAGACAGCTACTACTTTGAAGCTTGTCTCATAGAATCTTTGTATAAATTCATGGGGAACTGAATTAGCTCCAGTTTGAGCCTGTTAGGGGAGATTTCCTGGGGTTGGCTGACTTCCCGGCAGACATCTGGGGGCATGTGGAACAGAAATCGTTGTTGTCAGCCAGTTCCAGCAGCCGAGGGTGTTGTGCGTGGATCTCTCAGTTTCCCCACTGAGCTCTGGCAGGGGAAGAGCTTCCTCTTTTTGCATAATGCTCTGCCTTCATAAGGGGCATGAATGTGAACATGCTGTTTTTTTCCTTTTAGTATCGACTAGAGACCTTTAGTGAATCCAGGATAAGCGAGTGGACATTTCAACCCTTTACTAGTAAGTGAATTGTCTGAAATTAGTTTAATTGGGGGCAAATAAGTCAGGGTGCTGGTGGAAAATATCAGGACTTGGCTCAGGCAGTCATCTTAAGATGGTCTCCTGCTTGAAGCCTTGGCTTCCTTATTCCCTGCAAAATGAGAGGGTGAACTTTCATCTCAGAGACTTTCCAGTGCTGATCTTAGTAAACGCTTCCTGCCCAGGAGGCAGGAGGTCCTGAAACAGCCAAGTGTTTGCTTTTGCTACAGTCTGGTGCTGCCACATGGGGGCAGGTTGTAAAGCAGCATGTGTGTTTAAACGTTCCCCTACCCCCTCATGCCACCCCTAATTTCTCCTAAGCCTCTAAGCCTCTGTGCTCCCCATTCCCCTTGCCATCCACCTTCTGCTGAGCCCCCACCGGAAGCCTAAGTTGCTCTATTTGGGAAGACCTATGTCCTACCTGTTTTCTCTACCAGTCCATTCTTCAAGACTCAGGTCCATTCTTCAAGACTCAGCTCATGTGTCACTTCTTTTAAGAAGCTTTTCAGGATTTCTCCTCCTGCTGCTCCCCTCCCAGCAGAATGGGCCAGTCTTCTGAGTTTTCAGAGCCTTTTGTGAAACTCTTGTCCAAAGCATGTATCATATCCTATCACATCTTATTGTGATGGTGCTGTCTGTCTCCTTGAACAGAGCAAGAGGAAGAGGATGGGATGGTGAAGGGGATGGCGACGATAATGATGACAGTTCCTGTTTGTCAGCCCCTCAGTATGTGCCAGCCCTGGTGCTAAGAATTTTATACACATTCTTCCATTTAATTTTCACTACCATCTTGTATGGTAGGTGCCATGACGATCCCCATTTTAGAGATGAGAGAATGGAAGCTCAGAGAGGGTAAGAAACTTCTTTAAAGTTAAGCAGCTAGGACATAAAAGAGCCAGGAGTCAATCCCAGATCTGTCTCTCTCTAAATCTTGGTTGCTTAATCACTGCCTCCAAGGGGGGCTTTGACTACCCATCCCTGTAGCCCCGATCTAGACTCATGTCTGGTACCAAGTGAAGGCTCTCTGCTGTTTGCTGGATAAATGAAAGTTTAACCCTGCTGCCCTTTGTCATTCTTACAATGACCCCTTTCTGCATCAGACCACTCTGTGGATGGGCCACAAAGAGGCGCCTCCCCCAGGCTCTGGGACATCAAGGTTCAGGTTCCCCCGATGTTTCGGGAAGACATCAGGAAGTTCCAGGTCCCTCACTCATCACTGGTCAAGGTAACAAGATTACTGGAGTACTTGCCCTTCTCCCTGAGAGGCTTTCCAGGCACTGCGTGTTTCCTCAAACTCATCCTTTGAAGGGAAACCCAAAATTCAGGCCAGTGCTTCATTTCTTGGTTATAAATGAACATAATTTAATAAAACTTGGTGTATGGAATGTAGTCCCAAATAAAATTCCAAGCAAATCTGGGAGTGTTCAGGCAGCAAACAGATCATCCGATTTACAAATTGTCACCAGCTTTAGTGAGCAGTGATATTCCTGGATTGGTTGAGTGTGGTTTTCATTTTTAAAAAAATGTATTTTAGCTTAAGCAGCTGGAGTGCTGAATGAAATTTATATAAAATAAAAACTTAAAACTTTGCTGGGATTTTCCATGAGAGTTAGGAAACAGAATCTGACTTCCATCGTGCTTTATGGACATATAATCATGGCGTGAAGGGAGAGAAGCCTAGTGGATTACAAAAACGTGAATGAGATAGCTCATATTGTGTTCTCTTCCGATTGCTGCCTGTTTTACACTTTCGGACTGGATTTAAGGGTGTAATTTTGCTCTATAAGTTTTTACACAGTTCTAAGACAAAGAGGATTTTGAGAGGTCAAGAAAGTATTCTAATCCTGTCTCAAGGGTGGCAAGGCTATTTTAAATTAGTGATTAAATACTATTAGCTAGCTCTTTGCCTTTCACAAAAATCCTGTCCATTTTTCAATGACTTCTGTTCCCAAAGACCACATTAGCTACCTTATGGGCAAATGCCATCAGCCTTTGTGGTTCAGCCCGGTAGGAAACTGTAGAGTGTGAGTTAGGATGTGGGGCTCCCAGACATGTCTCCCCTTGTTGGCATCCAGACTGGGCTGGGGCTCAGAGGAAATGGTGACAGGATCTCTTGATGCAGTCAAGTCTTCTGGAATTGTAGTCAAATGAGAAGGGCCATTTCTTTCCTGCGCCATCCTCCTATCCTGGTCCTGAGCCGCTGCACCTCCGGTTTAGATGGTGATGTCATGGGTTTGGGAGAAGTGGCCCTTGGGAAACTAGATCCCAGGAGAGCATTGCACTTTCAGGAATGCCACAAATGCCACGGGCGTGGGCGGTACAAGTGCAGCGGCTGCCACGGGGCAGGCACGGTGAGTCATCTGTGAACCATTGGTGAGTCAGTGAGGGTGTGGTGGCGGGGGATCCTGGGGACAGAGGGCTGGGCTGGTGGCCTGGGGCTCCCTGCAGCAACTGTGTCATCTCAGGCAAGTCATCCTCCCTTTCTGAGCCTCCATTTTCCCATCTATAAAATGAAAAAGTGGGATTGGGTGGTCTCTAATGACACTTTCACTTTGACAGTTCGATTTTAATTTTTCTCTTCTTTTCTTATCCATCTACCAACATACAATGAATACCTGCTTGACTCTGGCCACTAGGTCCTGTAAGAGGACCAAGGCCTGGGGTTCTTCTTATCAGGGAGTCCCTGTCAGCCAGGGAAACCAACAAGTGACTCCACTTGTCGAATAGGGTGGTGGGTACTGAGCAGGTGAAGTTTGGAAGGCTTGGAGAGACAAAGTAGACAGGACACTTGAGTTAGTTTCCTGTGGCTGCTATAAGCCATGACCACCAATGGGAGGCTTAAAACAACAGACACAGCCAGGCACGGTGGCTCACGCCTGTAATCCCAGCACTTTGGGAGGCCAAGGCCGGCAGATCACGATGTCAGGAGATCGAGACCTTGCTGGCTAACACAGTGAAACCCCATCTCTATAAAAAAGTATATATTAAAAATTAGCTGAGTATGGTGGCGGACGCCTGTAGTCCCAGCTACTCGGGAGGCTGAGGCAGGAGAATAGCGTGAACCCAGGAGGTGGCGCTTGCAGTGAGCCGAGATTGTGCCACTGCACTCCAGCCTGGGTGACAGAGCAAGACTGTCTCAAAAACAAACAAACAAAACATAACAAAACAAACAAACAAACCAAAAAACCAGACACTTATTATCTCAAAGTTCTGAAAGCCAGAAGTCCAAAATCAAGGTTTGGGACGGGCTGGTTCTTCTGGAGGCACCGAGAGGGAAGCCATCCCCTTCTTCTTCCCTGGCTTCTGGCAGCTGTGGGGTGTCGTTGGTGTTCCTTGTCTTGTGACTGTGCCACTTCAGTTCCCACCTCCCTTGTCACCCAGCCTTCTCCCTGCATGGCTTTTTGTCTTCACATGGGCTTCTAATAAGAACACATCATCGGATTTAGGCCCTACCTGGTCATACGACCTCATCGTAACTAAATGCATTTGCAAAGACTATCTCTAAATGAGGTCCCACTCTGGGATTCCAGTAAACTTGAACTTGGAAGGGCCACTATTTAACCCAGCACAGGCCCCTCAGTGGCATTAGTCATGGCTTTACTTGTCTTTTCAGAAACCTTCAGGCCTATTAATCATCCCAGGGGGTAAAACCAAACTCTTCATGTTACATGCTGTCCTGATTTGAGGCTCATGCTTTGGCCATGCTCTGACACTGGCTACCCTGAACTGTCTTCTCCACCAGCCCTTTCACCCCTCGCCTGCTGAGTTTGCATCTCCTGCTCACTCCTGCACTGCCTGTGGGTCCCAGCAGTGGCCTTCACCTGGCCTTTCTCTCTCCTCCCAAGTCCTCACTCCTGCCACCCGCCTCAAGTGGCTTTCCCAGGCTCCCTCCCTGTTGTCTTCTCTGTCCCTTCCTCCCCTCCCACCTCCCTCAGGCTTTCCCTGGAATGTATCTGAAGCCCACATGAGCCAACTGTGGGAACACAGCCTAGGCCTTTTCTGGGGCCATTTCTCAAAAGGAGCCCCCTGTCTCTAGTGCCAGGCCCCTGACCAGTGCCTCTGTCCCAGCTTCCTCCCAACACTTGGTCGGGGTCCGGTCTGGGGGCTTGTGGGGATTAGAGAAGAGGCAGGAGAGGCTGATGTCTCAGAAGAAACAGGGATCTTAGGGAGTGGAGTCTGAAAGCTGCAACTGGAAGAATCCAAAGATACCTCATGTTCACCCTGTATCATTTTGCAGATGAAGGGGCTGAGGCCCAGGGGGAGGAAGGTCAACAGGCTGGGATTTGAACCAGGTCTTGGGATGCCCTTGGCCCTGCTTCCTGGGAGGCCGGTGGGGCTGAGGCAGTGGTGTGTCCGCAGGTGCGGTGCCCGTCCTGCTGCGGAGCCAAGCGCAAAGCCAAGCAGTCCCGGAGGTGTCAGCTCTGCGCCGGGTCCGGCAGGCGGAGGTAGGAGTGTCTCCCAGCACCACAGTGCTCTTGCTTTCTGGTTTTCTGGCTTTTCATTGCCTGCCCATCTGAAAGACAAATAGGCACCCGTCTGTCTCATCACTGCTGTGTCCCCAGAGCTTTGCACATAGTAGGTGCTCTGTGGTTATTTGAAGAGTAGGTGAGCTTTTCTCAAGGCCTGGCATTTCTGGACAAGGCCAGAACTTGTCACGCAATATATGTGTGGAAAGGATGAGAAGAAAGAGGCACTTCAGGGAGGAAAGACAGGGACAGGGTTACCAGGAAAGGAGACCTCTCCCGCCAATGGGTGGGGAAGTGAATATCAAAAACCACCTGAAAGGCCAGATTTATAACTCTCTGAGGATCAGGTCCTGGGCAAGCCCCTATTTATAACTCATTTTGGGGTCTGAATGGAGGAGGAGTCAAGGAAAGTTGGTTGATTGACTAAACAATCAACAAAGCTTCATCACTGCTCACAGCTTTGCAAACACTGGGCCATTGCATTTTGTAAATCCTATCCTTTAATGTATTTATAAATTTTTAAGGGAAACAGGAAACCATGAGGAGTGAAAATACTCAAGGTTGGGTTGGTTAATGATATGTTTGCCTCACCAAAGCCCAGGCCATCCTTCTGACAAGCCAGTTGGAGAAGCTTTGGTGCACCTTCCACTGTGGTTGGTAGTGACGGTCTTTGACTGGGAAAAGATGCTTATTTTCTTTCATTTGCAAGTGAAAAGAATCCAATTCAAATTGACTTTGGCAAAAAAGTAAATTTACAGGCCTAGGTAAGAATGAAGACCAGGGGTATATTTCAGGGATGGGTTCAGGCCCAGCTGGATCCAGGTGCTTAAACAACGCCACCAGGAATCTATCTTCACCTCTCACTCTGCTTTCCTTTGTGTGGGCTTCATTCTCAGGCAGGGGGTTCCTTGTAGTGGCAGAAGAGACCACCAGTAGCTCCAAGCCAGGAGAAAAGATGTCCCTTCCCTGATAGTCCTGACAAACATCCTGGGGCAGATCTCATTGCACTCGCCTGGGTCATATACTCATCTTTGTATCAGCCACTGAGACCAGGGACATGGAATAAGATCATTGACCAGTCCCAGGTCCCAAGCTGGTCACAGAAGGGGTTGGGTAGGCCCTAGAGCCAT
Organism: Rhinopithecus bieti; assembly: GCF_001698545.2. Lineage (NCBI taxonomy): Eukaryota > Metazoa > Chordata > Mammalia > Primates > Cercopithecidae > Rhinopithecus > Rhinopithecus bieti. The sequence continues at coordinate 976,631 of NW_016805922.1, forward strand.
GTGAGCTGGGTGGAGGAAGGGTGGTCCCCACAGGGATATTGGGGTACTGCCAGCAGAAGGAGGACTAGGTGGTGGGCAGATACAAACAATGCTCACCACAGTCTACCTTCAGGAGGAAGGAGGTGCAGGTGGGAGCCTCTGGAAGCCACCAGGACCTGCAGCTGATCTGGGGGTACCGACTCTGTGCCCTTCTCAGATGCAGCACCTGCTCAGGGAGAGGGAACAAGACCTGCGCCACCTGCAAGGGGGAGAAGAAGCTGTTGCACTTCATCCAGCTTGTCATCATGTGGTATGTGGCAGTGTCTCAATGCTGTGGTATGTGGGGGTGGCTGAGGGACTTAACCCTGGACTGGTTTCTGCAGAGAAACTCTGCTTGGTTGCGGCTTTCGCAGTGCAAGAACCTGCCAGGACTTAGAAGGGGGAGAATTTCCTGGAAAGAGGAAGTGTGGGGTTGTGGGATGCTGACTGGCTTTAGAACAGACAGACCTGAGTTCAAATTCTGCCATCACCACTTTCTAGTGCGGCAGCCACTCGACAACTGAGCCCTTCCTGTAGGAAGAGAGCTGTAGCATCCTGCTATGTCCCTAAGTCAGCCAGGGCTTCCATGCATTAAGGTTTCTCCTGTATCAGGCACCTTGCTAAGTGCTTTGCAGGCAAAGATGAAATGAGGTAATGGAGCTGAACTGTCGCTATCCTTACTAGCTTCATTTTACAGACGAGGAGACTGAGGCTCAGAGAGGCTACAGAACTCTTGCAAGGTCCCTCCAGTAGCAGTTCAAGCCCTCAACCCCAGGTCTTCTGATTCCAAAGGCCGTGCTCTTAACCTGCCACTGTGTGCTTTCATCCCTCATCCTCCTTCCCTCCAGGAAGAACAGCCTGTTTGAGTTTGTGTCTGAACAACGGCTCAACTGCCCCAGGGAGCTCCTTGCTAAAGCCAAAGGAGAAAACCTCTTTAAGGATGAAAACTCGGTGGTAAGAGGGCATTGTGGATGGGAGCAAAGGAAGCTGGGTTCCTCCTCCGCTCTCATGGGCCTGGAGCTGCTGGCTGTGTGTGCAGTCTGCATTCCCTGGAAGGACAGGTTGGGTAAGACCAGAGCTCCCCAGACATGGATGAGGCTATGGGGAGCCTGGGGGCTGTCAGTTTTCTTTTGACTTTTACATACTCAACCCTCTGTCCTTCCCACCTCCCCTTCCCCCACCATCTGCCATTCTTCATTCCTCCTACCCTCTTTCTCTCTTTCCCTTCCTCCTCCCTTCTTCCCCACTCTTTTCCTTCCTCTTTCATTCCCTGCTTCCTTCCACAAACCTTGAGACCCTTCTCCTATATTAGGCACTATTCTAGACCCTGGGTAGACCACAGCAAATAAAACAAAGACCCTGCCCTCATGGAGCTTACAGTCTGGTGAGGGGACTATGATGGACCCTTTTACAGCAGTGTCAGATGGTGAAGGGGCACTGAGAAACACTCAGGCAGGGTAAGGGGCAGGGAGGGGTGGCAGTGTCGTTCCAGCTGGAGGTGGAAAAGGCCTCTCTGTGGAAGTGACCTTGGGCACAGACCTGGGCGCAGGGCAGTTGGGGAGTGGACCTTGTGGTGTGGGAGCGAGGGGACAGTGGGGCAGAAGCCTTGAGGAATGGCAGAGGGCAGTGAGCAGGGCAGAGCTAGGAGCTCAGAAGTGAGAGGTGCCTTCAGCCAGAGGAGAGGGTCCTGTGGGCCAGGGGTTGGTACACCCAGCCCACTGCCTGCTTTTGTCAATAAAGCTTTATTAGAACACAGTCCCACCCATTTGTTGACAGGTTGTCTATGGCCGCTTTCCTGATGGTGGGGCAGGGCTGGGTAATGACAGACTACAGGGTCTGAAAGCCTGAAATATTTACTATTTGGTTCTTAGCAGAAGAGGTTTTCTTACTCTTGCCGTTGGCCTTGGCAGAGAGATTGGCTTCAATGGGACTTCTGAGTGGGGTCCTCAAACTATAGGGAGGGGTGTCAGCCCCTTTCTTTGCTCCAGTAATTTGGCTTTTTAAAGGCTCACCTCAGGCGTCCCCCCATCAGAAGCCCTGTACCCCTCTCTTCCATTTGAGTTAGAGGCCTCCCCCTGTGCTCAGCTCAGACTGGGGCCCATCCCTAGGCGTCACTGGCTGCTGGCAGCTCTGTGAGCTGACCCTGCCTGGTGCTGAGCTCTGACTGCTGTCTCACCCTCAGTGTCCACAGCAGCACTGGGCCCAGGTGGACACTTAGAAGGAGGGTGGAGGGAGGGGCCACAGTTCCACAATGAACTCCCAGGGAGCCCCAGGGGAGGGCTATGCTTGCCCTTAATATGTGGAAGGCTTTCAAGCCTGGCAGAAGGGGATGTGGGGGCTTTGGGGACCGAGGACATGCCCCAGTGCCTGGACTTTCTGTAGGTTGAGTGCAAGCACCTGGGCTTATTTGTGGTTCATTTTGTATCCACAGCTCACAGAGAGTGCCTGACCCTTAGTGGGCCGTTTGAATGTTTAAATGAGAAATGAATCTGAGTTCCTTTTCTGCTACACATGTACAGACCCCACGAGTCCACACTGATGGGGACCACACCTGCTGTGGTCACTGCCTTGCCCCACACCTAGCACGATGCGCGGCACACAGGACGCACGCAGCTGGGGGATTGAGTGGGCTGCAGGTGATAGGGTTCTCTCTCTGACTGCAGGCCCCTGTTTTCCTGTTTTTGAAATTCCTGAGACCACCATATGGGGCCTTCTCTCGGCTCTCTTCTCTGGCTCTGGCTCTGGCCAGCCCCATTGACTTCCAAAGCTCCACGTGCGGCAGCCAGGTGGTCCGCATCTCTCTCTCTCCCCCAGGTGTACCCCATCGTGGACTTCCCCCTGCGGGACATCTCGCTGGCCTCCCAGAGGGGCATTGCAGAGCACAGCGCTGCCTTGGCCTCCCGTGCCCGCGTCCTGCAGCAGGTGAGCCGGGGGTGAGGGGCCACCTGGCTCTGACTTCTCTTCCTGGGCTGCTGAGCCCTCTTTCCTGAGAATGTCAGAGCGGAAGGATGAGGATGTGGAAGTGAGAGAGGTTCCAGGGGGAGGAGCCTGGGAAGGGCTAGGGCCTGATCTAAGGCCCCAGGGCATAGAGTAGGGCATGCAAGACGCAGAGGCAGGAAGGACCCTGGGCCAGGGGGAAGTTTGCATTTTTATTCCCGGAAGCGATTGCAGGGTTTCAAGCACGAATGTGGTGTCATGAGATTTTGATTCTGACTCCCTGGTGTTCAGATAGGGGAAGGAAAAGCTTGAGTTTGAAGGTCACAGGCCTGGCTTGCCTCTGAGGCCCTGGCACTTCCCAAACGCGAGCCTGTTCTCCCAGCCTCTGGGGTTTTGGCCGCTGTATCCTGACAGCCACAAGGTGGCGGTGGTGGCTGCTACATCCCCAGGAGCAGCCCTGAGCGGCCCCTTATACTGTTGCTGCAGGCTGCCAGGGGGCCCTAAGGTGGGAGTTTGGCCTGGTAACGTGCTTTTGCTGGAGCTGCATGAAGTGGGACTCAGCAGCCAGGACGGGAGCCTTGCAGACTGGGCCGAGATCCTGCATTTCCTGCATCCTAGCAGGATCCTGGGCCAGCCACTTCTCTCCTCCTTCAAAGCCACTCTCTTCACCTGTGAAAAAAGACAGTAAAGCACATCAGAGGGTTTTGCAGCAAAACCCTCTTAATGTGTTTGGCACCTGGTGCTCAAAATGTCCCTTTGCAATGAGCATTTCCCCTTCTCTCTCTCTTTCTGCACATCTCCCTGATTTGTAGGAGAGAGAAGATGCATTTTATCTAAATGAATATGGACCATCTTGGAGCTGGAAGGGGACTGAGAAATCAAGCAATTCAGACACTGCAAACTTACATGCCTACCAGGGCCAGGCAATAAGGAGGTGGTGACAGAGCCTCATTCAAAGGGGCCGGTCAATGCTCAGCTTTCTGTAGGCACAAGACCCAGTGTTTCCAGACTGTTTGAAGTCCAGATTTTAGATGAAACCTTCTAGTTTTCAATATTTTGATAGCTGGGGAAACTGAGGCCCAAGGAGGGGAAGTTACCTGTCCCAAGTCACACAGTATGTTGGTGGCAGGTCCAGGACTAGAACTCAGGTCTCCTGAGGCCCTGCCTCTGCCAAAACAAGCCATTGTAAACAAATCCTGGAGCCAGGAAGGGCAAACCAGGGGGCAAATACATAGTTTTCTTTAAAAAGGAGTATAATGGGAGTGGAGGTCACTTTTCTGAATCTTTTTTCTGATTTTGCCTTTGGTCCTAGAGCTGTAGACAAAGATTCATGCAAATATTTTACTCAAGATGGAGAAGTTAGAACAGAAATCCAACCATGAGGGCATAGGTGGCTAAATTACATCTCCTGGCCATGGCCGTGACTCTGAGACCTGGAATCTGCTTATTGCGGGGGCTGAGCTGCACAGACAGATAAACAGCCAATTACATGATGACCACTTGATGGCAATTGATGTCTTGAGCAATTTGTGGCCTCAAACTTGGAGACTTTTTGAGCCAGAAGCAGATGGAGGCAAGGGGGTTGCAGAGGTTGGGGCGGGGGAGTGGTGGTATTGCCATGCTCACCATTGGATCTTAATAGAAAATTCTGGGAACAAGAGTAGTGCTGACTTCAGTGTCCAGGCCTTCTGAGCACTGACATTGACTCCCATCTCCTTGTGCCCTTTAGTCCCTATTTGGGGTCCTTTGCACTGAAATTTCAAGAGGCATCTTCCACCTTTTATTTCCAAAATTGTCATTTGGATTCCAGTTTCTGGCATATGAAGAAAACTCAATCGCCGGGGTCTTATTCGGTTGTCTCAACAACTCTGTGAAATAAGAGTTTTTATTCCCATTTCACAGATGAGGAAACTGAGGCCTAGAGAACTGGAGCACAAAATCACACGGAAAGCTGTGTGGAAATTTCGTGCCCTGATTCTGATTCCCCTCTTCCTTCTGCAATGTCGTGCTGCCCTTGGCCTCTCTTATGACAGAACAGGGGCCTACCTCTCAAAATACACCCCCACTGCCCAGATCTCTAGGGATGGCCAGGGCAGTTTTTCTAGGGATGGAGAGAGAAGTCGAAACAGCCAGATGGCTTCAGCCTCAGGCCCCCACCAGGCCTGGTTTGCCTTTTCCCTAGGGTCTTCAAGCCATCAACTACAGCAAGAGGACTTGGAGCTCTTTTCCCAACAGGAAGAATTCCCTGCAAGTAAAGAGGGCCTGACCCCAGACCAATCATGCCACCTCTCCCTGGGTTTGGGTCCCCAAATCTGAGTCTGGGACAAGAGAGCAGCTTGTGCAGAAGAACTTAGGGCTTTTTGCACAGAGCTTGACCCACAGTAAGTCCACAAGAAAGCTTGGCTTAAATGATTAGGAGCAACATTCCTACCTCAACTATGTAGTGTAGTTGCCAATAACAAAACAACACCAGAAGCCAGTGCAGATGGGAGCCTAATATTTGCTCCCAACATTAGGCTGCTGTTTCTGTTTAGAGCCTCACGATTGTAAAAAGTTATTGAGTAACTTCTCAGAGAAGGGGCCAGAGAATGAGCGACTTAGCACCACCCTGTGGGAGGGAATGAGGTCTCCATCCTGAAAATAGCCTGGCACAGCCCATTAAACTTTCAAATGTCTTCGGGGTCAATGTTTTATCTTAAAATTTGATTCAAATGTTATAAACCACTTCCTAATACCTCTATGGTTGTTTTAATATACACATGTTTAAACTGACTTTTTCCTCCACTGTCCCCCAGCACTCCATCTAAAAATTAATGTTTCTGGAAGTTGTCCTACTTGGCTGGTGACTTTCCATACACCCTGGAACTGCCCTGGGGATGCCTGTCCCCACTTGGTGAAACCTAGAATCAAATGGTAGCTAAAGATGAGAAGTTAGCTTTGGCCAGAGCTTAGGGCGCATGAAGGAGCACGGTAGGAGATACATCTAGAAAGGCAGATTGAAGGCATATTGTAGCAGATTGTAGAATGCTGTGTTAGTCTGTTCTTATGCTGCTAATAAAGACATACCTGAGACTGGGTAATTTGTACAGGAAAGAGGTTTAGTGGACTCACAGTTCCACATGGCTGGGGAGCCCTCACAATCATGGCGGGAGGTGGAGGAAGGGCAAAGGCACATCTTACATGGCAGCAGGCAAGGCAAGAAGAGAGCATGTGCAGGAGAACTGCCTTTTATAAAACCATCAGATCTCATGAGATTTATTCACTATCATGAGAATGGTGTGGGAAAAACCCACCCCCATGATTCAGTTACCTCCCACTGGGTCTTCCCATGACACATGAAGATTATTATAACTCAGGGTGAGATTTGGGTGGGGACACAGAGCCAAACCATACCAAATGCCAACTCCAGAGCAGGATCTTCATACCACAGACAGTAGGGAGCTACTGAAAGTTCTTGAGCAGGTGAGTGACTTGAATGGAACACTGACATTTTCCTTGGCTATTTGTTTCCTTAGCGCCAGACCATTGAGTTGATCCCCCTCACAGAAGTTCACTACTGGTACCAAGGAAAGACTTATGTCTACTACATCTATGGCACTGACCACCAGGTGTATGCGGTGGACTATCCTGAGCGGTACTGCTGTGGTTGTACCATCGTGTGACGTAGCACAGCTGTCCCTAGAGCCTGCCATTCATGTTTGCCAAGGAGGATGACCGATGCTCTCTGAGTGTGTTCACTGTTAGCTGCATTGGACAATCACATACAAACCCTGGCATGTCCTTCCAGAAAAACCAGCTTATCATCTATCAAGCTCCAACTCCTTATGCAGCTCCTGTGGTGGACTCCATCACTCATATGCTTAACCTACAAGAATTGAGCTACACACATTCCTGTAGAACAAATGAGAGAAATAATTTAAATGGCAAGGTCTTTGCCTCTGGTCTCCAAGTTAATGCCCTGATGAGGTGTGTGAGTTGATTTTGCTTTTCCACTTGTCGGTCTTGGTTCTGGTGTACTTCTTCTAGTGGGAGCCTCTTGATGATCTGAGTGTTACTGAAATGTTTAAGGATACACACAAATTATCTGGTCCTAATGCACAATACATAGTGCACTTAGCTTTAAAGTGCAATATGTTACTGACCATTCTGTGGATCAGGAATTCAGATACAGTCACAGTGGGGATGATTTATCTCTGTTCTGTCATATCTGGGGCCTCACCTGGAAGATTAGAAGCCTGGGGCTGCTCAAGGGTGGGGTCTGAAATCATCTGAAAGCTGGTTCACTCAGATATTTGGTGGTTGATGGTGGCTGGTGGTTGGGACCCAAGTAGGGAAGCTGTTAGGTGGAGCACATATACGTGGCCTCTGCATGCAGCAAGAGCTTCCTCACAAGATGGCAGCTCTGAGAGTGTGTGCCCCTCATGTACATCCCAATTAAAGAAATAGAGATCTGTTTCACAGCTGGAGAACAAACCAGCTGTGTTGGATGGACCAAGAGTCTGCATGCCAATCTCTAGTATGGTGTCTATACAAGGAATTTGGAGAGTGTTTTCGAATAGATACAGTTTTTTACATCACAGGCTGACCTTAGAGCCTGCCCACTGAGTAAGATATGAACTTGATGCTCTGTGCACCCATCACAGGCAGCAGCTCCCACCTGGTGGTGTAAGGCTGGATGGGGGGTGGTGCTGGAGGGGATGCCCTGCAGTCCTAATGCCGAATCAGCTTTGGAGAGGTGGTCCTGGGCTAGGCAGGTAGCTGTGTATCTGGTTGTGGGTAACCAGAGAACCTCTGTCATCTCATGATGCCTGCCCCACACCCAGAAGGGGATTGCTACAGCAGGGAGTGGCCTCAGGAAGCAGCCCCTCAGAGGGCCATTTGTGCCCTCTCTTGATCCCCAAATCCCCTTATCTGGATGTGGACTTAACAGGCCTAGTAGTTGAGGGAGGTTGGGGAGACTGAGACCATCCTCCAGGGCATCACTGATAAATAATATGGAAATAAGCACTCTCATCCTCACCCGCTACTACCGAACCCTGATTTTCCTGCGTCCTGTTTGCATGTGGCTGTTTCCCAAGTTTGGCTGAACCACAGGAACCCCACACACTGGCGGGTCCTGGCTAATGGCATGGTGGCTAGCCTTGTGCAGGAACAGCAGGGGTTAGGGGGTTCTAGCTCCCTTGGGACCACACAGAAGCCCAAGGGAAACTGGACAGAGAAGCAAAGGGAGATGAACCTGGAGAAGCCTGGGCTCAGCAAACCTTCCAGGCTCAGATTTCAGCTCCTGCTCACTCCGTAGCTCAGTATGTCAGGGAGGCCAAGGGCAGGATGAGGCGCCCCTGGGGTCAGGGTGCACTGGGGCATGGGCAGCAGCTGGTCCCAAGGACAGAACCTGCTGGTGGCAGGGGAAAGAGGGAGCATTCCCCAAGGAAGACCTCACTTCATCTTCATCCATCATGTTCAAGTCTGGGAGGCCCCTGCTCTGGTTTAACAAGGGAGACCATCCCCTCCCACCCCCATGGCCTACCTGTGTGGTTCTCAAAGGGGAGGCTTCTGCCTGTCAGGCACATGATACAAATTGGAGGGACAGCTCTTGGTTGTTGCAATGATTAGAAGTGACACCACTGGCACTAAGTGCACAGAGTCTAGGAAGGCCAGGCGTCCAGCAGTGCTGTTCTGCATCTCACACGACTTTCGCATAACCCACTAACCTTCATGCAGAATGTCAGTTATATATGAAAGTCCTATCAGTTAGTACTTAATGTAATGCTTATTTTTTATTTAGTGCTCACCTGTGTTTTTTGTTTTTTCCTATATGTCTTGTCTGAAATGACTTCAGATCATCTTAGTTTTCTTAAGTCCAAATGTGTGTTCTAAGTGGGCATAACTGATGAAGGCATTGTGGTTCCCCATGTGGTTGTGCCTGAGCATTTATAAACTGAAACACATGTATGTAAAAAATTACCTTCTTCCAATTGCTCCTCTGTATTTTATTGCTCCTGTATGTATATTTATAATCTGGGCATTAAATTCCTTTTTAAAAACATCTGTTATGTAAGTGGGCTATACATCATTTTTATTTTATTTTTTGGAGACAGGGTCTGCCTCTGTCATCCGGGCTGGAGTGCAGTGGCTCCATCACAGCTCACTGCAGCTTCCACGTCTTGGGCTCAAGCAGTCCTCCTACTTCAGCCTCCCAAGTAGCTGGGACTACAGGCGCACGCCCCCTTGCCTGGCAAATTTTTGTACTTTTTTGGTAAAGATGGGGTTTCAGCACGTTGCCTAGCTGATCTTGAACCCCTAGGCTCAAGCAATCCTCCTGACTCAGCCTCTCAAAATGCTAGGATTACAGGTGTGAGCCATCATGCCTAGCCTATGAATTTTATTTTAGGATGAAAAGGAAGCATTGTGTATGCTGAGGCTGAGGCTCAATAGCCCAGATGCACCGTTGGCTCGTGAATCCAAAAAGAAAATGCTGCAACAACATGGGCCCAAAGGACCACTGTTCCTGTTAGGCGGCAAGTGAGGGAAAGCAGCGGTGAGCCACGAGCCGCAGCATCCTTAGTTCTGATGGAGAGTGGGTCTGCTGGCCATTTGACGACTGCTGCATGTTTTCCCTTGCAGTGTCATCTGTTTTCATGACATTCACTGAAGCCAGGATATGACTTAATTTGCTATTTCTGCCTCTCTTTGTTATCGTAGGGCTGATTTGGCTGTTAGGGTATAGCCCTAGATTCAGTGGAAGTCATTAGGGGTAGAGAATAGAACATAAGGACACCTCTAATCCTAAAACTGGCCACCATAGACTGTGGCTCTGAGCCTGATTCAGTTTTGTTTTAGAATAACGTTAGATCCATGTGGTTTGCCTTTTCTTTATTACTCTGTCAAAGGGGAACATGGGCTCTCATCTTCACCAGTCAGCAACAATCACAGGGTCTCTTTTAGGTGGCCAGAGCCCTGCTGGGCTTAGTGAGGGTTTTGCAAAGATCTGAGGTCTCTTTTCTAAGTCTTCAGAATAATAGGAAGCATTATATGTAAACAGAAGAAAGTGAGAGGCTCAGCATGAGAGTCACGTAGCTGTACCAGATGAAAAGGCCTAAGACTTAAGTTGGTGGTGGTGTTTACAAATGACAGAAACTCAAATGGACTTAAACAGGAAACAGGTCATTGATGAATTCTTTCACCTTAATCAAGTTCACTAGCTTCAGGTATAGCTGGACTCAGGGATTTCAAGAATTTTATTCCAACAGGATCTCCCCTGCCTCCTGTCTTCTCCTTGTCCTATAAGCATTTCTCTCTTTTGCTTTTGTTCTCAGGCAGGCTTTCCCTGCCTTGGTAGTGAGACAGCTACTAGCAGCTTTAGAATTTCATCGTATGAACTCAGTGAACCCAGGAAAGAGAATGCTACGAGCTTATTTGCTAATTAACTTCCACAGAAATTCCCAGGGAAGGCTCTCAGTGGCTTGGTCTGGGTCACATGCCCAGTCACTGGCCAGGGAATGCAGTGACTGCATTGATCAACCTAGGTCACATGACCACACCCTCCCGCAAGCTAAGTTCTGTCAGCATGGGCCAAATCTGAAAGGCGACTGGAAGCTCTGCAGGCAGAAACATCACCTGTCCTCTAGAGAGGCAGACAAAAAGTGCCGGGTTCATCCAGGATGGCGTTCTGGAATTTTCTGTGTGCTTTATCCCAAATGACATCTTATGCCAAAGAGGAGCGATTGGGGCTGGGTCCTTTCCCTCCTTAGCCTTGCACCTCCCTTCCCTGTACTTGTTGGGGTTGCAGGACTGCTGTGCCTTTGCGCTGTGGTTATTACAAACACAAATTTGGACTGACCTTGGGCTTCCTTCCTGCAGGGCTCAGGGGAGGCATGTGGTCCTGAAATGTGTGTATGCATGGTGTGTACATGGGTGTAAGCGTGTGAGTTTGTGCGCTGTGTGTGTACATGGTGTGTGGGTACATGGTGTGTGTGTGTGTGTGTGTGTGTGTTCCAGTTGGGAGGGTCACTTCTTTGAAAGCAGGAAGGACTTCTCTCCCCCATGTTGTTTTCCTCCCCTTCCTTCCAGGCCACTGTCATTCTTGTGGTTCCCAGTACCCTGGCCCTCAGCATGTGATCACCTTGTTGTAACATGGTGGACTTAAATTTCTAGTTCACGGGCAGAACTTTAAATGGAGAATGATGAAAGAACTGTTTTTTCAGTCAGGGCAAACAGCCCACGTGGGGTTATATTTCTCAGCAGGAAGGCACCTGCTAGAGACAGCAGCTTGGATGCTGTTGGTTTACACTCAGATTTCCATTTTCTCTGCTTTTTGTTTGCATCGAGTGGTCTGGGGTTGTGTAAAGAGTATGGGTTTGGGAATCAGACACACTCGGGTTCAAATTCTGGCCCTGATCATTTTCAGTTCTAAGATGTTGAGCAATTCATTTAATCTGGCTGAGCCTCAGTTTCCTCATCTGTGAGATGGGGATGATAGCACTTGCTTTGCAGGATGGGTTGAAGAGATGAAAAGAGATCAGGCATGCAGAGCTCAGCATGAGGAGGTGCTGAGTACCTGGAAGGGTCCTCGCTCTCCCTGGATCGAGCTCTCTGGTGGGTCAGTGCTTGGCTGCTGGTCTCCGGCCTCTCCTGGGGGCTGGTGATCCGGGCCTCCTGCACCACAGTGGCTGCTTATAGGAGAGATGTGGCTTCCCGGCCAGTGCCCCTCTATTCATCTCTCAGTTCGTCTCAGCTCTCAGATCCTTTCCCTGGGGAGGTTTCCCTTGTTCTTTATTCAGGTGAGATCCCATGTCCTTCCTTTAGGGCTCACATCTTAGCAGCAACTGTACATGTGTTTGCTGTATTGCACATGCATTGTTGTATTTATTGAACATTTGACTTGTATCTGCCTGTCCCACTGGTGCCTGCCAATAAACGCCAGCAAGCATGACTGAAAGCCTGAATAAAAGTGCAGAATGTTGATTTAATACAAGGAATATTGGATTTTAATTCCAGCCTGGCCTCTACCAGCTGTGCAATGCTGAGCAAGTCCTTTCACCTCTGAGGTCTCTTTCTTGCACTCTGAAGAATGGGGTTGGATCTTATATTTCCTTTCCTTTCCTATGGCACTGTTTACTTCTCACTGATAAATCACATGAATCAAGCAGGACTGCTGTGGTTGGGTGTGTGTGGGGCCTCAGAACCCTTCCCTGCCTGAGCGCCTGGGCCCTGCTCCCCTCCAGCCCTCAGCTTCTAGAAATTCAGCTGAACACGGCCAGAGTAGAGCCACTCAGAGCCTCCTTGCCACCACATGTGTGAGTCTGGGGGATGAGCTGCATATCTAATAGACCACAGGACACTCCCAAAAGTTTTAATTCTTTTCTTTTCTTTTTTTTTTTTTAAGAATTAAAACCTTGGCAGAATCTGATTTTCTGCTTATTTCTCAGAATGGCAAACGTATTGAGGAGAAAAGCACTGTGGAGCCCTGTTGAGGGGTACTCTGGGCAGCAGACAGTTTTTCTGTTTTTTATCTAGAGCAGATGGGCCCTGGGGCATCCAGATTCAGAGGCCCCTCCCTCTATCCTGATCTCCAAGCTGCAGAAGCATGTTGCTACTTATTTTTGCATCTTTGATCCTGTGGCATTTCTTTGCTTTTTTCTCATCAGCTGATGGAATTGAAACTTACAGCTAAAAGGAAGATGGGATGTGGGAATGGGGATGGGGGGACACAAATCTTTTAGGTTAAATCAGTTACGGTCATTTTAGTGATAGATTCTGTCCCATAATCAGAAAGTACGGTAAAACTTTCAGGGGACTGGGACACAGGATGGGAATTTTTTTAGGGGAGACAGGACAGTAGGACTTCAAATCACCCAGTGTGGCTTCCGTGGTCACAGCCTGGCGCTCACATCTTGGCTCGACTGCATGTCAGCCAGTGAACTCTCAGGCACCTGTTTGCCTGGGACCAGTGACGGGTCTGCAGTGAGGACTCAGTGCAATTGTGCACACAGTGTGCATGGCACGCATGTCCTCAAGCCACATTAGGTGTTATGTGAGGGGGCACAGGGAGAGAGAGGCACATGCTGGGAGGGAGAGGTCAAACCCTCAGGCACGGGACTGGAGGGAGAGGGGTGTCCGCACACAGACTCTGAGGCCATGTGATGAAGGCAATGCTTTCCAAATGCCAGTCCAAATATTGGGACCTGACTGCACCGGCCTCACCTAGAAAGCTCATCAGAATGCAGATTCTCAGTCGCCCTTAGGTATTTGGAGGTAACGGTGTCTGAGATTCTGTAGTTTTACCCAGTGTCCTCAGAGGATTCTTATGCACGGTCAGAAGAGGGAATTGGCATTTAGAGTACGCATAGTTGAACTTTGGGATCAGAACTCTCAGCCTCGTGTCATTTTTTTTAGCTCACCATGGGAGGACCCCTTCTAAGCCTCATTTTTTTTTTAAATCTGTGAAATGGAGATGATCTTTAGCTACCTTGCAGGGCTCTTTTAAGGCTCACACGAGCTACTGAATGTGAAAGCGCTTTGCAATCGGAAGCACTGCCTCAATATCTTTTCTTGCTAGGAGTGGAAATGACAACCTTGATGGTTTCCAAGACTTCCGGCACTTTTCACTCGGTCCGCCAGGGGGCAGCAGGTACTAGTACATGAAACCTCGGAGCTGAAGCCATTTCTCCTGCAGGAGCGAGGTCCCGAGACTGCAACACCTGCATCCAATTTCCTCTCAGCAGTCCCTGGGCCATGGAGTGCCCTTACAGGACCAGACCCTCTGGAAAATCGAGGTGGCTGCAGGAAGTTTCTTCAGAAACGGATTTAGTATGTCTTCCATTATTTGTAGGCTGTAGTTAAAGTGTTTTATCTTCCCAAAGGAAGGATGACACAGAAAACAATAGTGACTTTGAGAAAGCCAGGCTTGAGATGCCAGACTGGAAGTTCATGGTCTAGGTTAATACGTTAGCTCCTGAATCCAATTCATTCATTCATTCATTCATTCATCCATCAGACTTGAACTGAGCCTCTTTTCTGCGGGGCACTAACTAGGCCAGGCGTGGGGGAGACGAAGGTGAATAGGGCCCTGATCTTGCCTTGGGGATTCTTGGTCTTTAAGGGAGCGGCAGATGTTTCTAGAATACCACGCATGTGTCAGGTCCTGTTCTCAGCCCTTTACAGGTGTCAAGATGTGAGTCCTATGATTGAGGTATTATTATTTCCTCCACTAGACAGAGGGGAAACTGAGGCCCAGAGAAATTAAGTCAAGGTCTCAGGTCTAGCAGAGACACAGGGCTTTGGACATGAGCAGCTGGGCTGCAGAGCCTTCACTCTCCCTGGTTGATGGGCGAAGCAGACGTGAGACCGATTCAAGGGTGGGTGCCCACAGCCCTGTTCCTTAGCCGCTCGTTCCTGGGAATGCTCTGATGGAGCCATGCTGCCAGCCCTTGAGCCACCGTCTGAAGGCGTCCTCCTGCCGACTGTGCCTGGCAGTTGGAAGTGCTGGAGGGGGTGCCCGCAGGAGCAACCCTTAGCCAAAGACGGGAGAGTGGGAAGTTGATTCTCTCCAGGTGGTGCAGTCATGGAGGGCTGCTCTAGAGTGCCTCCTAGCGTTCCCCAGAGGGACTGAGCTCCAGGTGCCCTCAGCGGAACCTGTGGCTGTCCCAACAGTGTATGTGGGATCCCCGTCCAAATAAACCACCCCCACTGAAAGCCTTGGCTCAGGCTCTGTTCTGGGAAATAGCCCTGCCTAAGGCCACTGTATCTCCCAGGATTTGTATCCTTTAAAGGACAAAGGGCTGAGTTCTAGGCACAGCTGTGGCTCCAGCCCAGAACATGCCGGGGATGAATGGAATCAGAGGTTGCGAAGCTTTGGGGGGCATTACTTTGCCCTTGTAGAGGGTGGTGAAGGCCTCTCAGAAGAGATGACATTTGGATTCAGATCACCTCTCTTAACTCCCTCTTAAAGGGCATGCTCCCTGGCTGATGATTTCCTTGCCTTTCAAACCCACGTGCCTGTCTGAGGTCTCAGAAAGCCACGAGCCAGCCCCTGGAATCCCAGTGCCTTCTGTACCCTGCTTGTTCATCTCTAAGCACTTTTTTTCCTCCATATTGGTCAGATATGGTAAACAATCAGTTGCTTCTGCCTGACTTTTCTGGAGCCATCTGAAGCCACACATAACCTCCCAGGGCCTCAGTTTCCACACCTGTGAAATGGGGACGGTGACGCTTTGAGTCTCAAATGTGATAGGCTTTGACAGCGGGCATGCTCAGCTGCTGGGCTCCCCTGGGTGCTGGGTGGCAGCCTTAGCCCTGCTCTCCGCAGCGGTCCAGTGCTCTGCCTTGCTCATGAAGGTGGCCCAGCTGCTGCCTGCTTATCTTCTGCCCCGTCACCTGCTCCAGGCATGGGGCATCCTTCTCTGATCCTTGTTGGCCCTGATGGTGTCCTGGGCTCCTAGAGGATATGCTGCACTTCTTCCTCGTTTCTTTCAGATGCCCCCAGACACCTGAAAGTAACCAAAGTCATTTTAAAGGTTCAAACAGCCCTCCCTGAACCCCTCCAGCACAACCCAGTAAAACATTTAGACTTTGCTCTACTGACAGAACGCTTGTCTCTTCCCCACCTTGTCATACTACAAAGCCCTGTGTGACTCCTCTAACTTACCCTTAGGGGGGCACCATGACCCCCTCCCAATTCCTTGCTTTTTAAAGGGATCCTTTCAGGTACTAATAATGGCAAACATTGATTAAGCTTTTCCCAAGTTACAGGCGCTATTCTAACCATTTTTCAAGTGTCAGACCCTAAGTCTTCACAACAAGCTTATAAAGGAGGGACTGTTTTTATCCCCATGTTTACAGATGAGGAGATGGAAGCCCAGAGAGTTTCAATTGCTTGCCAAAAGTCATAGAGCCGGGAAGTGCAGAGCCAGGCCACTGCCTGGTTTTAAATTCTGGATGGAAATGCAATGTGCTGGTTTACATGGTGTGCTGGTGCGTGTGTTATCCTCAGCAGTGCCCAGGGGACAAATGGGCAGACTAGCCTACAGTGACAGCAGGCTCCCCTCTTCTCCATTGGGAACTGTCAGAGGAGGCTGGGTAAGGAGAGCAGCTTGGTCGCCTAGGGCTGTGATGGGGAGGCCCTAGCACAGCAGCTGCTGGGTGAAAGTGGGTTGTTCTTCTTCAGTAGGAGTTTTGGCCCCAGGTTGCTTTGTTGCCAAGGCCAGCTTGGCCTCTTTGCAAATAATTGGCAATTGTGCCGTTGCACTTCAGCCTGTACAACAGAGTGAAACCTTATCTGAAAAAAAAAGAATTAATAGTAATAATAATTGCTGAGTACTTGGTATGTGATATGGTTTGGCTGTGTCCCCACCCAAGTCTCACCTTGAATTCTAATAATCCCCATGTGTCAAACGTGAGGCCAGGTGGAGATAATTGAATCATGGGGGCAGTTTCCCCATAGTGGTCCCAGGTAACCTCTTTAGCCACACGGGAGAGAAGAAACATCTTCATTTTGGAAGGCAAGTAAGGGTCCTATCCATAGCTTCCTGTGCATGATCATTGCTCAGGGCAAGGTGACCAGTAGAGCCCTGGGTGAGCCTCCCCTCTGCCAGCCACTGTGGGACTAGAATTACTTACAATGCATATTATGCAAGATATGGTGTATGTATACACACACACAACATGTATATGATTAATTGTAAAACAACTTTTGCCTTTGAATAAATCTTAGCTAAGCCTCATCCCAGCCCTGAGACCATCTCATCAATCTCTGCGAACTTGGTCTGCTGATCTGCAAAATGATGGTATTAAGAGTACCTACTCCTCCCAGATCTGTTGCGAGGACTAGAGATACATAATTAATGGAGGGCTCTTAGAACACAGCCCAGCACGTACTGTATTAGTGTGTTCTCACGCAGCTAATAAACACAGACCCAAGACTGTGTAATTTATAAAGGAAAGAGGTTTAATTAACTCACAATTCCACATGGCTGGGGAGGCCTCACAATCATGGCAGAAGGCAAAGGAGAAGCAAGACATGTGTTACATTGCAGCAGGTAAGAGGGCATGTGTTGGGGGAGCTCCCATTTATAAAACCATCAGATCTCGTGAGACTTATTTACTACCACGAGAAGAGTGTGGGGAAGCTGCCCCATGATTCAATTATCTCCACCTCACCCCACCCTTGACATGTAGGGATTATTACTATTCAAGGTGAGATTTGGGTGGGGACACAGCCAAACCGTATCACATACTAAATACTCAGTAATTATTATTACTATTAAATCATTTTTTTGAGATAGGGTTTCACTTTTGTCCAGGCTGTAGTGCAATGGCACAATCAGGGCTCACTGTAGCCTCAAACTCCTGGACTCAAGCAATCCTCCTGCCTCAGCCTCCCAAGTAGCTGGGATGACCAGTGTGTGCCACCTGCCCGGCTAAGTCCAGTGTCACACGTTGTCATTATTACTGTTACTTTTACAATGTGGAGTCACTGTGGGAATTAAATGCATAAATGAAATGATTCCTCACACAAAGTAAGTGCTCATTAATGGGTACTTTATATTTTTGTTGTTATTACAAAGTTCTTTCTTCCTCATTTGATCCCCACCCCAGATGTGGGGGAAGGCTGGGATTCCTTTTCTCATTTGAAAAATGTTGAAACAGATGCATCTAAAAAAAGCAAAATGTCTTGTTCCAGGTTTCCTAAAGAGGAAGCATGAAAGGCATAATTGAAATTCAAAATCTTTGGTCTGAAAATCCTACATCCTTTCTTCTAACCACGGTGAATTCTTACTAAGGGATAAGGCATTAAAGCCTTTTTTGAACCATCTTTCTCTTGTGGAGGAACACAGCCTTTTAAACCACACCAGCTACTAACTGCCTACTAGGGTCTGAAAGTGTCCTCCTAGCAGTCATGTCCCCAAGGTGATGGCATTAGGACGTGGGGCCTGTCAGAGGTGATTAAGTCACTAGGGTGGAGCTCTTATAAATGGGATTAGTAACAGCTTTTCTAAGAAGAGGCCGGAGAGCTAGCTCTTTCCACCAGGAGAGGATACAGGAGAAGTCAGCTGTCTGCAGCCTGGAAGAGAGTCCTCACCAGAACTCAACCATGCTGGCAGTCTGATCTCAGACTTCCAGCCTTCAGAACGGTGCGAAATGAATTTCTGTGGTTTATGAGCCACCCAGTCTATAGTACTTCGATATTGAAGCCCAGACAGACTGAGACACTGCCTGTTCACAAAATTCTGTTCCACCTATCATTTCAATTTCGTGCTCTTAGGAGTCCTTTGAGGCCCGTCTATTTTGAAACCCATTTCAAAGATGAGAAACTTGAGGTTCAAAGAGTTGAGCATCCTGCCCAAAGCCATGCAGCAGGGGGAGCCGGACCAGGGTCTTCTGGCTTCTGGTTCTCCAGTATGGTATTAAAGAAAGAGTCCCTTTAAATCCAGAGGAGGCTTGGGGTGTGCCAAGAAGCACCCAGTGCCTCCACAGAGCAGGCTTCTTCCTTCTCCGTCTTCACCTCCCTGGTCATCCTGGCAGTCCCAACTGTGCATGAGGGCCAGCCTCTCACTGTGACCTCCACCCCCTCTTGTACTTGGTGCCTCCTGGTGAACTTGCTGTGCCTTAGAACCCAGTGCTGCCTCCCTTTCACTGCACAGTCCCAGTGTGAACCTTTCGAGTGCGTCTCCCAGCACTGGACCCTGCAGTCTCTGAGCCCCACTTCCACACTGTCATCTCAGACCTGCCAGCAGGTGGTCATCTGTACATGGTATGGCTGAGCCTGAGATCTCACCTCCCAACACCCAACTGGCAGTAGATGGTCAGGACCATTCAGAGGCAAACAGAGGGAGGCATGCAGGGGTACAGAGGACAGATAGATGTCACTGACCCCACCAACAAATAGTGAAACAGCAGAAAGAAAACATAGATGTACACGTGGGCATTAGGACACTTGGTTGCAAGTAACAGAAATCTAACCCACCGTGGGTGAAGCAGTTTACTGGCACACAGAACCGAGAAGTCTGGTGTAGTTCTGACTCTGGGCTGGGGTGTTCCCAGAGGTTCAGGCACGCTGTTGAACATGTTTCTTTCTACATGTCTGCTAGGCTTCTCTATCCTGCTAATGACAAGAGGTATACCCTTAATTCCAGGCTGGCTGTGACTCTCTCAGCATTCCTGCTGCCAAGAGTTCATGACTTTCCTGGTTGCTCTACAAAAGTTCCCAGGACTGAGACTCCTTGGGCCAAACACCCTGGCTTGATCGAGCCTAACCCCAGTCTCTATGGCCCTGTGCTAAAATAAGCTGATTATCCGGGCCTGGATCTGGGGGATGGGACCTACCCCATCAAAACACCCTGGATAAGGAGAGGGCAAACCCTGCTTCCCGCAGGAAAATTCAGGTGCCATTTCCAGAAGCGGAGGAAAATCCTGGCAGTAAAACCACCAACACCCAGGGCAGTGTTTATGCACATACTGGACACTGGGTGTCCCCAGCCAACCACTTTCCTCGTAAGACTGCAAGCTTGGACCTGTTCAATGTCACATGTGAACTTGATAAGAAACCAGGGTGGAGGGTTTCCTCTGAGGATGCAAGGGCTGGGATGGAGATTCTCTGTCTAGACTGGCCTGAGTTCTTTCTGAAGCTGGGCAGGACAATCAGGCTCCCAATTTTCCCTTCTTCCTGGTGCCCCCAGCAGCCACCGACGATCGCCCTGCCTCACAGTCAGGGAGGCTGTTGAGGAAGACAAGATGCCTATTATTTCTAAGGGACATGCTCTCTCCAGGTGGTACAGAATGCAGACTCTCCCCTGAGAAAGAGAGAGTGAATGAGGACAGCCCAGGCTGCAGAAGCCAGTGTGGTCTGCCTTTGGGCAGCAGTGGGCAGGTGGTTTTGGCTCTGTGGTCATTGGTGGGCACAGGGAGTCCAAATTCTTACAGGGGAACAGATCCAATCTGACTCTACAAACATGAAAATCTTCCTGGCTGGAAGCATCTGGCTATTCTTCTCATTCCTCCAGGTTGGCTCAGAGGAAGTTTTCTCAAAGAAGGATCCACTCAGCGGCTGCCCCTTACAGCTGCAGAAAAGCCTCTTTAGTTTTGCCCTGAAGCAGATAGCTGCAGATGCAGCAACCGTCCGTGAAGAGATGGGATTTATATTGACAGACACATGTTTATCCAGATCAATTACGGAAAATTATTTTTCGCAACACTCCTCAAACAAAGTTTTGCAGCTAATAATCAGTTTGAGTTGTGCAATGTGAATGCCAAAAATGTGAGATGAGATGAGAAAGCTATGGGCTAGATTGCCTCTCGGGAGAGCACTGTAGGCCGGGAAGAGACACTATGGTGATCCTCTGGAGCAGAAGGCAGGATGCTCTCTAAATTACTCTGCATAATTAAGGAGAGATAAGTTTGATGTTGGGGAGGGAGTGATTGGATTGGGCAAACTGACCACTGTGTGGAGGAGTGAGTGGCAGGAGAGAGAGAGAAAGTCAGCACTACAGAGAAGGGCCTGGGGCGTGCCCATGTACTGAGTGGAGAACTTTCAAGGGAGATATTGGGTGCAGGGTGACATGGACCCTCCCACATTGTCAGGGGAAACTGTTGAGAAATCCTCAAATGCTTGGTGGATGAATCTGTTCCATTTGCTTCTCTGGATCCTCTCTGGACCCATCTCCACTCTAGACTGGTCCCTGGGAGGCTTTCCTGCATGGACCTCCTCACCCTCTGGCTTTTTTGAGGGTTTGGCCAATGGGGAGTGCAATGCACTGAATGTGTCCCACCAAAATTCATAGGTTGAAATCCTAACCCTCAATATGAATGCACTTTACTTTGGGGAGTAATCAGGTCATGAGGCTGGAGCCTTCATGAATGGGATTAGCGCCCTTATAAGAAGAGATGCAAGGGTTTGATCTTGCTCTCTGCTCTCCATCACATGGGGATACAACAAGAAGGTGACCATCTGCAAACCAGGAAGTGGGCCCTTCCTAGACACCAGATGTGCCAGCACCTTGATCTTGGACTTCCAGCTTCCAGACTGGGAGAAATAAATTTCTGTTGTTTATAGGCACCTAGTCTCTGGTATTCTGTAGCAGCCCAGACTACCTAAGATACGTGCTTTACTTAGGTTTGGACAACAAGGAGCTTTCATTTAAGCCTGGGAGGGAAAAGAGTGAGGCTGGGATACTGGTTCCCCTATCCCCCAACTGCTGTGTTGCCTTGGGCTGGTTGGGTCTCTAGACAGAAGACCTCAGCCGGGATGGAGTGGCATTTCTCCACAGCCTTCTCTGTCTCCTGCTTCCTAAAGTTGCTCCTTCCTTGGCTCCTGCTGTTACTAGCTCTAGGGAGTCACACAATCCCTTGGGGTTTCTATAAGGCTTGCCCACACCTTGACAAAATTTCCCTCCATTGAACACTCCCCAAATAATCCTGGTTTGAGTGTGCTGGCTGTTTCCTGCCAGGACTCTGACAGACCCACTTGGTGTGAGTGCTTTTCTCATGGAAGCCAGTCTAGGACATGAGTTCTGGGTCCTGGGTGAGGGGCTGAGCAACAAGTTCACACCAGGGAAGAGTTGGCTTGTAGGTTAAAGCAAACACATTTGGGAGCTCTCCGGGAATATCCCAGCAGCCCGGCTGCCGCTTGAAGCCATTCCCGCTTGCAACTCCAAACTTCGAGGCTCAGTGGGGGAGGGTTAGCATTAGGAGAAATACCTAATGTAAATGACGAGTTAATGGGTGCAGCACACCAACACGGCACATGTATCCATATGTAACAAACCTGCACGTTGTGCACATGTACCATAGAACTTAAAGTATATAAACAACAACAACAACAACTGCAAAAATCTGCGTGCTTCAGTGTGAAAAAAAAAAATATCAGAGTAGCCTCAGGAGCTCACCCAGGCTAGGGCCCCTTAGGCCATTATGGGGAGGTCTTTCATTAACTGAGACTGGGAAAAACTAGGATCTCAAAACACAGAAAGTAGGAGATTGAGAACTGCTGATGTGACCATTTCACTGATGTGGAAATTGACGTTATAAGAGGTTCAAGGTCACAGGTCAAGTAGACAGCAGCATTGAGAGAGCCATAGAAATGTAAAAATAGGCCTTCGTCCGAGATCAGATGCTGAGCTCAAGTGTTTATAGGCCACGTCTAGGCATGTCAGCTAGGAGGGTTCTGAGGTGCTGAGATTGAAAATATGTTTCTCTGTTTTTCTGATTACAAAAGTAATTCAGATTCATTACAAAATATTTTTAAAATATGGCATAAAGTAAAGATCACCCAGGATCTTACCACTTAGACACAACTCATATTTACCATATTTCCTTCCAGGCTTTTTTCTTCAATATAGCTGCAGTCATTCCCTTCTTATAACTTTGTTTTCTACATATTTTTCTTAGCATTATGAGTAAGCATTCTTTGTAAATGTGATTTTTAGAACTTCCTATTTTTTTTTGTCACATAGATTGCCATAATTTGTTTATATAACCAACTCATAATCACTACCATAATAGTGGCATTTACTTTTTTCTTTTTGTCTCTGATTTTTAATTTTTTGCTATTATAGTTAATGATACATACTTATATATGTATGTAACTAACATATACAAACCCTGTACTTACATATTTGTGTTCATGTACAATTATTTCCTTCATTTAGAGTCCTAAAAGTGGAATTACAGCATGATAGAAAACATGAACATTTTTCAGAGTCCTAATAAATATTGATGACTTAGTTTCCAGGAAATTTGTACAGAAGACCCTCAAATATGGTCATTTTGTTCAACATTGTTTTATTATAATGTTGATGAAAAAAAATCCATTTCCGGTTGGGGCTGCTGTGTGTGTATGGAGTATGTACATTCCCCGTGTCTGCGCGGGTTTTCTCTGGGTACCCCAGTCTCATCCCACATCCCAAGGATGTGCTGTAGGTGAATGGGCGCCCTCAGTTGTCCCAGCTTGAGTCTGTGTGGGTGTGTGAGTGAGTGTGCCCTGAGGTAGGATGGTGTCCTGGCCAGGGTGGGTTCCCACCTTGTGTCCTGAGCTGCAGGGACCGGCTCCAGCCACCCACAACCCTGACTTGGAATAAGCAAGTTGTAAAATGAATAAATGAATGAACATGAATTATTTTAAAATAATAATTTATAAAGTTCATGATAATCATACAAAAGCACAACAATAAACTATTTGGTACCAAAGTGCTCAGTGAGCCACCGTGTTTGTAATTGTTGGTGTTTGAACTGAGTGGTGGTAGGAGGTGCTTCTGACAATGTTTGCTTTGCATATGTTTATTCCTTGATTTAACTCACTCACTGATTCACCAAAAGTTTAGTAAATAATTCTCTTACTTGTTTTTATTAATATTTCTTAGTATGTGTATCTTACATTTATTTCAGTGTTTGTTATTACAGTGTTTTGGGTCTTTCTTTAGAAGTTGGTAATGATTTTGTGACCAGAATTATGACATAGGAACTTAACTCTTGTTTATATCAATTAGCCCATGGTCAAACTGGTTTTGTTACATGTTTTTTGCTGACAGTCTCAGTTTCAGAGATCCTATCAAAGACGTTAAGTGAGGACTTAGTGTGCTAAAAACATTTCTCCTGCCAGTCCCCTAGGACAGTGTGTGTCTCAATGTATGGAGTTTAGTAGGGGCTTGCTTCCAGGCATTGGCTCCACTCCAGATCCCAGCCCTTCCCCCAGGCCTTGCTTTGCTTCCAGGTTTCACTCCATTGGTCTTAAAGGTGAGCCCCATGCCGATTAGTGAGCGCATGGTGTGCATGAAGGTTCCAAGAGTAATATGTGCCTACTTTCTACTTTCCAGATGTTTCTCCCCTCTGGGGCCAATTCCACCACTCCCTGGAAAGTGATGTGATGACCCTGGGCTTGAGTCCAAAGAACATAGGAGAGTTTTGGCAGGTCGATGGTGTGTTGGTGCCAACTCACTTAAAGTGAAAACACTATAAGGTGAGTTTACATGGATGAACATATCAGCATCTGCCTCACATGATATCAGAGGGCACCACAGCCTCCTCCCAGAGACTTCCTGGGCAGCCAGATCTCTTTGGAGGACAAGTGAGCAGGGTGTGATTTAGAAAGGGTTTATGTGTGGGATGTTGACGGAAGGTATATTAGTCCGTTTTCACGCTGCTGATAAAGACATATCCGAGACTGGGAAGAAAAAGAGGTTTTACTGGACTTACAGTTCCACACGACTGGGGAGGCCTCAGAGTCATGGTGAGAGGAGAAAGGCACTTCTTACATGGTGGTGGCAAGAGAAAATGAGGAAGATACAAAAACGGAAACCCCTGATAAAACCATCAGATCTTATGAGACTTATTTACTACCACGAGAACAGTACGGGGAAAACCACCCCCATGATTCAAATTCTCTCCCACTGGGACCCTCCCACAACACCTGGGAATTATGGGAGTGCAATTCAAGATGAGATTTGGGTGGGACACAGAGCCAAACCATATCTGCAGGGTAAACATTTTCTAGGTGTGGAGACCTGGAGACACTGGCCTGTAGTGACCATTAGTACAAAGTCAACAGTAGTAAAAGAAGTGGAAACTTAGCCTCTCTGAGCCTCAGCTTCCTTCTCTGTGTGGGTTAATGTTGGAAAAGTTTTCTTGGGCATTTTCCATTGAGCACACATTTACCCATGTGCATGAGTGTGCACACACACACAAACCCATCCCAAATTTATTTGCATTATGAACTTGCTGGATGGTGGATAAATCCAAACTCTTACCTATATTAATTTTCATCTTCCTACTACTTATCCTGATGCTGGAAATACATTTAGTGGATTATTAGTAGTAGCTATGGAAACCCTGAACAAGGCCCTCTCCCCCCCATCACTACCCTGGGGCCTCACCATTTCCTGTGACTGGGTATAGCTCATTTAAATGTTAACTTTAAAAATGCAATTAAGAAAGTGGATCTTCAGGGCTTGTGTTTGGGCTTATCCAGTGTTTATGTAGTCATCTTGCATTGCTCTTCTCCCTGAGTGTGGGCAACTTAGAGTTGCTGGACATGACCATCTTATAGATGTGGAAACTGAGGCTGAGAGAGGGGCCATGTCTAGCCACAAAGCATCCACTTGGTGAGTGGTAAACCCAGGAAAACAATGCATACCTCCAGATTCCAGGCTGGTGCTTTACTTATTTTACCCATGACTTTAGAGAGGCAAATTCCCTTAGAAAATGTGTCTTAAACAAATCTTCCCGTTTTTTTCCTTTTGAGATGGGGTCTCACTCTGTCACCCAAGTTGAAGTGCAGTGGCGGCCATTTCAGCTCACTGCAACCTCTGCTTCCCAGGCTCAAGTGATCCTCCCACCTCAGCCTCCCTTGTAGCTGGGACCACAGGCGTGCACCACCACACTCAGAAAATTTTTTGTATTTTTGATAGAGACAGGGTTTCACCATGTTACCTAGACTGGTCACAAACTCCTGAGCTTGGGTAATCCATCCATCACAGTCTCCCAAAGTGCTGGGATTACAGGTGTGAGTCATTGTGCCAGGCTACACAAATCTTCTCAATTCATAAACAGATGGAAGTGGTGAGAGGGGGTAGGTGTGGCCCAGAGTCTCATCCACTATAGGTTTCTGAAGCAATTTTGTGGATCTCTACAGTTCTGCCTAGAAATCAGTGGGGTCCACTAAGCCTGCTCCCTTCTTTCACTTATTCTTTCATTCATTTATCCACTCAACAAACTTATGATGAGTACTCACCATATCTTATGCTCCAGGCTCAGCTTAAGTGAAGTACCTTGGATCCTTCCAATAAATTCCCTGTCTTTGCCTTTCTTTCCTTTCTTAAATTACTCAGAGTTTTTCCTGTTGTTTTCCATCAAGAAATCCTAATAGGTGCAAAGAGTTTATACTATTTAGTGGGTGAAGCCCCTTTGAAAGATTTTAGGTGGGGAAAGATTTGAGTGTTATATAAACTATGCTGATGGCTTAGAAAGAATGACTGAGTTCCCATATGAGAAGGAGGAGATAGGAGTACAGCAGGTTGGTTAGGTAGTATTGAAGTCGAGGAAAGAAATACTGAAAGTCTAAGCTAGTCAGTGATTAAACTAAAGGCAGGAAGGTGTAGTGATTAATAGCTTGGATTCTAACCACAGACCAGGGTTCAAATCCTGACCCTGCTGCTTACCTGGTGTGTAAACATGGGCAGTTTATTTAACCTCTCCAAATCTGTTTCATCTGCGGTAAGACAGACTGGATAACAGCATCTCTGCTTGTGAGGGATTCACTGAAATAACTAAAAGGGAGGTGAAGCACAATGCCTGGTTCATAAGAAGCATTCAGTAAATACTATTGGCTATTGTTACTGATAATGGTGGTGATGATGATGACAGTGATGATGATGGTGATGATAATGGTTATGATAAAAATGATGGTGATGATCGTGGTGATGACAGTGATGATATTTATGATGTTGATGATGATAATGGTTATGATAATGACGATAGGTGATGATGATGGTGGTAGCTGATGACAGCAAGACACTGATGGACAGTGATGATAATGATGGACACTGATGATGCATGTATAATGGTTTTATAATGATGGTGATAATGATGATGGCGTGGATGGACGTCATGACATTGATGATAGTGATGATAATGATGACACTGATGATGATGGTGATTGATGATGAGAATAATGTTTATATGATGGTGGATAATGATGGTGGTGATGACAAGTCCATGATATTGATGATGGTGTATGATAATGATGACATTGATGATGGTGATGATGATTGTATTGGATAGATACTGGTTATAATGTGGTGATAATTGATTGATGGTTGGTGATGACAGGTCTGATATTGATGGGATGGTGAATGATAATGATGACACTGATATGTGATGATGAATGATGATAATGGTTATAATGATGGTGATAATGATGATGGTGGTGATGACAGTCATGACACTGATGATGGCGATGATAATGATGACATTGATGATGATGGTGATGATGATGACAATGGTTATAATGATGGTGATAATGATGATGGTGGTGATGACAGTCATGACATTGATGATGGTGATGATGATGATGACAGTGAAAGTGAGCATGGTGATTGTGATGGTAATGATAATGATGGTTATAACTATGAAGGATGGAGACAATAAGTGAAATTTGAGGGGAAAGGCAAGGATGATTCCTGAAGTTCTAGGCTAGGTGATGGAGGGAGTCCTTTTTAAGAAAAAAAACATACAAAATGTGTTCATATGGTCCTATGCTTTTTGGAATTTGAAAAGTTGGATATCTTAATCCCAATAAATTAAGGTTGCCTTCTCTTTTCACTCTGGCTTTTTCTCCTGTATGCTATCTCTTTTATTGAGTGGTGCTTTTATTGAGTGGTGCTGGGACAGCTTCAGGAAGGACCTATGCAAACTTCATTAGCTGTGTGTTTAATCTATTTCTTTGTAATTTTCAGAATATCTGAATTATATTTACTTTATGTTTTATTACATTGTCTTATAGTTTTACATGGGAACCAACATCACTTGGCTGTTATCAGTCTTATGCTTATACATGATACCAACATTACTTTTATAAATAGAAAGTAGCTACAGAATTAAATATGATGAGATCAAACCAAATTATTCTATTTAGTTAGATACCTGCCAACACTTCTGTTTTTGCTAAAAAGGGAGATTAAGTATGTCAGAAAGGTGATAAAGACAGTGGCAACAAAGAGAGACCTTTTTTTTCTTGAGACAGAGTCTTGTTATGCTGCCCAGGCTGGAGTGCAGTGGCACAATCTCAGCTCACTGCAGCCTCACCTTCCCAGGCTCAAGTGATCCTCCCACCTCAGTCTCCAGAGCAGCTGGAACCACAGGTGCATGCTACCATGCCCAGCTAATTTTTGGATTTTTCTCAGAGATGTGGTCTCACTATGTTGCCCAGGCTGGTCTTCAACTCCCGGGCTCAAGCGATCCACCCACCTTTGCTGGGATAACACATGTGAGCCAACGTTCCTAGCTCAAAGTGAGACTTTCTCCTTGAAGTAACCAGCTAGATTGGCAGAGAAGTGATAAATGAATATGGTCAATTTTTCACTGTGTGAGTCAATGTTACTTAATGCTAGATTTGTGGAGCACTGAAAGCCATGTCCTGAATGGCCAGTGATACTCACGCTATACCATGGACAGTCCTGCTTCAAAGACAGGCTGTCATATTACACACCACGTGACTACACTATTCAGGACCTGTGGAAATGGACATCAACAGGTGGACACAGGTAAAAATTAGCTCATAACTAATCAGCTTGGCCTCTCAGCCTGGCTTCTGTAGGCAGGCAAAAGGGTAGGCATCACTAAACAAGGCTTCTATTTAGAGAAGGCATCTGAGCAGCTGAGTTTGGGATGGGCCAGGCACTGCAGAAGGATTGCTTAAATCTCCAAAGCCAACTTGTGGGTGACATCACTGGAGCCAAGGGGGCAATAGCCCAGCTCAGAGATCACCATGAAGCAATTAAATGGACAAGAAATGCTCCTCACTTCTAGGTTCTTCCATAGAGGACCCTCCTCCCAACGAAGGAGGCGAAGCTGGTAAATTGGTCCCCTGGAAAAGAAGTGAGGATGAGAAACAGTTTTGCCATTATTTTGTTGAGTGTTTTTTTTTGCCATTATTTTGATGAGTTATTTTGATGAGTGTAATTTTCCTAGTCCTTGTCCCATTCAATAGCAGTTTGGCCAAATGACTTCCAGGAAGACTAAGAAGCACTAACATAATTATGGATACCAAAATTGACCTTTGCAAAATATTCACATCCTTTTAAAATTCTCTTTCTAGGCTGTGACATTAGCAGTGATGCTCAAAATATTGGCAACGTATTTTTTCAAACTTTATGGAACATTTCAAATGTATACAAGAGTAGAGAGAAGAGCAAATGTAACAAGGCCCCTTGGTACTCAGCCCCCAGTTCAACGATTATTAACTGAGGTTGTTTCATCTGTCACTTCTCCCTCTTCTGGAACCCCCATTAGGCTATTTTGAAGGAAATCCTATAATTATGTCATTTCATCCACAAATACTTCAGAATGTATTAGGTTGAACCTTATGTCATTTCTGGTAGGTAAACATATTTATTTAAAGTTTATTTATTTGGGTGAGGATTCAAATGTGGTCCACCCATTTTGACATCGTCTTCATCTCGCCTTTTCTCCTTTCGCATGTCTCCATCGTTCTTCCCATGTCCCTTATGTTTATAGTTATCCCAACAGGGGACATTTGGGAATGAAGCACAGTAATCCCCCCTTATCTGCAAGGGGTATATTCCAAGACTCCCCGTGGGTGCCTGAAACCACAGATAGTACCAAATCTTAGGTATATTAAGTTTACTATGTTTTTCTCCTATGCAATCACTTTTTTTTTTTTTTTTTTGAGACAGAGTCTCACTCTGTCACCCAGGCTAGAGCTCAGTGGTGCGATCCTGGCTCACTGTAACCTCCCCCTCCTGAGTTCAAGTGATTCTCCAGCCTCAGCCTCCCAAGTAGCTGGAATTACAGGCATGTGCCACTGCACCCAGCTAATTTTTGTACTTTTAGTAAAGACGGGGTTTCATCATGTTGGCCAGGCTGCTCTCGAACTCCTGGTCTCAAGTGATCTGCCCGCCTCGGTCTCCCAAAGTGTTGGGATTACAGGCATGAGCTGCCATGCCCGGCCCCTATGCAATCACATTGTATAATATGGTGGGTGACACAGACAGTGTGCATACACTTGACAAAGGGAAGATTGAAGTCCCAGGTGGGATGGAGAGGGACAGTGTGAGATTTCATTATGCTACTCAGAATGGTGGTGTGCAATTTAAAATTCATGAATTGTTGATTTCCGAAATTTTTTACTCAATCTTTTCAAACTGTGGTTGACCTAGGGTAACTGAAACTGTGGAAAGTAAAACCACAGATAAGGGGGGATTACTGCAAATGTCTTTGGAGTCCCCAAGCAATTCTGGGTGTTGTCTGCTCTGTGAGGTTCCAACCTCCCTCCTAGAGACACTCAGAGATTGTGCATTGGCTACTACCTTAGGAGTTTTTATTCTCAAGAAACTCTGATTCCCTGAAAAAAAGAGGTTCCAGAGATGAGGGAGTTGGTAGATTGGAGGATGCAAGGGCCTCCTTTGTGCTTCTGGGCCCAGTGGGACTGACATTCCTAACAACACTTTGACCAAAGGTGGAAGGAAACCTGGTCTCACCCTCAGCCTTGCCATTGCTCTGTGACCCTGGCCAAGTCACTCAATCTCTCTGGGATCCAGTGTATTCAAATGCCACAAAACAGAACGTTTGTTCATTTGTTATTCCCTCTCTTTCCCACCATTAGAATCGAGTCTGCCCTATAGCGAAATGCCTAGCATGTAGTGAGCACTGGCTCATGTCTGCCGAGCAAGGGGATTGGGTGTTCTCAGGAATCCCTTGTGCTCCAAAGCCCTGCTGTTCTCCCACGCCTAAGACTCATGCGCAGTCTCGCCCATCTGAACACGTCTCACTTCCATCTCACAGCTGGGGTTGTCTCTCATTCCTGACAGTTTGGCTGACTGAGAAGAGAACAACTGCAGCCCCCAGTGGAGGGAGAAGGGGCAAGCATGTGGGAAGCCACTTTCGCATGTCCTTGACTAAACGTCCCCTTTCTGGGTGATAGCCTGGGTCCCAGGGCTCAGCTCTATTTTGGTTGCCATTTGGCAGGTGTTGCCTTGCTGAGGCCTGGGACCTCAGGGACAAGAGGCCAAAATCTGCTACAAGAATGGTAATTTGAGGAAACTTGGCCCCCTGCCCTTGGGGCTTCGGTGTTCTTTAGGACAAGCTGAGTGATGATATCACGGACTTAATTACTTTCTGGAGCCCTTGTCTCTGAGCTCTAGCCCCTGTGTGAGGCCCCAGGGAGCCTAATTTAGGAGAAGGAGTCAGTGGGATGGCAGCTGTTGAGAGGGGCTGGCTAGAGAATTTCAGAAAAAGGTGCTTTGCTACACCTGGCCCTAGAGGCAGTGTTTCCATCCTGAGGCCTCCCAGGAAAAAGGCTCAGTTCCTGGAGATAAAAGGGCCCACAGGGAGCATCTTGGCCAGCAACTACCGTTCTTAGTACCCCTCCGAGGTGGTCATTCTGCTGTGCTTGATTACTTCCAGTGACGGGGAGCTCAGTCTCTCTGGAGACAACCCATTTTATGATTAGACAGCCCTGACTGCTGGTCAGTACCGAGTTGATTTCTACATAGCCCAAATCTTCCTTGATGTCACTGGCATTGCACACACAGGCTTCACCCTGTGGAACCACACAGAACAAGTTTGAATTCTTCTTCCTTGTGACAGCCCTTCAGATATCTGAAAGCAGCTCTCATGTCCTCCTGAGCTTCTTCTCTATGCTAAACATAGTGCTTTCAGCCATTGCTCATAAGACATGGCTTCAGTCCCCATCACTCCTCACCATTTTCCACTGGATGGGTACCTGTTTTTCACTGTCCTTCAAGTGTGGGGCTCTGGAGGCTCCGAATCGGAGCAAGGAAAAGGAGGACACTCACTTTATTCTGCCCCCTCACCACACATCTGCGATCACAACTCTGCTTAGCAGACACCCCACACTCTGTACATGCAACAAAACTCCCCACGTCTTCCTCACACATGCTACTAGCACTCTGTGCTACCCCCTCTGGGATTAGGGCAGCTGCATTTCAGGGCCCAAGCACAGAGCTTTCCACCATCTGTCCCCATTAAAGTTTTGCCTTGTTGGATTCATGCTGTATTGTTCCAGGATGCCTGGATATTTTTGGGTCCTAATTTTCTCATTCAACATTTGGCAGCCCTTCTCATCACAGTGCCACCCACGCCATTGATGAGCATGCTGTGTGCCTCACCCCAAGTCATTGATAAACATGCCGTCTGGGCTGGCACATGCATCCCTCTCAGGCTCACATGAAGCTGTTACTCGGCACCCTTTTGGGGGTAGTCATTCAGCACATTATAGGTTGTACAGCCACATAGCTCCCATTTCTTCACCTACTCATAAGAGTGTTAGGGGAAGCCTAGCTGTGGTCTAGATTTTCTGTGTCTACCCACAACTCCTGACTGAGGTATCTTGTCTTAGGCAATGAGACAATGAACTGAACTACCTATGCCCTGTGCACCGCCAGCCCATGCTACCTCCTAGTGATCTCTGCCTACTGTTTAGAAGGTTAACAATCTCCAGGCTGCCCTGGAAGCCAGAAGAGAGGCAAGCCATGAGGCAGTGGCGTTCAGTGGGGCAGCTGCTTGTGTGGGGTTCTTGGGGCTGATTAGCAGGTGATGGAGACTCTGGGCTTCTGATTGAGGTCACAAGGAAGGGCTGTAGCCTGAGCGACAGGTGCAAGGAAAGGGGAGCCTATGGCCTCGTCCAGGTCAGCTCCCCTGTAGAACCTTTTCCAGAGGCTGAGCTCAGTGGGTTCATAACTAGAGGGACAATAGGTCTTACATTGCTCTACTTTATTTTCCTTCCTCCTTTCCTTCTTTCTCTCCCTTCCTTCCCTTCCTCTCTTTCCATTGAAAATTTTTTTTCCCCGAGCATGGTCTCTATTCACCATTGCCCTGTGTATTAGTCAATTCTCACACTGCTGATAAAGACATACCCAAGACTGGGCAATTTATAAAGAAAAAGAGGTTTGATGGACTCACAGCTCCACGTGGCTGCAGAGGCCTCGCAATCATGGTGGAAGGCAGAAGACACGTCTTACATGGTGGCAGACAAGAGAGATGGAGAGCCAGCCGAAATAGGAAACCCCTTTTAAAGCCATTAGATCAGGTGAGACTCATTCACTACCATGAGAACGGCATGGGAGAAACTCATGATTCAAATATCTCCCACCCGGTCCCTCCCACAACACGTGGGAATTATGGGAGCTACAATTCAAGATGAGATTTGGATGGGGACATAGGCAAACTGTATTACTCTGGGTGCCAGGTGCAGAGATGACTGAGACACTGACTTGTCCTCCATGTCACAGACCAGCGGGAGAGACACATGGCAATCACTAGCCTCCATGCCTGTGGTAAGAGGCGAGCTGGAGGGGCACACAGGGCGCTATGGGAGCATGGAGTCCCTGAGTTGTCCCAAGACCTGCTGCTCTGCCCCATGGCCTTCAAAAACCATTGAGCTATCCCTGGAATGACCACACTCTGGTATCCAAATGACAACTTCCCAGACTGTCTTTCATACCTGAAGGAGAATAACATTCGTCTGTTGGACCCTGGGCTTGCTCTTTGGTTTAAAAAATGCGTTCCCCTGAGGAGATGACTTAGCCCAGGTCATTTTGGGATTCAAGGTCCTGTTGAAATTGGAGACGATGCTTGACAGGCACCAAGTGACCATAGGTCAGTGTGATATGTAGATTTAACCGGGCCATCTGAGGGCTGGGAGCTCTCAGTACTCTCAGACTCTAGACTCTAACATCAGTTAGTCTGGGGTTTGCACAGTGGTCCTTCCTGTCACTGACTGTGTGGCCTTGAGTTGAGCTTCTTAGCCTCTCAGGGCCTTAGTTTTTCTCATCTGTGAAATGGGAGTAGTATTTTGCAGAGTCATTGCGAGGATTAATGGAATGAACGCAGTACCTGGTACACAGTAGACTGTTGCATTTCCTGCCTCTAATAGTACTATGAACTCTTTTGAAAAAGCTGTGACTCTTTTAAAAAGGAAAAAAAATGCTGGAAAATGTAAATAATTTAGGTTCCATATGGTGCTTGAATTATGCTTTCAAAATGATTCCTAATTTGTGTTTCTCAAGCAGATGACATTTTGTAAGTTTGCTTTTCTTTGCTGCTAGGTTTTGTTAGGAAGTCTTTATAGAGAGGAAAATGCAGCTGCATTTCAAAAGTCAAAGCCTCCAGGCCTTGCCTTTGTTTGGGACAGCTGGGGCCCACAGACCAGGGGTCCAGCAGTGTTTCCTGACAAGCAACGACAGGTGGACCAAGGACTGCCTTGCTCTGTGCAGAGAGGTGTGGCGTGAAGCAGGGAGCTCCTGGGGTGCCAAGCTGGAAGTGCTTGTGCGTGGCTAGCACCAGAGGAGGGAACAGTGCCATGCAGCAACACACAGTACAGACACGTGGCTTTGCCACTCACCTCTGGGCTACTGGCCAGGGTTCAGGCCGGAGGAGGCTCAGGGTGGAGAATATTCCTCCTGCACCTCTGACCTTCACCTTCCATTCCCCATTTTCAATGCCAAGACCTGAGTTCCATGTTCTCCATCCCAGCCACTGTCCCCACTTCTCCTCTGGTAGGACTCAGGCCAGCCTTAGATGCCAGCTCACCACAGCTCAACCTGATCCTTGTCTGATGATCATTTCTCTCCTGGATTGGTCTCCTTTACTCCCCTTCCTCCTGAATCCCAACATTGTGCCATTTCACTAGGATTTCCCAACTGTGAATTCCTGCGATATGGCCAGCTCATGCCATTCCACACCAAGTTAAGTCAGCAGATTTTATACTATTTATAGAATGACGTGAAAATTCAGACCTGGCACCATGTCTGCTGACCTGGTGGCCACAGTAGAATTTCTTTTCTCTTTCTTCTTTATTCCCGAAAGTCTAAAAGATAGCTATTTTCGCAAGCAATGTATGCAAATATATTCTCACTGGAAAGGATTTTAAAAATAGAGAAATATGGCTGGGTGCAGTGGCTCATGCCTGTAATACCAGCACCTTGGGAGGCTGAGATAGGAGGATTGCTTGAGCCCAGGAGTTTGAGATCAGCCTGGGTAACATAGGGAGACCCTATCTCAACAAAAAATACAAAAATCAGCTGGGTGTGGTGGTGTGCATCTGTGGTCCCAGCTACTTGGGAGGCTGAGGTGGGAGAATTGCTTGGGATCAGGAAGTCAAAGCTGCAGTGAGCTGTGATCACACCACTGCACTCCAGCCTGGGTGACAGAGTGAGTCCCCGTCTTTAAATAAACAAATAAATAAATAGATAGATAAATATAGGAAGAATATGTAGAGTAAAATATTTAAGTTCCATTTCAATCAATTCTATTAACAGTTTTATTCCAGTCTTTTTTCTACGTATTTGAGTACACTTTGTATTGTTTGTGTAAACACAAGTGCAACTATATATGTGTGCATACAGTAAAGAGTTTAACCTTTCCTACAGGAAGGTCTGGTTTTGCCCTCAACTCCTGGGAGGTGATCTTTGTTTGCCTAGTGCCCCAAGCTTGCCAGATAGTAACATGTGATTTCAGGTGAGGCTGACCACACCAGAAAGACCAGCAGTGTGATTGAGGGTGGGGCTTTGAATCATGTAGTATCAGTTGACCTGGAGACTAGATCAACCATGTGGGCAAACTATCCACCAATCAATCAATTACACCTATGTAATGAAACCTCAATAAATACTCTGAACACCAAGGCTCAGGCAATCTTCCCTGTTAGGCAATGCTCTGTGCATATTGTCACATATGGGTGCCAGGAGAGTAACATGTCCATGATTCCCTGGGAAGAGGACAATGACAGCCCTGCCTTTGGCACTTCTCCTACACTCTGCCCTATCAGCTTATTCTCTTGGCTGATTTTAATCTGTATTCTTTCACTGTAATATAAACTGCACTGTGGGTATAATCGCTTTAAGTGAGTTTTTCTTTAAGAAAATTATTGAAGCTGAGGGTTTTGGGAATCCCTCTGAGTATACAATTGGCAGGAGAAATGAAGGTGGTCTTGGGGACAGTGCCCTCTAACTTTATAGTTGCCTAAACTAATTGCAGTGTGTGGTTTTACCTATGTATACATGTGCATATTTA
Source organism: Rhinopithecus bieti (assembly GCF_001698545.2). Classification (NCBI taxonomy): domain Eukaryota; kingdom Metazoa; phylum Chordata; class Mammalia; order Primates; family Cercopithecidae; genus Rhinopithecus; species Rhinopithecus bieti. Next base: position 1,012,346 of record NW_016805922.1, read on the forward strand.
AATTACTTGATAGTGAATTCCATTCATGGTCCTGGGATTTGAATTTCATCTTTCATATGGTTGGAGACCTTCTTTATGCCTGTTGTGCCTCAGTTTCCTCAGATGCAAAATGGGGTTAGTAACAACAGCTTCAACTATAGGATTGTTATGAGGAGTAAAGGAACAAATGTTTGTAAAGCTCTTAGGTTGGTGCCTGTTATGCACTTAGGGTTACAAAACAGATGATAATGATTTTCATACCAGACCATGGAAATCTACCTTGTTGCTTTTAATAACTGAAATGATATCATTTCTATTAGTTGCCTCTGGGTTTCCCACAAAGAAAGTAGTAATTAGGGAACTAAAATGTGTTGTTGGAAAATGTCTCTTGTTGCACTACAAGGCTGAGTAAATTAGTCAGCTAGTCTAGAACAAAGTATTTATCTGGTACCAATTATTTATCTAGAAAACGCTAAGTTGGCCCACACTATGTGCAGAGGCCCAGTGCTGACAACTGTAGGGCTATAAAAACAGGTATATTGAGAGAAGCAAAAAAGGAATGAAATGAACATCCTTTGCAGATCTAATCAGTGGCCTTTGCTATTCATTTGTTATTTTATTTAATCCTCATACCAACACTGGAGAAAAATGGTATGAGCTCATTTTCAAGGAGACCAAAAAAGAGTCTCAGTTTAAGAAACTTGCTTAAGTTGACAAGGCCATGATATGTTGAAGGTAGAATTTAAGCCTAGATGTGTCTCATTTCAAAACCTGTTCATCTTGAACAGCATTTCACTGCTGGGCAAGACAGAGATGCTGCCTTAAAAGAACTTGTTGTCCCTTTGGAGGAGGGGTGGTAGAGATGGGAAAGATGAGACACCATGCAACTAAAGAATGTTCAAACTCTGATAAGCACTTCTCCATTTGCAAAGTTTGTCACTCAATAAGCAATTGGAATTTTCAGAACGACTCTGATATAAACAAACATTATAGTTTGCAGGTGAGAAAACTGAGGCTCAAAGAAGCTAAGCATCTAGCCTGTCAGTATCTAATAAGGGACAGAGCTGGTAGTTGAGTCTGCATTGCTGCATGAGTGGGTGTAATAATACTGTGAATGACTTTCTCTATGAAGAGGAGAGTCCCAGGAAAGGAGAGACTCGGAGTTCTTGCCTTGTTCCTGACCCCATCCCACTAAACCCTGGAAAGTTGTTTGCAGATTCTTTAAGTTTTAGCACTTTCTCTTGTGACCTAGCTGCTGAAATCATTGAGACACTGCAAACATATTCCTTTGGTCTTTTGATAATAGTGCATTCCAAAATTGAACATAAATTAAAAACAAAAGCCTTAATTAGTTTCCTTTGCATCTTTATCTGCAACCAAATAAATGGCTGCCTCTGGAGAGTTTTCTTCATTTCTTTTCCAGGCATGAATCATCCTCAGATCTATGCCTCCTCCAAGATACAGTAGAAAATGAATGGGAATTTAATGTCAGCCAAGCATAGTAGGACATATCCAAGTCGAATACAGGGATGGCCACAGGGCAGTCAACAATGACTTAGAACGCTTCGTTTCATTCTCTAAGTATGGGCTTTGAAATAGTGGCTGCTCTCTGAGCCAGCAGAAGAAGGTCATGAATGAAACTGGCATTTATTTTTCCCTGTAAACTTCCATTTATGAGATCTGATGGATTTACCTTCCCTGTGGTGAAGGCCTCTCAGGCAGGCTGGGGCACAATTACTGCAAGATACCAACCCTTCCTAATCTGGAACAGCTGCCACTGGCATAAAGGTAACCTAATTCTTCTGGAATCTGGGCTCTGTTTTTACTCTTTGGAACCAGTTAAACCTGGGGCAAATATTGTAACCACCCTCTCAGGTTCTTGTTTTGAAGACCGCAGGAGTGCTGGGATTTTGGAGATTATTCAGGAAACATCTGCTCTGAGAAACCTCCACTCAGCGGGAAGCAATAACAATGAATTTGCCCAATTCATCTAAGCTACTTTTAATTGGGCACCTACTATATCCCAGTCCAAGTGCTCAGAACTGGGGATACAGTCATGGACAATACAGACATGAACTCTCCCACCCTTTAGAAAGCTTCACTACAGGGCCTCGCTGGACTGAGATTTTAATTATAAGGTGTTTTTGCAGCTGTAGTCTCAGTTTACACATAGCAAGCATGTGGAGGAGGCATGGATTGGTTTTTCCTTTCTTCCAGATGAGGGAAACTGAGGCTGGGGAAGGCAAAAGAGGGAAGGTTTGTGATTTGACAGTCACACACTGGTACTGGAAATGGGTCTTCAAGGTCACAACTTTATCTAAATGCTTGGACTTCAAAACCAGTAAACTGGTTATTAGGGAAACTTTAGGGAAGTTACTTAATGTTTCAGAGCCTGTTTCCCCTCCTATAAGATGGGAATAAGATAATCTACTTTGCAGAGTTGTTGAGATGGTTGAGTTAGATAACGTAGATGGATATTAATAGACGGATGGCTACCTGTAGATGTAGATAGATACAATAGATTGTAATGTGCTTAAGCACTGGACATACTGCCAAGAATGTAAGAATACTTACCACTGCAATAATAACATTGGCAGATATTTATTGAGTGCTTACCCTGTTCCAGGTAATTTCTATTATTATTCCTGTTTTACCATTGACAAATTCTAAGCATAGAGAAGTGAGATGACTTTCTGAAGTTACACGATTCATTGAAAAGGTCATAAAGCAAGTATTCAAAACTTATAATTCAGGCGTGTATTATCTATAACTCCATTGTATATATCCCCCTTTTATTTAGCCAGTGGAAAGAAAAGGCAATTAGTTTTGAACTACCAGAGGAAAGGATAGAACCCGTTCTCAGGTAATTTATAATATTGCGTAGCCTTTCCAGATATAGAGCTCTACGTAGCCTCCTGAAGGACGACTGGGGCCTTGGTTTTCTCACCTGTTCCATGGTCATTGTGATAAGCCCTTCAGGGTTGTTGTGAATGGCCAAGGAAAAGTTTTGGAAATCCCAAAGTGCTGTACACAATGAGAATTGCTTGTTTTCGTGTGTTGAACTCTGAGAGCCACGTCACCTTGTGCTCTAAGTTTGTAACGATGCCATTTGACACAGAGAGAGATAAATCAGTCTGCTGAATCTACAGCCCCAAAGATGATATTTTACTGGGGCAGAAGGACACCAGCTGACTATCCAGGAAATTTGGAGTAAACTATTTAAGTTTAATGCCTGGTTTATTGATACCTGCCATTCAAGCTGAAGTGCTGACTTTAATCTCATTTTTTAAAGACTTGTTCAGAGCTGTTTTCTGTTTCTCATTTTGCCTTTAATTACCTGTCTCTTGTCTTAAAATAATGGTCAGCATCACTGCATTGAGGTACGTAATTCAAAGGGGGGGGGGGACAACATAAAATGGAAATTTCTTGCTTCTCAAGAAACAAAAATAGACGTACTCTTCACTATTACACCAATTTTCAGATGTGAAAGAGAAGAAACTGTTGGTAATAATTTCTTTTCATAGATTTTAAAAGTATTTTATTGTAGTAAAATATATACTACATAAAATTTACCATTTTAGCAATTTTTAAGTGTATAATTCAATGGCATTAAGTACATTCGCATGATTGTGCAACCGTCACCACCATCCATCTGCAGAATTTTTTTTATCGTCCCAAACAGATCCTACATACCCTTTCTATAGCACAATAACTTCTCATCCCTCTCTCCCTTCCCCTAGCCCCTGGTAACCTCTACTCCACTTTCTGTCTGTATCAATCTGGCTACAACTTTAGGTACCTCATGTATGTGGAATCACATAATATTTAACTTTTGTGTCTGGTTTATTCATTTACTTTGGGGTTTTCTAAGTTCACCCATGTTATAACATGTTATAGGCTGAATTGTGCCTGGACAAGTGTGTATAACATGTTATATTTTGAAATCCTAACCTCAGCATCTCAGAATGTAATATTGTTTTGGAGATGGGATCTTTACATTGATACTTAAGTGAAAATGAAGTCATTATGGTGGAACTTAATCCAATAGGACTGGTATCCTTATTAGAAGAAGATATTAGGACACCGCTCATATTAGATTAAGGCCAAAGAGAGAGTCCTAAAACAGATCCTGCCCTCATGGCCCTGAGCAGGAACCAGCCCTGCCAACACCTTGATTTCAGACTTCTAGCTTCCAGAACTGTGAAAGAATCAATTTCTGTTGTTGAAGTCACTCAGTCTGTGGTACTTTGTTATGACAGCCCTAGGAAACAGCATGTATCAGAATTTTATTCACTTTTTAAAAAGACCAAATAATATTCCATCGTATATGTATACCACATTTTGTTTATCCATTCATGTAACTGTTTCCATCTATTGGCTATTATTAATAATGCTGCTATGAACATTGGTGTACAAGTCTCTGCTGGAGTCTCTACTTTCAGTTCTCTTGGGTATTTACCCAGAAGTAAATCCATATGCTGGATCATATGGTAAATCTATGTTTAACTTTTTGAAGAATCACCAAACTGTTTTCCACAGCGGCTGCACCATTTCACATTCCCACCAGCAAAGCACGAGGGTCCCAATTTCTCCACATCTTCACCAACACTTGTTATTTCCCCCCCCCTTTTTTTTTTTGTTTTTGGAAAAACTCGTATCAAGGAGTTCTGCTTCTCAGATGGCAGAATATACTCTGTGATGGTTAATACTGAGTGTCAACTTGATTGAACTGAACGGTGCAAAGTATTGATCCTGAGTGTGTTTGTGAGGGTGTTGCCAAAGGAGATTAACATTTGAGTCAGTGGGTAGGGAAAGGCAGACCCACCTTTAATCTGGATGGGCACAATCTAATTAGCTGCTAAACAGGCAGAAGAATGTGAAAAGGCAAGACTAGTTTAGCCTCCCAGCCTACATCTTTCTACTGTGCTGGATGCTCCCTGCCCTTCAACATCGGACTTCAAATTCTTCGGCTTTGAGACTTGGACTGGCTTCCTTGCTCCTCAGCTTGCAGACGGCCTATTGTGGTACCTTGTGATCATGTGAGTTAATAATCCTTAATAAATTCCCCTATATATACATCTATCCCTTTAGTTCTGTCTTTTTAGAGAACCCTGACTAAAATATCCTCAGAGAACAATGATAAACTCTGGATAAAATACAAAGATCAACTCCTGAGGTTCTAAAAAGTGCAACAAAGTAGGCAGATTTTGGAGAGGGTCAGACCTTGAAAGAAAGGACAGGCACCCACTAAGTTTCTGGGGTTTATGGCTCTTGCTTGAAGACAAGATGCAGTCATAGTGAAACGAACCGTAGCCAAAATACCAACAGAAATCCTGCCATATTCTTGGCCTGGGAACCAGAGCCAGGTTCTTATAGGGCTTGTAACCACTGGGGAGTGAAGGTGGACACCAGGATGGGAGAAAGCTGAAGAAGAGGAACCCCCAAATTCCTTATATTCTCCCAGAAGCCTCTGGTTGAACCCTAAAATGCAGGCACAGAGCAGATGAAAGTGTCTTTCAGGGAAAGTCAAACAAAATCAATTGTGTTTGTACATATTGGCAGCAAACAACTGGAAAATAAAATTTCAAAAAATTACAATGTTGTCAACAATTTAGGAATAAATTCAACCAAAGATGTTGAATGTCTACAATGGAACTCTAGAATGGAACATATCCATAATAAGAAAAATGAAAGAAGACTTGAATAAATGGAGCCATATACCATATTCATGGATTGGAAGACTGAATAGTGTTGAGGTCAGTTCTTCCCAAACTGATCTGTTGATTCTACACAATCGCAGTCAAGAATCCCAGCAGGCACATTTGTACAAATTGAGCTGATTCTATAGTTGGTGTAAAATATTCAAGTGACCTAGAATAAACAAAAACAATTTTGAAAGAAAACAAAGTTAGAAGACTCACACTATCTGATCTCAATATTTATGATAAAACCATAGCAATCAAGACAATGTGGTGTATGGGTAAATATGAATAATAGACATACAAGTCAGTGAAACAGAACAGAAAGTTTAAAATAAGCCTACATGCATATGGTCAACTGATTTTCAACAAATGTGCCAAGGCAATTGAGGTGGGGAGGAAAAGTGTTTGCATTCAATTGGTCAAAGCAGTTCATAAGGCTAGTTTAGATTCAAGGAATTGGAAAATAGACTGTACCTCTTGATGGGAGGGACAGCAAAATCATATTGCACGGGTCATGGAGACAGAAAGATGGGAAGGATTGGATCTATTTTGGCGTTTACCACTGCAGGCAACCTGGATGTGCCTTTGGGACCACTCATCAGACAATTCTGCAAATCTGTCCAAGTCTCAGATCAAAAGGCTACCTCCTCTGAGAAGCCTTCCTGGATTGCTGTACCTCAAGGTGGCCTACAATAACTGTTTATCATCCCACTCTGTTCAGCTCCTTTATAGTTCTTCTACAATCTTGTTCATTTGTTTCTTCACTTGTTCATTATCTGTCTTTCCCGTTAGAATATAACTGCAGTTCAAGACGGCTTTACAGTACGTGAAAAGAAAAGAGTCTGGAAAAGTAGCTAGAGGCTAGACCCTGAAGGGCAGGAATAGCCCTGTAAGGAGTTCAGACCAAATATACAGAAACAAAGACTCAGACATTTAGAACAGGGTGTGACCTGATGAAATTGGTAATAGAACTATATACCATATTCTATTGGAATATGAATTGGAAGACTGAATATTGTTGAGATGTCAGTTCTTCCCAAATTGACCTGTTGATTCTACACAATCCCAATCAATAATGGTGTACGGTATAGGTAATAGAACCCTTGTTCTATTAGGTTGGTACAATAGTAATTGTGGTTCTGCCATTACTTTTAAATTATTTCAAAATCCCTGCTACAAGGGCACTGGAGTATATTTCCCTGGGCCCCCTGTAGTGGCAGGTGGTGTAAAGGGACAATTGGAGAACAGGGACAGAGGGAAGTTTGTCTGGAAGCTGCTGTAATAACCTGAGGGAGAGTGGATAACCTGGCTTCAGGGGACAGGGGAAATGGAGAGACAAGTCCCTGAAGGCTGGTGTGGCTGGACCTTCTGATTTTTCAACAAAGTACGGATATTAAGTTGTTCTTTGTAGAGCCTTACAATTTTTCATTGCTGAAAACTAATAAAAATGTTTAAACTGCTCTGTGGGGGGAGCTGTGGCTTAAATCCCACTAGACAGCTATGTAAGGCTGGTTGCCTCTCTGGTAAGCATAATATAATCATGATTTCACAGGTGTTAACTGTAACTTAACTTGAATTCCCGGAATCCAGGTTCTTATTCTGAACGGCTTATGTGTGCATCCCAAGATACAGTGCCAGGAGACAAAATCAGGAGGCATGGGGGGCAAGGAGCAGTGGGGAATGTGAGCCCACGGAGCGATGAGACCCAGCCCCCTGTCTGTACTTGGGGGAACTTTGGATTCTAATATGTTATGAATGGTCTAGATGCAGCTCTACCACTTTCTAGCTTGGTGAACTTGAGCAAGCAATGTCTTCACTTCTTAGAATGTTGGTTTCCTCCTCTGAAAATTGAGAATAATAATCCCTGCTCCTCAAAGCTGAATGATGGAGAAAACAAGAAAATGTAATTACTTACATGGTGACAACTGTGTACCACATGCAGTTCTGTACCCTTTGCCTCAACCATTCATGTAAGAGTCCCAGCAACTCTATGAGGTTATCACTATGTTTTCCTTTTTTTATACAGGAAAACTAAGGTTTGGAGAAATTAAACAACCTGTCAAGTCTACATAGCCACAAAGTAGCAGATCCAGAATTTAAACCCAGCCTTTAAAATCTGTGGTTCCACTCAGTATGCTATGCCCCCAGAAAGGAAAGTACCTGATACTTAGTAGGCCCTCAGCGAAGTCATTCATCCATTCAACTGCTTCCTATGCACCTACTGTGTGCCAGGCAGTGTGCTAGGCTCTGGGGGTGGAGTGGCAGAATAGATATGTGTGGCTCCTGTCCTCATTTTATATTTGTTGAGTGTTAGTTGAGTGATGATCTGTGTTTGGGGGCAGGAAACTATACTAAAAGGTAGGTTTTGCTATTATTCAGGTTGGTGAGACCAACAGATCAGAAGCTGATGGCTATTGAAAAATAGTTTGTTACTCACAGTTCCAGAGAGGAGTTGTGCCATGCCATGCAGGGCCACATGGGGAAGCCCCAGGGCTGGTCCAGAGGCAGAGGGAGTGAGGGGAAAACATGGGCGGGAACCCTTATTGTGGTTTTCTTGGGAAGAAATGAGCAAGGCAGAGTGAGCAGGCTGAGCAGTCTGGGAACTGGAGAGTTTGAATAACATGGTGAGTTCTGGGCCATAGGATCTGGGGTAATCCCTAGTTGCCTGGTACCTGGCCTTGGGGTGATTTAGGGCAGGGGAATAGTGTCTTGTGCTGCAGGAACCTGATAAAGGAAGCAGATGGGAAGTGTGGACTCAGGATTTATTGCACATCAAAGGCAAGCCCATTTACTATCTCTAAGAACTGGCTGGCACTTGGAGGGGCAGTCCCTCCTCCGTCAGCAAGGCTCCAGTGCCAACGTATCAAGAATACAGAAAAGAAGAAAATATAGTTAAATCAGAGACACATTCTCTGGCATGAAATAGACATGCTTCTGCCCTACATAAACTTATAGGCCAGCTTGAGAAAGGACAGTCCTGTTGGTAGCAAACAATAGCAAACTTAGATATAGGAATTCTTCTCCTGTTCATTCTTTTGTCAAAAATTTATTTATTCATTCAGGATGGTATTTATGATTGCCTACTGCATGCCTGCCAGGCAATGATCAAGGTGCTGGGGAATAAGGCACCGGCAATTCCCTGCTCCATGGAGTTTACATCCTAGTAGGGGTTATCATTAATAAGTAAACAAGTAAAAAAACAAGATGTACCTCCTATATGTGCCACACAAAAAACAAAGCAGAGGATGTCATGTGGAATGACTAGTGGGTGATGCCTTTCAGATAAGGTGGTCAGGGTCAGCCTCTCTGAAGAGGTGACATCTGAGTTGATCCTGGATGGCAAGATAGAGCCTTGTGATGATCTACGGAAGCAAGGAGCATCCCAGGCATAGGGGACAGAAAGTAAGAAGATCCTGAGGTTGGGTCAGGATTTGCCTGTTATGTCTCAAGCATGATTAAAAGGCCCCATCTGGCTGGAGCACAGTGAGCAAAGGAGGGGGTGGTAGGAGATGAAGCTGGGGTAGTTTGCAGGTGCCAGATCTTCCAGGCCATGATCAAGAAGTTGGATTTTATTCTATAGAGAGACATCACAAAGTCAGAAGTAAGAAGGGACTTGAGCTGATGTATGGTAAACATTGGCTTGTGGGGAATGGGTTATGGTGGGCAAGAGTGAAGACCAGGTGAGAGCCAGTTGAAGTCAGCCAGGTGAGCAATAAGTGTCTCCTGAGTGCCTGGAGCCATGCCAGGAGGTGAAGGCACCACAGTCCTGGTCCGCAGGGGCTCACGGTGTATAGAGCAGGGAATAGACCCTTACAGAACTGGGGCACTCATGCATGAACCTGGTGTCTCAAACTAGGCCACTGGGTTCTCAAAGTGCCGAACTTTCTCTCCAAAATAACTCTCCTGCTAGAAGAAGCCAGCACAGCCTGTTTGTAAAGTGGCTCTTGAAGAGCCTTCTGAAGGACTGAACACTCTGAGCTCTGCCTTCAGATGCCGGGGAAGGTTCTGGGCCCTGAGCTTTCCTTTCCACTGTGGCCCTCGGAGTGTGCCTTGAATCTGGGTGGCTCTGCTGGGATCCTGGGCCATTTTTTTTCTGCCTCTTTTTTACAAGTTTCCACTGGGATACACAGCTCTGAAGTATTTCCCCAGTCCAGTCATTATCTTAGTGTGGATTATTTGAGAATGGAGGTCATATTTGTCTCTTGTGGTTCAGCAAGCCACGATCAAACTCTGGCTAGCACAAGGATTCCATCAGTTGGCAAAGACCAGGCTCAGTATGGATTAAACTAATTGAGGTGGCAGGGTTTTTGCTGGTTTTTAAACTGAGAATGGAGGACCAAATTGTATAGCAAGCAGAGTCTAACTGAAGAATTACAATAAAGAAACAAGAAAAGGAGGGTTTGTTTAGAATCAGTTCTTCCTTTGCTTACTTACTTTAATTGAATTCTCTGAACTATGGTCCAAAATGAGAAGAAAACAACAAAATACAGACAACAACATGATTAATAAGTGGTACTTGTTTCACTGGTTCTACCACCACTCTTAATGAGGAGTAAAGTAGAAAGATCTCAGGAGCAGGAACCAGGGCAACTGTGATCCAGCCCCAGCCCTACTCCTCTTAGCTGCATGGTCTTGAGAAAGCCACATTTCCCTCTGGACTTGTTTCCCCATGTATAAAATTCCTACAACACATTTTATCATCTATGAAATGCAGTAACCCCTATCCTGTTCCTCCAGCCACCTTGTGACCTTGGGCTTTCTGAGCCACGGTTTCCTCATTTGCAAAAAGGGGATTACTTGCACCCCAGCTTACCCATAGGCAAAACACCAGGCCATGATTGCCTCAATTGTCCTCCTGATTATTTTCCCTGTATTTCTTTTTTTTTTTTTTGAGCGGAGTCTCGCTCTGTCGCCCAGGGCTGGAGTACAGTGGGCGTGATCTTCAGCTCACTCAAAGGCTCTGCCTCCCGGTTTACCGGCCATTCTCCTGCCTCAGCCTCCCGACGTAAAACTGGGACATACAGGCACCGCCACATCGCCCCGGCTATTTTTTTTTGTATTTTTTTTTTAGTAGAGACAGTTTCACCCGTGTTAGCCAGGATGGTCTCTGTCTCCTGACCTCGTGATCCGGCCCGTCTCGGGCCTTCCAAAGTGCTGGGGATTACAGGGGCTTGATCCACCGCGGCCCGGCCCCTTTTTTTTTTTTTTTTTTTTTTTTTTTTTTAGAGGTGGGTCTTGCTGTGTTGCCTAGACTGGTCTTGAATTCTTAGGCTCAAGAGATCCTTCTGCCTCAGCCTCCTGAGTAGCTGGAACTACAAGTGAGCATCACCACACCCAGCTATATTTTCCCTGTTATAATTTTCCTCTGTTCCATGCTGAATATCTGGTGATCTATGATGACGCAGGCCAAAGAAATAAACATAGTTGTTTTGAACTTTGTTTTCCAAGTGCCATGGGGACTGTCAGTTTGGGAAGAGAACAGGATGGAGCAAGTCCTCCCCAGTCATCCGAGGCCAGGAGCTGCCATAGATCATTTTTTATGCGTATAATCTGTTGTTTCCCAATAGGAGTTTGGTTAGACAGAAGGAACCATCTGGGGGTAAGCACCAGGTCCTTTTCAGAGCTGTTTCCCCCACCGGACATCAGCATTTTGGGTGGGACAGAAGCCTCATGTCCTCTATGCGGAAGATCCTGAAATCTGGTCTGAAACCTGCAGCTCTGGGGCCAAAATGCTGCTCCATGTGGTTGGATAGTTAAGAAAAATAAACTTGAGGAAATCTCCCCTAATTCTTCTCCTACTCAACACCATGTGGGTTGTTTGGACAGATGTGGGTGGTGGTTTTCTTTTCTTTTCTTTCTTTTGAGACAGAATCTCACTCCGTTGCCCGGGCTGGAGTGCAGTGGCACAATCTCGGCTCACTGCAACCTCTGCCTCCCAGGTTCAAGCAATTCTTCTGTCTCAGCCTCCTGAGTAGCTGGGATTACAGGCACCTGCCACCATGCCCAGCTAATTTTTGTATTTTCAGTAGAGACAGGGTTACATCTTGTTGGTCAGGCTGGTCTCAAATTCCTGACCTCAAGTGATCCACCCACCTCAGCCTTCCAAAGTGCTGGGATTACAGGCGAGAGTCACCGTGCCCAGCCTGTGGTTTTCTTTTGCATGATGTGTGCAGAAAGGCTGGACGGGGCAAGACTTGGAAGGGATAATTAAACGTGGCCTTGGCAACCTTTGCCCAAATTTCCCGCCTCATCTGTAGGCACTTGTTGCAGTCCCTCCAAGCCCCTGATGACAGCAGCTTTCTTGCTTCTTTGATTTGAACCATGCTGTCAAGTTGCCTTCTTTCCCCTCTCAAAGTCCTTCCTTAAGGAACTAGCAGACTGGGAGGGGCAGGACACTTCTACTGCTCCCTGTTAATGCTGCCACTAGCCAGGAATGAGACTTTTGGTATGGTCTGGTCTACAACTTTTTGCACCTGGTTGCTGGGAGCCCTAGGGGTCTGTGCAGAGGCCTTGGATGCTGCCATGAGAGGCTGATGGGTGGGGTGGTGTTGGGGGGAGTCTCTAGCTCTCCTCCCCCTGCTGATTCTTGCAGCCCTACTTTCATTTATTTTATATATGGAGAGACTATGTAAAATTTCGTTGATGTTAATAGTTCAAAAAATGTTTGAATGTATCTGACTTAGCCCATTCAATGCTGCTGAAAGAATGCTCATCTGAAATCAGATTAGGTGGGAACCATTAAGCAGGCCACACATGAATAGGGCTCTTGACAATGTTCACAGCTCTTTCCTATTGCCTACCTCCATTTCATCTACCTGAGAGGTGGATAGGACAGGTAGTCCCATCGTACAGTTGAACATGGAGGTTTAGAGCCACTATGTGGTAGAGCTCAGATCTGAACTCAGGCTTTCTGCCTTCTTGGTTACGGCTTCTTTTTATGTCTAGAGCCCCCAAGAAGTAGGTAGCCCTGCGTGGCTGAAAGAAGACTCTGGCTAGGAAAAGCCTAAGCTACTCTGCTGGCAGGGCCCTGATACCATGGTAGCTATGGGATGGGTGTAACGAGAGAGCATCACAACGGTGTTCGAGTCTTCAGAGACCTCAGAAATTCCCTCTCTCTAAGTAACACCTGGCACTGACTTCTCTGATGAGTCATTTGGTGCTGGGTTGTAGTGTCTGCCATTGTTCCTCTTCCCAGACCTTTTCCTAAAACACAGCCATTGAAACACTCGCAGGAGGGGAGAAGAGCCCAGATATCTGGCCTTAAATTAGGGATGTGTGTGTAAAACCCCTTACTCCCCACCCCAGAAAGGAAGCCTGATGCTACATGAGTCTCTAACACAGCAGTCACTAGCTCAAGTCCATTCTTTTCAGACAGCTGCTCATTTGCCTGCAGATGACTTAGTTTTTTTGGTAAAAGCCATCAGTGAGGAAAATAGCTCTAATTCTGCATTATAAATGGAACAGACAATACCCAGATTAGCCCTGTTTATTATTATGGTTATTTTTTCCTCTTTGAAAGTTTTCTAGCATGGAGGATGCCACATTGTGTCATGAAACCTTTGCCTGGAACTGAGTTTGCCTTTAAACTTTTTAAGTGGAAAGAAGTTTCCTAGAGTAAACAGTGCCCTGACCCCTAAAGTGAAGTCAGTTCCCAAAGTCACTCCCCATGGACAATGGGTGACCTATATTTGGGGCCATGTGCACATTCTCATGCAAGGGGATTCCTACTCAAGACAATAGAAAGCAATCACAATTTTAGCAAAGTCCAGAGGATCTCATTCTAATTTGTAGATTGACAGCTCAAACAAAATGGAACCAAAAAAACACATGTACCCAATCAGAAGGCACTTGAGCGACTCTGAATATGGAAGAAGAAATGAAAGTCAAAAGAAAAGCAGGCATCCATCCTGAGGACTGTGGTAGACTGCCAAGTATTTTTAGACTTGAATGATTCGACTTCTCATTGTTAATAGTGAGAGTTTCTGGGGCTATTTAAACTTTTGTTTAGTCATTCCAAAATAAGGTGTTTTAGATTTAGACTGTGGGTGTTTCCTTTATAATTTTTGGCATTTTCTTATTGGCCCCTATCTTTAATGACTCTTTGTTTAAAAAAGGGTTTCCTTAAAAAATGTGAATGTACTGGTGCATCCTGGCTCATTCTCTCAGACCCACGTACTAATTTGGAATTTGTGATAATTCAGCCACTACTGAATTAACTTCCTTAAGCAAAGTGACATTGGTCATATATTGTGTTTTACTTTAGAAAAGAAACAGCAATTTTTTACTGCTGGTTCTGAATTCAATGTGTTCACCAAGGCAAGACATGAAGTTTCTCCTAGATGGAAATGTGTTTGCTTCCTTGACTTAGAAATTCAACTTGTCATATCCTGTCACCTTGTTAGCTGAGGAGCCAAACATCACGTCCCATACCAGCTCCCTCTCTGCGGCTAGTTTCTTTTTTTTTTTTTTTTTTTTTTTTTTAGAGACGGAGTCTTGCTCTGCCGCCCAGTCTGGAGTGCAGTGGCCGGCTCTCAGCTCACTGCAAGCTCCGCCTCCCGGGTTCACGCCATTCTCCTGTCTCAGCCTCCCGAGTAGCTGGGACTACAGGCGCCCGCTTCGTCGCCCGGCTAGTTTTTTTTTTTGTAGTTTTTAGTAGAGACGGGGTTTCACTGTATTAGCCAGGATGGTCTCGATCTCCTGACCTCGTGATCCGCCCGTCTCGGCCTCCCAAAGTGCTGGGATTACAGGCTTGAGCCACCTTTATTTTATTTCTTTCTTTTTCTTCTTGCGGACAGGGTCTTGCTCTGTTACCCAGGCTGGAACAATCACAGCTCATCGCAGCCTCAACCTCTCAGGCTCAAGTGATCCTCCCACCTCAGCCTCCCAAGTGGCTGGGACTATAGCCACGTGCCACCATGCTGGGCTAATTTTGAATTTCTTGTGGAGCCGAGGTCTCACGATGTTACCCAGACCATTCTTGGACTCCTGGGCTCAAGCAATCCTCCTGTCTTAGCCTCTCAAAGTGCTGGGATTACAGGTGTTGAACCACTATGCCTAGCCTGTTTTTTTTTTTCTTTTTTTTTCTTTTTAAAGAGACAGGGTCTTGGTCCGTCACCCAGGCTGGAGTGCCATGGCATGACCACAGCTTACTGCTGCAGATTTCCTTAAGCGAAGTGACACTGCAGGCACAGGAATTTGAACTTCTTTATATAAGTTGTTTCAAATTGATCTGATGTCACTTTATATATGACTTTTCACTTCACTGTGCATACCACTCACTTAAGAAGCAAACTTGTAGAGGGCTGGAGAAATGCTACCGTGTTAAATGTACGCTGCATCTCTAAGACGAATCCCTATTTTAGGAATGCAATGTTTTTTATCTAATGTGTACTTTGGAACTGAAGAAACAAGACTGTTAACTTCTGCTCTCCTTTTAGCTCACAGAAGACAACACTTTATTGACCTTGAAAGACACAAGTTACATTTTTCAAATACTGTTCTATAATATCAGTCACACTTTGTATAAATAGAGACAATTTTCTCCCCAAGTTGTCTAGTCTGCTAAGACAGGGGTTAGCAAACTTTGGCCCACCTCCTGATTTTGTAAATAAAGTTTTATTGGAACAAAGCCATGTCTAGTTGTCAACAGATTGTCAATGTCTGCTTCCACATTACAACAGCAGAGCTGAGTAGTTGCAATAGAGCTCATGTGGCCTGCAAAGTCTAAAATATTTACTATCAGGCTTTTAATAGAAAAAATTTGCTGACCACTGGTTCTAAGGTTATAGGGAATGCAAACTGGCTGCCCAAAGGCCAGTTGTCCTAACAGCCATGTTTTGCTGGCGTTTTAAAAAGTGAGCCAAAGCAGCTGAGCCCCTGCTGTTTGGCAGCTAGCTTGCATCAGACATTTACCAAACCACCTGGCTCTTGCAGGCACCAGGATTTGATCCCTGGTTTAGTAGATTCAGAATGGGTGTTTGCTTGGGAGTGAAAGACCCAGATCGTGTTCTTGGTTCTGCTTTGAGCTTGCTGTGTGATATTGACATGGCTACTTCTACTCCCCAACTCTGTTTCCCCTCTTCTTAGGTGAGGGGTCAGATAACCTGACTTCTAATCAGCCCTTTCAACTCCAATGTGCTCTGGCCTTGCTCCTCCAAGTGTGGTTGTCAGACCAACATTTGCATCCCCCAGATTTGCTGAACCAGAGTCCAAAGTCTAACCATCTCCTCAGGTGATTCTCATAAGCACTCAGGTTTGAGAGGCAGTTTTCTTGAAGATCACCTTCCTGGAGTGATGTTAGTGGTACGTGCTGGTCTCCACTTTCTAAATTGAAGGCCTCTGGAGATTTCAATTTCTGAGTTTGAATCCTAGGGTGAGTTAGATGGGACATAAAAGCATGGCCCTGTTAGTAAAATGTTTCCCCAGCATCTCCCAGGTAGTCTTTTAACACTTTGTGGGACCCAGTGTGAGTCTGATGGTCAGTACAGTCACTCGCCCTTCTTAGAATATGCACAGCACAAATATAGGACAGGCAACGCTTTGCTTTGAAATGGCAGGTAGACCTCACCAGAAGAGCATCTACATTCACAGGTGTGTGTGTGTGTGTGTGTGTGTGTGTGTGTGTGTGTGTGTGGAAGTGTGGTGTGTATATTAGTATTATATGGTGTTGTGGTTATTATATATGTGTGTGTGTGTATATATATGTGTGTGTGTGTGTATGTATATATATGTGTGTGTGTGTGTATGTGTGTGTGTATCAGGATGTTGAAATGTTTCTCTTGGTGGTGGGGGGGTAATATTTGAGCATTTGCTGGAAGGTCTCAGACTAGAAAGAAGAAAATTAGTGAGCAATTGTGCTGACAGATTTTAAGAAACTTAATAATTTCTTTTTAATTGCTGTTTCAAAGAGTAGAAGAGATTGCAAGTGAGACATCTTCTTTCAGGGTTCACTGCTGGGTAATACAAACAACAGCAACGACAAGGGCAAAGGCTGGTACTTGCTGAACACTATGCGTCAGGAGCTGTCCTAAATCTTTTAAACATGCATAAACCTATTAAATCTTCAGAACAACCTCATAAAGTAACACCATTACTATCTCCATTTTATAATGGAGAAACCTGGGGACAAAGTGAAATGACTGATCTAAGGTGCTGGGATTAGAATCTGAGGCAGTCTAGCTCCTAAGTCCATGCTGTTAATAACAATGCTACACTGCCAGGCCTGTTGAATCTACTTGGTCAGTGAGTGGGAAAGACTACTCCTGCAATATCTGTGGGAGGCTGAGGGATACCGTGGAAAGGAACATAAGGTGGGATTCTGCTGGGATTCAGGCCTGTCTGAGTAGATAATTGTCTACTTGTTGCTCTCCCCTGATAGACCATCACTCCTTAAGAACAAGAGCCGTGTCTGCTGTGTCCACTATTGGACTTCCAAGGCCTAGCACAGTGCTTGGGGCATAGTAGGTGCTGAGTAAATGCCCAGTGACTGAATGAATACAAGAATCTACTAATAAGTGAGTGAGCTTCCCATTGTTCAGAAGACAAAACATGGGGTCTGATGTGGGTATGGTGTGATCAAGGGCCAAATTTATTACATAGTCAGTTGAGATTCTGAGAACCTAAAGGAATATCTGGAGGAATCAGTGGGCCTTCCTAAAGTGGGGAGAGCTTGTGTTAAACTTGGAAGCCAGAGGCAGCTGGAAGGAAGGCCTTTCAGGTGGAAATAAGCTGAAAGCTCAACTTATTTGCTGTGGCCCAAGATGTCACAGACACCTCTCCTGCAGACAGAGACCACACAGTCAACGTACTGAACAGACAAACACTGTTCTATTTGGCCCGGGGCTTTGGTTGGAGCATGCTCTTCCCTCTAGCTTTGGCACTGGATGGTCCCCTTGTGTGGGCCAAGGATGCCTGTCCGTCTGCTCCTTCTCCCTGTCCCCTTATCAGCAGAAGATGAACTCCACAGAGCTCTCCTGTCAACTGAAGCACAAACCATTCCCTTGTAGGGCAAAGGCTTGCGATTCCTTGTAACAATATTTCATAATTTATATATTTGATTAAAAACCGGAACCTGAGCCAGCAGCCTGCATACTCTAACATATTGGGATCATTAGCTGCTTGTGTCACTCTTCTATTTTAAAACTTTCCATATTTGAACTCATGGAAGTACATCCTTCACATTTGCTAAACTTTCCCCATAAAAACAGTTTAGTAAGTCTCCATCATCTTTCATAGAAAAAGAAAAAAAATAAGGCCACAATAAAACCCTCTGGACTTTTCCTTCAGGGAATATCATTTTATTTAGGCCTTTAGAAACATTTGCCTTATCTTGCCAGTAATTAAAAAAAATTAAGACAAATGAGAATTTTAGTGGCATTATAATTACTTCAAGATGAGCGGTGCCACTTGGCTTCTCTCCTGGCTCTGCTGCAGCTCTGCCCAGGCCTCCTGTGTGAGCTTCCATTCCCCAACCCTGCACAGTCTTAGTCTCTTGGATTCTTTGGGTCAGTTCTCTTCCAGCTTCTCCAAGATGGCTTCTTCTCTGTGCTTTGCTCCTGTTGCTCTCACAGGGACTTTTTTAAATAAGGGGGACTGTTTCATGAGATTTGGGTGTGGCTGTCTTCTCTAATCCCTCCCCCTTCCCCACAGTGGTTGGCCCACGATGAAGGCATTGCCAATCAGAGTACCCCACCCTCTGGGCACAGAGATTGGTCAAGGGATAAGCATAGGACTGACCCTTGTTGGCTGATCAAAGTCACCCCTGGGAAGCCCCAGAAAGAGAAGCTCCTTTTCCACGGGGCTCACTGGCTCCAAGGACAAAAGTGAGCCCAGCTGCCGCTGGTGGCTGTCTGGGTAAGCCTGCCTAAGAATAAAGCCAATGTGAAGGAAAACAGAATAGAGATGGAGAAAAGAAGCAGAGACTTAACTTGTAATTTGAACTACTGTATCCAATTGTTCCTGAAGGTAGCCCTTCTTCTGCACTTTCTGACTAGAAAACAGATTCTAGAATGCAAATCCCCTCTCACTTTTTTTTTTTTTAGGTTTAAACCAGTTTGAATTGGCCTTCCTTCATTTGCAACAAGGGAGACCTGAATAAAATTGCTTCTGTCTGCACATCCAAATACTTTCATTTTTCAAGAAGCAATGTTGTACCAAGGTCAGAACAAAGAAATACTTTATGCTGATCCTTGCAGTTTCCATTACTAGAGACCCAAGAGAATCAGACCAGGAGATCGTTTTGCTTTAAACTAGTAGAATCTGACCTAAGGCAAATACCAGTTGAGAAAAAGGAGAAAACACATTTCTTCCTTCAAGAGCATCATCTCCATTCTTGGCAGAGAGAGATGTGAATGACCAACAGCCATGCCATTGCATAGTTTCATTTTTCATGTAACTTTCTCATATTTGAAGCCAAACATTTGGAGCCAAAGCCCGATAACCCAGCGAGTCAAGCACTCGTGTCACTATTGCTTGTGTCTCCATGGGACAGGCTTGATTGAAAATTGCTAAGACAATATTTTAAAAATGTTCTCACTACAAAAAATAACTATGTGAGGTAATGGATATGTTAGCTTGATTTAGCCATTCCACAGTGTATACATATATCAAAACACCATGTTATAGACCATAAACATATGCAATTTTTATTTGTCAACTTAAAGAAATCCAAATAAACTAGGAAGTGTAATGGTTTCAGAAATGTTTAATTCACCCAAGCTACAATGTAAAACATCTCGGGTGTCTGTCACATTGTTTTTGGTTATAATTGACACTAATGAAAAGCTATATGTTGAAGAAATATATTTCAAAATGAGGAAATGTACTGCCCTATGTAGAAAACAAGAAAATCAATTGTCTCATGTAGCAAGCAGTCTAGAAGTTAGTTCACTGTCTCCATGACATAACTCAGTGCCTAGGCTCTGTTTAACTCTAAGCAGCATCATGGAAAGCTTATTGGCTTGGTTCGCTTGTCTCCTTAAGGTTCTAAGGTGGTACCAGGAGTTCCAACACAACAACAGCCAGATTAAGAAGGAAATCCTTGAGAAATTACTGATTTCAAAGATGGGGCAGGAAAAATACAGGATGGGTATGAAGCACGTTATTGTGCCACATGTAAAATGTGTTTAAAGAATGATGGGCCATGTTCAAAGGACATAGCAACCAGTTTGAAGGAGCTTTCTTTGGCCATAATTTGGGACAATTTGAGCATTAAAATAAATAAGGATGGTAATCAATTATAAACAATTTAGTAAAACAGAAATCCGTAACTCCAAACTGATGTAAGTAAGTGAATTAATAAATGGGGAGAAGATAGTACTTTTCCTTACAGTAGAATGCTAATAAACACTAAAGAAATGATTGAATTAGAAAAACCAACATTTGGCAACTATCATAATAGTAATTAGTTCGATGGGTGGAATTTTGATGAAGAACAGGATATTGACATAGTCCCAAAGTCCCTAAACACACTTATTAAATACAAAGGACAAGAGAATGACTTCACAATGGAAAAATCTGGCTGATACTGGCATTATCAAGTGTTCAAAATTAATGTCAACAGTAATGGAACAAATCAAAATCCTGTGTCATCTGATTGGATGCAACAGAAAGAAAACATCACTTCTGTGGTATTCCTACCAAAAAATGCATAACCTGAATCTAATTTCGAGGAAATATCTGACAAACCTAATTTAATGGATATTTAACTCAACAACTTTAAACAACCTTTAATCTTCTAAGATGTCAAGCTCATGAACATTCAGGAAAGAACAAAGAACACTTCCAAACTGAAGAATAAAGAGACAAGATAACCAAATGGAATGAGTGATCTTTGACTGAATGTTTTCTTATAAAAGACATTATTGGCCGGGCGCGGTGGCTCAAGCCTGTAATCCCAGCACTTTGGGAGGCCGAGACGGGCGGATCACAAGGTCAGGAGATCGAGACCATCCTGGCTAACACGGTGAAACCCCGTCTCTACTAAAAAATATAAAAAACTAGCCGGGCGAGGTGGCAGGCGCTTGTAGTCCCAGCTACTTGGGAGGCTGAAGCAGGAGAATGGCGTAAACCCGGGAGGCGGAGCTTGCAGTGAGCTGAGATCCAGCCACTGCACTCCAGCCTGGGTGACAGAGCGAGACTCCGTCTCAAAAAAAAAAAAAAAAAAAAAAAAAAGACATTATTGGGACAGCTGGTGATACGTGAATTGGATCTGAGGATTTCATGGTAGAAACGCATCAGTGTTAACTTCCTGATTTTGATGGTTATGTGGGAGAATGTCCTTATTTGTAGGAATTACACACGAAAATATTCAAGAGTGATAAAGCATTGTGTCAGCAACACCCTCCAATGGCTCTTTGTTCTCTTCTTGTAACTTTTTTCTTAAGTTTGACATTCTATCAAAAGAAAATAAAACAAAAGCAGGGCTATTTAATGCACAGTATCTTCTTTCATTAAGGAAGAACACTTTTCTAAGACCCTCCCAAAGCACAAGCCCCAGTGGCTGGTATTAGAGGCGCATGGCCTTTCTCCAGCTACCGACAAGGTTGGCAAAGCAAATTTACATAAAGGGGAGTGAGCTCTTCTCTCAGTCCAGTCCTTTCTCTCCATCCTCCCTTTGTCTCCATCCCCAAAGTCATATCTCACTTTGAACATTTTCTGCTCACACTGACAAGTCTCCCTGACAGGAACTCACCCTCTCCATCCACCGCTTCCTTGCCACCAGGAAGAAGGAAGTGGAGTGGAGTGGCAACGTGTAGGCCGCCAGCAGTGTCTACCTCATCTCAATCTGAAATTTTTATATTTGACCTCGGTCCTTTTGGAACCCAGTGCCATCAGCAAAGACGAACCTTCCCAGAACCCCAGGTTGTTTGTTCTTTCATTTAGTTGCCAGGATTTGTACTAAGAGTTGGGGAAATAAAGATAATACAATTATTCTTTAGAAGTTCATAGGGGAAGGCTTTCATGAACAAATAATTATAGCACAATAAAGGCCGTGGAAGAATTATTGTAAGCCTGGGATATTATGAGGTTACAGATAAAGGGCACCTAAAACACCCCAAGGGAAGGATGAGAGAGGAAAATCTTCCTAGAGAGTGGGAGGGGTGGGAATGACAGCCCCTCTTCCTGCTGACATGGGAGATAGAATCAGGCAAGAGTTAACATGGATCTTTCCAATTCTGGTACAGAATCCCACTCAGCTACTGCAGCCCCCCCACAGAGGCAGCAATTAAACACAGTGTTTAATTGTGGGGAATTCCAGGCAAAAGGCACAGCCTGAGTGATGGTACAGAGGTGAGGAAAGCAGGGGCACATACTGTGACTGCAAGCTGCCCATTTGGCTTCTGAAAGGATAACAGGAAGGAAGGAGAGTTGGGGTAGGAAAAATAAACTTGATTGCAAGGTAAAATAGTTTCAATTTTTTTCTGTGTGTGCAACAGGGAGCCCCTGATTGTTCTTTAAGAGGAGAGTGCAAGATGAGGGTTGTGTTTCTGAGCAATTCATCTGGAAGTGGTGGGTGGAAAGGGTGAGTTCCTGTAGGGGAGACTTGTCAGTCTGAACATTTGTTCAAGGTGAGATATGACTTTTGGGATGGAGTGAGAGGATGGAGAGAAAGGACTGGACTGAGTGACCCATCAGATATGAAGGCGAGTGCCAGAGATGATTCAGGTGCTCCAAAAGCAAGGATGGGTGTCATTAATAGACATGAGAAAGGCAGGGGCAGGCTCTGGATGGTGCCCCGTGGGGACTGTTGTCAGAGATAATGCCCATCCATGATGGTGTGACACAGTGGACAAAGTCAATCAGGCATTGTGCTGGGGTTTCAACAGAGAAGAGATGATGTATCTCATGATCTCCCTGTCCAGCTATCACCAGCTCCTGCTTAAAGATTTTTGAAGGGTCCCCCTTGCTCCTCGGACAGAGACCAGTCTTGAATTGCTCCAAAACGGGAGCAGGCTGGCCATGCCTACCTCTCATGCCCCAGGCCCACCCTCCTCACCATGCTCTGTGCTCTTGCCACACCAGTCTTCTTTCAGTTCCATCCACGGGCCATGTTCACTACTGTATCTCCAACACCAGCAAATAGGTGTTGAATAAACTGGTGGGGCTTCCACCACAGGGCCTTTGCACATGCATCCATGTATTCATCTTTAACCATTGTCCTTTCCCTCTTTGCCAACTTAGAGGTAACCCATTTTTTTAAATTTTTTTAATTTTTATTTTTGGAAACAGGGTCTTGCTCTGTCACCCAGGCTGGAGTGCAGTGGCATGATCATGGCTCACTGCAACCTTGACTTATGGGGCTCAGGTTATCCTCTAGAGTAACTGACACTACAGGTGTGCCACCATGCCAGCTACTTTTGTACTTTTGTAGGGATGGAGTTTTGCCATGTTGCCCAGGCTGGTCTCAAACTCCTAGGCTCAAGTAATCCACCTGCCTTGGCCTCCCAAAGTGCTGAGAATACAGGCCTAAGCCACTATGCCTAACAAGGCTACTCATCCTTTACAGCCCAGTTCAAGTGTCACTTTCCCAGGGGCACCTCTCTCGATATTCCTAAGTCCAGTTTACATGTATTATAGTAACACAAATCTTCCTTTTATAGCATGCACAGTAGGTGTAATTTTGCATTGACTTGTGAGAGTATTTGCTTGAGGTCCATCTCCCCCACAGACCATAACATCTATGGGTGTAGGGGTCACTGTTCTTTTTGTGCACGCCATATCCCCTATATTCAGCATGGGAATTGGAACTTTGATGTGCTCACTGAATATCTGTGGAATGGATGAATGAATGATGCATTGGTGAATATTTCACCAGTGCTTCAGGAAAGTGCCAGAGAAGCAGGTTATGCTTGAGAAGCACCTTATAGGATGAATAGAATTTCAACAGCCAGAGTTGGTCTTCAGGTAGCCAGTCCTCAGCTAGCAAAGGCAAAGGGAAGGGCTTGATCAGAGGGAGCTTCTGCATGCTTAGGAAGAACAGGGAACTGGAAATCTAGGGAAATAAAGGGCTCCAAGGCCAGAAAGACAACAAAGCCAAGTTTTGGAAGGATTCAAATGTCCATGAGGACTTGGTTGTTGACTTGGCAGGCAATGAAGAGCTATGGAGATTGAGTGAAGGAAATGACACACTTGAAACTTATCTTTGAGAAAATGAACATAACTAGGAAACTGAGGGTGACTAGAGAAGGCAGCTGGGAGCAGAAAACCACTGCCTTGGGAGGATATAGCAATGGCTTTGGTGAAATTTACAAAGCACACGAGTGGGGGTTTTCTAGGTACAAGATGGTCAGAGCAAAATTTGGATGGTGAGGTTAAAGAAACCTGGCAGCAGATGAGGAAGTTCAAGAAAGAAAACCACTGGCGACCAGACTGTAAGCTCCGAGGACTTGTGTCTTTTTCATCCTTATACTCCCAGTAGAAAAAAATATGTTTTTCTTAGAAATTGTGGGAAAGAAATTAATTTAAGAGCTGAAAATGTTCAGAGAGACCATAAAATGGAGATACAATTTGGCCCAAAGACCTATTCTACTTAACTCATTCAATGTTTAGTTGGCAACATTAAAAATTGAGATTTCTCATAAAAGTGGCATTAATTTTTTAGATTAATTTTTATTGAAAAAAATTTTATTTCCCATTATTTTGGCATTTGAAAAAGTGCTGTATTTTTAAAGATCTGCCCACATTAGTCACCATGTCCCATGTGGCACCCATTGCTGGAGCTCAGGTGGCCCCTGTTCAGCGGCTCCCCAGTACTGGTCTTATTCCCAGAGGGGTTCATTCACTATCTGCCTGGGCTCTGAGGGCAGCTGAGTCAGGTACCTGGCTAAAGAGAAGCTCATCGGTTCCCAGCAGGCCACTTTTTAGTGTACCATAAACCATGACACCTTTGTTACATTAGTGATCTGGGAGTATTGTGAATAGGTAGATGGGGCGGGGTTCTGTCCCAAAGCCTACATCCCAGTGGAAGTCTGATGAGATACCTTGATAGAGAGGCTCATTAGTATTTTACCATATTTTCTGCCAGCACTGGCATTCAGGGTCGTGGAGTTAAATAGATGTTGCAAAATCACTGCCATGGTGTAAATAATTAGATGAGGGTGTATGTGGAATTCACAAAACTTTTATTGATATGTTTATCATGCCAAAAATGTTGTTTATTTAAAATTCAAATTCCACTTGAAAAAGAGGCAACAAGCGATAGTTGGGATCCCAGCCTGCTCCTGGAGGAGCTCCTGCGTCCACAAAAAAGCACGCACATTTTACAGCTATGCGATTTGCTCACTCGGAATTGCATTCTGGAAAACTCCTCCCAGAGTCCCCTTGCAGAACGCCATTTGTGTCTTTAGTTGGTTGTAGCTGGGAAACAACAGAAAGAAAAGGAACTCCATCCTAAGATTTAGAATAGTTATGGCTTTGAAACTACTGACCCTCAAGGATCTACCACCACCCAACCTAGAATATATATATCATATATATATCTTATGTAATATATGATATATATATTCTCACTGAAAAGCAAATCACTGTTTATGTCACTTGCTTGCTGTCACGTCGGCCCCTTAGGATGGTCTCAGCACACCTGGCTCTCCTTCTCAGTGGGATCCTGTGGATTCTGGCTGTGAGTGGGCAGCCCTTCAGGAGCGTTTGGACTTGCTGCAAGTTGGGCACAGAAGCTGACCCTTAGTGACAATGTATGCCCGGCCACTCAGCAGCTGCTCACAGCCCTCACAGACAAAGTGCTTCCGGTGCCAGGCCAGATCTTCCACACGCTGGTAGTCCTCAGAGAATATTATCTGGGAAGGGAAGCAGGAGAAATGCATGACTCAGTTTCTGTCCCTAGGTAGAGATGGTATATCTAGGACAAGTTATAGGGTGGTGGTTCATCCCATCCTATTCTTGTTTTAACCTTTAAAAGCCTTAGTGGAAAAATCTGGCATAAATTTGAGGCAGTAAGGATAGTATTTGGTGAAGGTTGTGGTTGCATCTTAGCTTCTCAGATGGAATAAAAAAAAAAAATTCTCCACCACAGGCAGGTTTTACTTATCTAGCATCTGTGATACTCTTTGGGCCAAATCTAAAGTTTAGTTCCAAGGTGGGATTACACACCCTGGTGAAGAAAGCTTAAGGAAAGATAAGCGGCCAATGGCCAATCATCAAGAGCAAGAGTACAGAGGGTCACTTGGGCTTGGAAGGAAGTAACTCTTGGAATAGACACATGGTAAGGATCCCCTGAGGCTCAGGAAGTGCAGAGGAACATAATGTTTAATGGGCCTTCTAGTATTGGAGTCAAACAGGAACTGGGTATGAGTTTTCACTTAAGACCTCTACCAGCTTTGTGACTTTGGGCAAATTACTTAATCGCCCTGTGCCTCAGCTTCCACATCTGTAAAATGGGGATACAAATACTTTCCATCCCATAAAGTTCCATGATTTCCAAATGGCCAACTACATATGAAAGGCTTAGAATGTTGACTGACACAAAGTCAGGGACATCTGATTAGCACTGACCTTTTAGAGCTGCACTTTTCTTAAATATGAAATGAGAAAAAATCATGTTTATCTCTCCCTAAAGGATTGTTGTGATATAAATGGCATGTTGTACATAAAGTATGTAGCAAATTACTGACCCACTGTAAGCTCCTAATAAATGATGGAGAATTGTTATTGTGCATATACTGTTGTCACCTCAAAAATCAGGCTCCAGGGTAGGCCTGTGACAGTTCTTTTTCTTCTTAATATCACTTAATAACAGTTATTAGGTAAGAGAACTACAGGGTCTTAACTTCATATGGTGACCAATTCATAGAAGGTGGTAGAAAATAGGTGTTGGTTCAATATAAAGAAGGCATTTCTAACTTTCATACTTGCCAAAGATGAAGTCAGTAATATTGCCTGCAACCAAAGGCATGCAAACAGTACTTACTATGATCATAATTGGTATTGCCATTGTTAATACACCTAAGAGTTACTTTCGTGAAACCAGTATGAGAGACTTGAATCCCTTTCATAGCATCTCTATCATATCGTATAGTATCGTGTCACATTAATGTTAAATCTCATTATTGTTATAGTATATTATCGTAAGACTAACAGCTGCTACCATGTATAAGTTCCTAGGTCAGGCCCTGTGGCAAGCATTTTCATGCATTATCTCATTTATCCTTATAGCCACTCTATGGGATGGGTGCTGGTCTCATCCCTATTTCATAAGTAGTAAAACTGAGGCTCAACTGAGCCTCCGGAGTTAGGTAGCCACATGACTATAATAATAATAGATGCAGATACAGGTTTGAACATGGGCAATGCCTCCTGGTTCACCCTGGTATGTTCTGAGTACTTACTAAGTGCTAGGTATTATGCGGAGGACAAGATTCACTGGCACTGTGTCTGATCCCTCCCAACAATCCCATGGTTTTCTGCCTCATTTTGCAGATGAGAAAATGAAGGTTGAGAGCATGCAGTGAGGCCTGACTTCAGTTTCCCAATCTGTAGAACACATCATCCACAAAGCCGTACTCCTCTTGGCCTCTGGGCTCTTACCCTCAGCAGTGTCCCTCAAGCCCCCCAGCCCATCTAGCCACTATCTCCCACCTCATCGCAGCCGGAGCACCGGGGCCGCAGACTCTCGCAGTAATGGCGGCCGCACCAGGGTGCACCATCCTTCCAGAAGTAGATGAGGTCCACCAGCGGCTCGGAGCACTTGGCACACACAAAGCAGGTGGGGTGCCACTGCTTGCTGTAACCTGCCCTGTCCGAGTAGACCACGGGGCTGTCAGGAGGGGCCACTCCCTTGCAGAGCTCGCAGACCTGGAACGATGGGGAAAGACCACAGGAGACAAGGAAGTCAGGAGAGCACAGTGACATGGGTTCGAATTCCAGCTCCAGTCTCTCTACTTCCTGGGTAACCTTGGGCAAGTCACTATACCTCTCCATCCCTCAGTTTTGTCATCTGCAAAGCGGCACAATAATATTGCCTACCTAACAGGCTATTCATGAGGACTAAATAAAGTTATTTATTTAGCACAGTGATTCCCAAATTGTTTGGTCACAGTACCCTTTATACTCTTAAAAATTATCAAGACCCCACAGAGTTTTGTTCATGTGGGTAATAGCTATTGATATTTACCATAAGAGAAATTAAAACTGAGAACAATTTAAATATTTATTTTTTCATTTAAAAATAACAATACTAAACCCTTAATACATTAACATATATATGTTACTAAAATAACTATATGTTTCAAAACAAAAAAAGTAGTGAGAAGAAAATTTTAAGATATTGTTTTATATTTTTGCAAATCTCTTCAATGACTTGCAGAAGATTGCTGGATTCCCATAACTGCTTCTGCAGCCCATCTTTTGCATGCTGTTGTTTTGGTTGAAATATATGAAGAAAATCTGAACTCACAGTGACATAAAGTTGGAAAAAGGAGGGAGATGCATTTTAAAAGCCCTTCCAGATAACTGTGGATATTCTTCTTTGATATTATATTAAAATTTGACAGAGGATAGTTTCTCAAGTTAGTTGCAGTCTGAAATCTGAAAGCACATCAATGAATCTTTCATACTTGGTTACATTAAAACCTGTTTGTTTACCTTGCACGTTGAATGGATCTTTTACCCATGCATGAATAGTTTTAAATAATATTTAATAAGTAATATTTTTGGCTAGAAGTGGTGGCTTATGCCTTTAATTCTAGCACTTTGGGAACCTGAGGTAGGAGGATCATTTGAGGCCAGGAGTTTGACACCAGCCTGGGTGACATAGCAAGACCCTATCTCAACCAAAAAAAATTAAAAATTAGCCAATTGTGGTGGTGCTCGTCTGTAATCCCAGCTACTCAGGCTGAGGCGGGAGGACTGCTGGAGCCCAGGAGTTTGAGGCTGCAATGAGCTATGATCGTGCCACTGCATTCTGGCCTGGGTGACAGAGTGAGACCTTGTCTCAAATAACAATAATAATAATTAATAATAATAATAATAATAATAATAATATTTGAGTAGTTATAGAGTTACAGAAAAATTGCAAAAACAGTAGAGAATTTCTATATAGTCCACACTCAGTTTCTTGAGTTCTTAACATCTTACATTAATAAGGTATATTTGTCATAATTAATTAACCAATATTGATATGCTATTATTAACTAAAGTCTAGACTTTATTCAGGTGTTCATAAACTTTACCCAATGTCCTTTTTCTATTCCAGGATCCCACATTACATTTAATTGTCATGTCTCCTGAGGCTCCTCCTGGCTGGGACAGTTTCTCAGACTTTGTTTTTGGCCACCATGACAGTTTTGAGGAGTACTGGTCAGGTGTTTTGTAAAATGTCCCTCGGTTGAGATTTGCCTGATGTTACTATGATGACTACATTGGGAGGAAGATCATGAGGCAAACTGCTCCTCTCATCACATCCTACCAAGGGTACATACTGTCGCCCTCACTCGTCACCATTGGGGTTGATCTTGACCTTCTGGTGGAGGCAGTGTTTGTCAGATTCTCCACTGTAAAGTGACTCTTCTCTGCCTTTCCATACTATCCTCTTTGAAGGAAGTCACTAAGCTCTCCATGTTTAAAGAGTGCTCCATCTCCTCCAGGGCCAAGTATCTACATGTTATTTGGAACCCATGCATGATTTTGGCAGATCCCCCAAAAGGACGCCATGCATGTTAGCTAACATTATTTTTAAAATACCTATGGAATTATCTAATTTAGATCTGTTCCCTCTACTAAGTGGCTAGCTGCAGAGGGCAGAGAGAGGCTGCTTGGTTGCTGCTCTGACCCAGGACCCTCTACTGGGCCCCGCACACATAAATTCCCCATCAATAGTTGTTGAATGAAGGAATGCTCCACCCTGCCACGAGGCCTTTCCCCTTGCTGTTCAGGATGTCTGGTACATTGTTCCCATTCCTGTTTGCTTGATTAACTCCCTTTCATTCTTCAGAACTCAGACTTAAAGATCTTTTGTTCTGGGAAATCTTCTCTGACCTCCTTCCATGGGCAATTAAGTCCATACTAAAGCTTCTCTGCTTACCTTTCTCTGTATGGTTATTTGATACGTGTTCTTTCTACACTAGATGGAAGTACCTTGGGAGCAGGAGCCACGTTCAACTATGCTTGCTTTCACATCTCCCCAGTGCCAGGCACATAGTAGATCAACAATGAATATTTGGAAACCTCTGCCCTCCAACCTCATACTTCCTACTTAGGGGACAACAGATGAATGTGGAAGACACTAGCAGATGATGCATCTGTCTGCACCTTAGAGACAGGTTTAGACTAAGTGCAGCAGAGAGTTGGGCTCCAGAGACAGTTGTGGAAAGTTCTTGGGAGCTTTCAAAACACTCTTGCCTTTCAGGGGCTCATCCCTGTTTACTGAGCATCTACTATGTGCTAGGCCCTGGACTAGATGCTGGGGATACAGCAGTGACCCAGGCATATAATGCCACAGCCTTCAGAGAAACTGGGGCTGTGTGTGTACGGAGGCAGAAAATAAATATATAAACAAGCAGATGAGATAATCATGGAGTGTGATAAATACTAGGAAAACAATCACAGAGTAAGGGAATGGAGAGTGACTGTGGGGTGGATGGCAGGGACCACCTTAGCAGGAGAGGCCTCTTTGAGGGATAAGGAGCTAGGGATCAACCACATTCCTATCTACCTCACAGCAATCCTCTGGGTAGGAAATGCAGGTATATAGGAAATGCACTCATTTTATAGATAAGACCAGTGAGGCCCAAGGAGACAAAATAGCTTGTGAAGGGGGGTACAGCCAAGAAACAAGCTGGGATTCAAACTGCCGCCTTTGGCTCTGTGACTTTCTATGGGAACTGAGCTGGGTCAGGTGGGGAGACTAAACTCAGGGAATTGTCTGAAGGGCTAGGAGGGCTCCCAGGAGCATGCATTCTGGCATGGCAAAGGAGCAGCATGCCCAACGGCTAAAGATGAGAGGCAGCTTCCCTGTAGGGCCTCTCAGCAGTTAAGGCAGCCAGTGCTCCTTTATCTGTCTTTTACTGCCAGTAACATTTTCAATGGCCTGCTCAGAAACCATGACAAGGTGAACCTCAACTCATGTTGTTCCTCAGCTTCAGTTAGGATTAGGGCTTTGTGGAGAGGGTGAGTGTGCCTGGGAGAAGTTCTCTGTGAGAGCTCTAGATTTCTGTCTTATGCCAGTTCCCAGGAGCAGCAAAAGTTGCCAAATGTTCATTCATTCACTGGTTCATTCAGGTATCAATCCATTGCACATTTATAACTTGCCCATTCTCATCCTCTAAAGAATGGGAGCTTGACATTCTCAATCCATGCAATCTTTTGAGC
The DNA here is from genome assembly GCF_001698545.2 of Rhinopithecus bieti. NCBI lineage: Eukaryota > Metazoa > Chordata > Mammalia > Primates > Cercopithecidae > Rhinopithecus > Rhinopithecus bieti. The sequence goes on from NW_016805922.1 coordinate 1,043,347, forward strand.
CATTTTAGAGTTATCCCCTGCTGCTGTAAGCACCAATAATGATGATGGAGATGACATTGTCTGTCATGTCCCTATGGCGTGTCTGCATCCAGCACTGTGCTCAGGACTTTGCTCTCATTACTATTACCCCTTACATAAACCCAAGAGAGTTATTTCTCCTTCTAGAGTTATTTTTCTTTTCAGAAAATTATTATCTTCTCTCCAAGAAATGGCAAAACTAAAGTTCAGGGAGATTCAGTGATTTGCTCAGTAATGCATAGCTGATGGGAGGCAAAGCTAGGATGTGAACAGAGGCCAAACCTGACTCCAAAGCCAAAGTTCTTTCTACTCCGTCATGTGGCCTTGAGATCCGGCGTCAGTAAGCTATGGCCCATGGCCAAACCCGGCCACTGTCTGTTCTTGCAAGCCCCATGAGAATGAAGACTGGATTTTACGTTCGCCCTCCAATTCAGTGAAATGTTTTCTCTCAAGAAAGAATTCTACTTTTGTCATTAGTAGACCTATATTCAAAAAAACCCCTGTGCTCAATTATTATTATTATCTTTTGAATTTCATTAAAAAAACCCAAGGAAAGTTGTTTTCTCTCTTGTTACATAAAGTGCCCACATGATATTGCAATTTTGGCTCTTGGCTCACATCTCCTAAAATATTTACCACCTGGCCGTCCACAGAAAGTGTTTGCTGACCCTGGCTTTAGATGCTAATTTAAACTTAGTATCAACTATGTTTCAGCCAAAATAGAAATATTTATTGTTTTGCCATGTGAAGACAGGGAAGCGTATAAGAGTCTGCACACTTACTATTCTTAACTTACATACTTTGATAGCATACTTAATATACTTTTATATATTGGAGAGGAAATAAACATTAAAATGGTGAAAATTAGAAAAAAAAAACACTGAATAACAAAGAATGTCCATGTACTGATAGCAGTTTCTGAGTATAGGAGGTCTTGAATGACTGCCTATATAAGGAATGTGTTTGGTTAACTGGATATATCTTGAACTGGATCCTGACTGTGCCTGATAATGTTCCTTAGAACATGCTAGATTTGTGGTTTCAGTTGCACCCCCAAGAATGAAGGGTGTGAGTTTTTCGCCCAAATGAAAATCCTGTTCATCTTCACATGATTGAGATTCAGCTGGCCTGGAGTCCATCAGGGGGTCTAGACAAAAAACCAGTGACCAATCATCGTCTACTTATTTTCACCCTCCCTCCTGCAGAGCTGGGAACTGTAAACTTTTTGGCCAGGGCTGTCTGAATACAAAGTGAGTTGTCTGTCTGGCTTCTCAGTTCTACAGAATGAAATTTCCACTCTTTCCCTCCCACGCAAAAGGGACTTTGTGCCATTTCACCAAACTACACCCCATCGGGTAACACCATGATATATCAATGGGGCTCCCCACTCCACATTACCAAATGGGAATTGACATGAAAGTAGGGGAAGGGAGAGGGATAGAAATGCACATGGATTGGTCTGGGGAGCCCTGGCAGGCACCCTGATGTGGTTCTCAGGGTTGAGCCTGCCTCAGTATCCCCTAGAGGGCTGGTTAAAACATATCTTTGCTCCGCTCCTCGCCACCACCTTCCCACAGTGTCTGATACAGTAGATCTGGGGTGGGGAACAAGAATTTGCAAATTCTTAGGGGATGCTGGTGTGGTCGGGGCCACTCTTTGAGCACCGCTGTTATAGACTGTTTAAAAATAACTTTATACATAAGCTCAGCAAAACTGATATCACCAATTCAGTTCAGTTACAACAAAGGCTCATTTGAATTCCTGGGATGTTTAAATTCAACACTATTTTTAAGAAAGACCAATGAGGCCATTCTTAGGCTACTTCCCCTATTAAGGACCTAGTATGGTCAAATGAAAGTTCTTTGGGACTATGGTAAAAGGCATGGAGAAGAATACTGTATAATTAGCATATCAGTTGTTTCTTGTTCATGTTCCCAAATATCTAAGATTGGAGCTTGCTCATGAGAACGCTTCCAACATCTGTCATGTGACCTTGTTTGCAGACTATTTCCCACCTGGGTAGAGGATGTGTGAAACAAACCTTTCAGAAGTAGAACAAATGGGAAGTTTCTCCCTGTGCCAATAAAGTGTTACCTTGTTCCTTATTCTAATGGCACAAGATTCTTAATTGAAATGAAAGATTTTGAATATTGGGGTCTTTGCAATTTGTAAACACCTGCCTCAAGAAAGCTGAGGAGCATTTTAGATTCAGCTGCTCAAAAGTTAAGACCCTGCAGGGTTGTGGGGTTCCCTCAGCCATGGTGTGTTTAAGTTATGTTGGCAAATTTCTTGGATACCTTTTCAACCAACATGGAATTTAATTTCTTTCCATGAATATAGTCCTACCTTAGTGACTCGATTCTATAGAACAGAACATGGATGAAGTGATGCTATGCAGCTCCCAGGGTAGTAATAAAGGCAATATTTTCTCCTGGGCTCTCTCTCTCAGTACACACACCTTGGGAGCCTTCAGCTGACAGGAAAGAAGTCTTGGTATCCCGAAGCTTCCATCTGAGAGCAACCACGTGGAGAGACTTTGCAGAGGTCAAGGGAGGGTCCCAGCTGTGTGTGTCTTCCCAGCCTCTAGCCCAAACATATGAGTGAACGAGTTTCAGGTGATTCCAGCCTCCTGCCTGCAAGCTCCTCCAAATGACAGCGAATGGACAGAGACAAGCTGTCCCCACTGAACCCTGCCAAAATGGTGATTTGTGAGCAAAATAGATGTTGGTTTCAGCCATATGCCTTGGGATGCTTTGATATGTAGCCCTAGGTGATGGAAACATCAAATGTGTATATGCAGAATTATTAAGGTTTCTGAAATGGGAGTAACCAAGACACAAAGTGTTTTAGGCAATAGCAGACTTGGGACAGTGGCCAAGGGTTACTCAGCTGAAGAACTGTCTCTAAGGAATGAACTGTGTTGGCCTTCAGAGAGGGATCAGCAGATATGGAGAAGGCTCTAAATCAGCAATAATCTCTGTCTCGGGTTTGCCAGAAGTTCTGTCTGAATTGTGCTGTTTTCCTCTGAAAGGCCCTTATCCAAAGGCCTACCCAGTCTAAACCCAGAGTGCCTCGTGGAAATCTCACTACTACAATACAGTAAATATTAACACAAGGGCCTTGAATTCAGGCACTGCGTTCTTTCCAACACAAATACTCAATAATTTATTTATAAACAGCATCTCCCCATTTCCTCTTATGGTGACTATTTACCATCTTTGCTTTGCAACCTCATGTATCCCAGAGGTTTTTATGGGTGTGTTTCTTTCTTTTGTAGTCTAACATCATTTCTGGCATCCTTAGCTCTCTTAAGTTCTGTTTCCCCACACTGTATAGTCTTCCCAAGTCTCCCTATGGTGCAGAATGTGCAGGGTGGGTGGGCAACGGTTTGGGTCATGTGCTTTGGAACATGGTTCATGCCATGGTTTCATCACTGCTGAAGCTCTTGGACAAATCATCCAACCCTCTGAACCTCAGTTTTCTCATTTGTAGCACACAGAAGCAGGCCCTGGCTCATAGGAAATGTCTTACCCTGATGTTGGTGGTCACTACTATTAACTGATCCCTTCACCTTACGTTTTTTCTTGGGGCAGGTTATCCATTATGGGTCTCTCTGCCAAGCAAGGCAAAATATTAAGCATTTCTAACTGAATTTCCCTCCCTGGTTATGTGATGAAGTGAGGGAGATGGAAAGGCTTCATAAATGCTACACGTGTAAGAGAACATCAGTGTGGGTTGTTCTCAAATCCAGCTCTGACAAGCATGGGCCCAAGGACTGGCTCCTGGCAAAAAGATGCTGCTTGGTCCACAGCTGAGCAGGGACAGAGTCTCAGATATGTTCATTCCCATTGCAATGGCCTTGTCCGGGGCTTAGAACTGCGTGGATGCTCCAGAGATGGGAGCATCTGTTAATTAGAGCCTGTGTCAGGTTTGGAGTGAGGCAGGTCTAGATCCTAGTTCTGCATTAACTACTCACCATCTAGGTAACTAGACAATTTCCTCAGCTTTGTTTTTTGAAATTTTTGTTTTTGTCTGTGATCCACAGTGGGAAATACATTTCATGTCCTGATCCAACACACACACACACTCCCGAATAAAAAAAAAAGCTTCCTAGAAAAATATTTACTACTCCTGAAACACTCTCCCATTTTCAGTTAAAAATATTTTGGTTGTAATCCACTAAATTGATGTATTACCTACTGATGGACTGTGACCTGAAGTTTGAAAACACTGTTTAACTTTGTTAAGAGTGTCTCTTAATTCCCTTGTCTGTAAAAAGGAGGATGATATACTTTGTAGGATAATCCTTAGGATTAAGTAAAACAACATGCAAAATCTCTGGCACAGTGCCTGGCACAACCTAGGTAGTCAATGAATGGGAGATGACAGCATCAACATCATTGTCATCACTTAACCCATATTAGCAAAACAAAATTGAGTAAAACCAAAGAGATTAATAAAAAGCTAAAACCATTCTTTGATTCTTCTAATTCAGGGGTCAGGAAACTGCATCCATCTGTGGGCCAAATCCAGCCCACCACCTGTTTTTGTAAATACAGTCTGATTGGAACACAGCTACGATCACGTTTAGATATTGTCTATGGCAGCTTTAGTGCTTCAAGAGCTCTGTTAATTAGTTGTGACAGAGACCATGTGGCCTGAAAAACCTTCAATATTCACTATATGCCCTGCACAGAAAAAGTTTACCAATCCCTGTTTTAGTCAATGGAATAATATGCAGCCCACTCAAAAAAAAAAAAAAAAAAAAAAAAAAAAAAAGCTCGTGAAGGCCATGTGGCAATATGGGAAAGTATTTATAGTATAAAAAGTGGGAGAAAGGGAAGTTTCTTTGGAAAAAAAAAGATCTCCCTGAAAGTCTCTAAAGTATCTCCACTGCAAAGCAAGAGGCAGGCAGATGCCGAGAAGCTGGTAACCATAGTGATTTTGCAGTTGCCCCCAGGTTCCTGCCCATGATGCCTGAGCCAGGGGTGGCGGGACTGTGGGGAGCAGGGATTCCTCTGAGTGAATGACCCCAGGTTTGTCTCTGGCCCTCTTACCCTCCTGTCCTCCAGCTCAGATGGGGCTCACTAAGTCGGGAGGAGTGGCAGTTTCAAATTCCCAAGTGGAGCTGGCAGGAAAGCCAGCCAGCCCGCCTGCCGAGCCCACAAGCCAAACATCTGCTTAGACAAAGACTTGGAAGTCCTTTGCCCACAAATATGTCCCTCTATTGGGGCTGGAGTTGGGCTGAGCCGCCAGCTGCTGTAAGTTTCCATCTGAGAGGCAGAACTTTGGCGGGGAGGGAGGGGACGGAGGACTCCCGTCCTCCTCTCAGCATTCTTGTGGGGAAATGGGGCAGAGGGGTCAGACTGTGCTCCCAGCATCCTGGAGGATGATTTCAAACCATATTCACACATTTTTATGACTGTGGGGGAACATCTTCACTTCTCTCAATGGACTGTCATCCTCCTAAGTTTGCTCTTTTGGGGCAGTCACTTGGCCTGAGAAAGGAGTGGTTGGGGAAGGGGCAAGACGGGGAGGCGCCCGACAGGAATGGTAAATGCTAGAGTAAATTAAAGAGTAAATGGTAAATGCTAGAGAGCACATTAAAGGCTATGTTCTGGCTTTCTTTCCCCTTTCTTCAGTTACAAGTTCGGGGTGTGGAGAAAGGCGGAAATTCCTGGGCAAAATAACCATGCCCAGGAAATCTGTGTATTTAATTTCTGAGAAAATATTCAGCGAGCTTTCTAAATGCAGGGCAATGGCTTGGTGGAGCTGCTAACAGTCAGAACATTAAGATCATTGCCCACCCAGCTCAGGGGCCCATCAATTCCATCCAGGTGGGGAGCGCAGGGCTTGGAGAGTGCGCAAGGGACTCCTACCAGCCTGGTGAGTACGACGGGTCCAGGTTGCTGGAGTCAGCAGCTCCCTGGCCATGGAGATCTCTGATACTCAAAAGACCCACAAGAACCCACAGTGGGTGGAACTGGGGGTGGACAGGGGAGTCCTTTCATTGTTCTCAGTATGCAGATAAGAGGCTCCCAAATGCTTAGTGGGCTGAGCTGCGAGTTACCCCAAACACTGCTGCCCACCCTGGAGAACGTAAACACTCATGTATATACCCCATGGCATGGTTGGACCTACCCTGCTGAGGCCCCACCCCAAGACGGCTTCAGACTACATTCTGCCACTGAAGCAGAAGGACTGGGGATTGAACCGAAGCCCCACTATCATCAGCAAGTGGGGTAACCTCAATGTGCCCCAGGTTCCTCATCTGTGAAATGGGTATAACAACCCCAACCTCTCTCGCTGGTTGTTACAAATGGTTAAAGAGGTTTACTACTTGGGAGGTTGAGGCAGGAGGATGGTTTGAACCTGGGAGTTTGAGGCTGCTGTGAGCTATGATCCTGCCACTGCACTCCAGCCTGGGTGAGAGAGTGAGAGCCATGTATCCAAAAAAAAAGAGATTGAGACCTTGCACAGTGCCTGCTGCAGGCTCACAGTTTCCCCTTTCTTCCCTTGATTCTCATCTTGTCTTCTTTCCTACCCTCCATCCCCACACAATGGGACAAGTGAGGAAAAGAGAGGGAGACTAAATATTTTTGAATTGTATTGGCCTCACTGATTGAAAAGGGCTCACTTCTTCAGGGGTGACAGCAGGTGCAATAGCATCTGGGACCAGGAGTTTTCAGGCTTGGTATTGCCCCATGAAGAAGGATTACTCTGACAACTTGGTGGCCGGAGGAACTTCCCATGATATCCTGCCTCTCCTAACCTCAGTGTAATAATAACATTTTCAGAGGACTGCCCTGAGGTAGGCATGGACAGCCACAGCTTTTCGTTCATTTCTGAAGCGGACAGAGGTGCCAAGGCTAATTTTAGGTGGCCCTGTCCTGTCAATAGGGCCTGTCTGCTGGCCTGGGGTTGGGAAGCTGGGGTTGGGGTCAGAATCTGCTCACTGTGTTCAGATTGTGTAACTGACAGTCCCGGTCATGCAGGTGAGCTGGGCTCAGACGGCAGTGCGTCCTGCAACCTGGCCACCACTGTTATCTGGGCTCACTCAGAACATGGCCCCTTAGTAGGAATTCCCCACAGGCATTTTGGCAATAACGCTCCTCTGGTGTGGACATTATCTTCCAATGGGGACGGTTGGGTGGGGGGGCTGGGTGGGAGGACTTGGCAGGCGGACCCTGCCATAGCTCCAATAGGCCCCCTCCCAAGGACTCAGAGGAAGGACATTCCCCAGCAGGTGGACAAAGTGGGAGGGAGCCGAGGGAGCTCACAGCTGGTGTGTGTCGGGGGGTGGGTGTAGTGGAAAGTGGGGCCCTGGCCTCAGATTGCAGAGAGTTAGTGTCATCAGGGATGGGGGCCGTCAAGATAGGGTACAGAGCATAGTGTGGTAGATTCTGCACCTGTTTCCAGAACTCTCCAGCAACAGGAAGGGTTATGCAGCATTCTCAAAGATGGGCTCACTTGGGGTAATCCACCCCCAATTTATCCCACATAAATAAATACATACATAACTTTGGGAGGCCAAGGCAGGTGGATCACAAGGTCAGGAGATCGAGACCATCCTGGCTAACATGGTGAAACTCTGTCTCTACTAGAAATACAAAAACTTAGCTGGGCATGGTGCCTATAGTTCCAGCTACTTGGGAGGTTGAGGCAGGAGAATGGTGTGAACCTGGGAGGTGGAGCTTGCAGTGAGCTGAGATCCGGCCACTGCACTCCAGCCTGGGAGACAGAGCCAGACTCCGTCTCAAAAAAAAAAAAAAAAAAAAAAGATGATAAACAGGCAAGTGTTACAGTTCCCGTATGTTCACGTCTCTCTTTTGCCCTTCATTTTCTCCCATAAATCTCTGTTCAGTTTTGGGGTGTCAGGCTGAGTCCTACAATTTCTTCCCCACACCTTTATTTTCAAGTTGAATCCCTGGACCACTTCTTGCAAAAATCATTGCCCTTCACCAGGGGAGCAGAAGTCAGGCCTCTTGCCTGATGCTTGGCTCTGGTAATTGTTCTATGCTGCCCTTTTATGAGAAAGGAGAGGGTGCAAGCGTACAGGGCAGCCAGCACACACGTCCACTTGATGTGAATGCTGGTGAGGCAAGGAAGACGGGTCAGGGAGTGCAGCCCATACCCACCCCTAATGGTGGGGTTGCTGGGAACACATTGTCTGTGGCCTGTCAGCCTATCTAGCTACCCTTATCAGGATTCACTCCCCTGCTTCAAGGAGGTGAAAAGGGAGTTAAATAAGGGCACACAGTCTTCTTCCTGCCTGGAACAAATAACAAGCAGGGTTTTACAACTTAGCATCTTATCACAGAAAGGGTATTGGATCCAGGTTCTGCCCCATAGAAACCATGGGATCTTAGAAAAGTTACCTATTATCTTTGAATCTCACCTGTAAAATGGGTTTGGTAAAATTCACCCTACCAGACAACTGTGAGAATTAAAGATAGACCCTGACAGTGTGAGCATAGTGTTTGGCACAGAGCAGGGGCTTAATAAATGTGGAATTGGAATCGTGCCGTCCCCCTAGGCAAATTGCCTATCCAAATAGATCCCATTTTTTAGGCTTAAGTTCAAACTTTCATTCATGGGTCACATATTTATTGAGCAACTGCTATGTATATCAATGACAGCCACTGCACATAAAGAGATGAACAAGACCTCAGCATCTACAGAGGATGACAGACATTCATTCACTAATTACATAATAATTAAATTAAAATTGTGGTTGGGGCAGGGACATAGAAGTCTGTCTCCCACAGCTAGCCCAGCCCAGTCCAACCAATAAAGGCTTCCTTTGGAATCCCTACTTATTTTCTGACTTTGGCCTTTTCCATTTACTGTCTAGTATTGTTATTTAAATGCTTCTCAAGTGTCACAGTTATTTCCTAAAACTGACTGTAGACAAGGACCCGGGTTCTCGCGCCGCCTTTGTCTTTGTTCAATGCTGAACAAATATGCGAGGCTCAGTCAAGAATAAAATACGATGTCAGATCCACACGTCTCTTGGGAATGGCGATTTGGAAATACTACAACGACTTAGAGGTCTCCTTCCAATTTGGAATTATCTAGTATTTAGGGTTTATGAACAAACAGCTATTTGAGGGTAGACGGAAGCCAGGATCAGGGTGGGGTGGGGAAGACCAGTTTATAGACCACGGTAACTAGATCTAATATGTTTTTCTTTTTTACATCCCTAGGACATGTATTCTTTCTGAGAAATGGGCCTTTCATGCGTCACTGCCAAATCTGTAGTAGAGGAAATAAATCTTGTTCTTTGGTCTTAGAGTCCTCAGATAAAACACTTCCTTGGATGGCAATCCCAGATGGTGCTAATAAGATGGGGCTTGGAGATGGAAGATGCAAGTTTTGGATGATTCGCTTGAGTGACTCCAAGGGAGAAAGAGTACAACCCTCTCTGGATGTGGCAGCAGCTTCGTTTGGGCTGGCATTTCCCTGGGTCGCCTGGCTCATGGGTGACTGCCAGTCTGTTCAGCAAGGTAGATAATGTGCTTGGGGATCTCGTGTGCTGGGACTTCTATCTCCAAAAGTTAATTGCCATAGAAACAAATGAGGACACTTGGTTGACGGGGCAGGGGGAGCAAAAGGTAAAACACGGGCTGGGGACCAGAAATACAGTGCACACCAGCCTCAAGTATTCCTTTCGCCTTCTGTGGGGCAGTTTAAGACAAACCAAGCCATGAGGTTTCATCTCCCTAGCACTGGCTCCTCCTTTCTGTTTTCTCAAAATGGCCCCCAGTGGCTCACTCCTCAATAGCACTTCTTCCACACTGCCACTTCCTATGGGTTGAATATCCCCTCCAAAAACTCACGTTGAAACATAATCCTCTGCATGGCAGTATTGAGAGATGGGGCCTTCAAGAGATGATTGGGTCGTGAGGGCTCAGGCCCTCAGGAATGGATTAATCCACTCATGGCTTAATAGATTAATGGGTTATCACGTTAGTGGGACTGGCTTCTAAGAAGAGGAAGAGAGACCCGAGTTAGCACACCCAGCCCCCTTGCCATGTGATGCCCTGAGCCACTTCGGGACTCTGCAGAGAGTGCTCACCAGGAAGAAGGCCCACACCAGATGCAGCCCATCGGCCTTGGACTTCTCAGCCTCCACATATGTATGAAATACATTCCTTTTCTTTATAAATTACCCAGTTTCAGGTATTCTGCTATAAGTAACAGAAAATGGACTAAGACACTGCTAGAAGAAACGTTTGCAAGCACAGCATGGACCATGTACCTCTGACCAAAAGCCTGTCCATGACCTTTGGAATAAAGTCCTAACTTCGTGGCATTCTGCAGTTTGGGGACAGTGTCCTCTGCTTGTTTGATTTCCTGGGGCATAGCAGCTAATACAAGCTAATCAGTATTTGACTGATGAATGGATGGAAGGAATGAACCCTCCAGAAATCCAGCCTCTGCTGCCCTTCCCAGCCTTGTGTCCCCAGCTCCCCAAGCATGCCACACTTCCAATCACGTGGGACTTCTTTTAATCCTCTAAATGCATTGTGCTTTCTTGAACTCCTGGCTCTTTTTGCAAATGATCACCTCTTTAAGGGGGTACACATCCTCCCTTCAAAGCCTAAAGGCTTGGATGGCCCCTAGACATTCTTTATAGACCGGCTTGTACCTCGCCAACTTCTTGAAGCTTACCCTCACCACCAAGCAGGCTTAGATGACCCTTCTCTAAACTGTGTCAGTTTTGTCTGTGACCTCCACTGGACTATGAGCCTTTCAAGGGCAGTGGTATTGTATCATTTTCCATGGGCCCGTGCCTGACACAGAGTAAATGAGTAACCAATATCTGCTGAATGCACAAATTCATGAATAAATGCACGAATGAGGGAACAAAGTCCCGTGATGGGGCCCTGACGGTCCAGCCCCGGGTCTGCATGGTTTCAGCCTGGCTGGAAGCATGGGAGAAACTTACGTATTCCACTTCTTTGGACGGGTCACTGAGGCTGCCGTTGGTAGTAGCGGCAGTGGTCTCTGCCCCCTCTGGCTTTTCCTGTTGCTTCCCCTCCTCCTTGGGCAAGCCACCCTGCCCCGGGAGGGCCACTTCTCCCACACCGAGGGCCTCGCTCTTATATTGCTTGACAAATTCTTCCATCAGTTTCAACTCATTCTCCAAAAGTCCACGGCAGTGCGAGGGATCCTGGTCATAGATGGGGAGCTGATGCATGAGTTGGCGGCGGCGGTAAAAGGCGCCCTCCGTGCCTGTCACTGGCTGCTTCTCCTTGGGGATGAGCTCCATGTACTGTAGTCCCTAGGGAGGAGGAGGAGGAAGGGACAACGTGATGTGGACGGGGCTTCATCAGTTAAAGAAACTATGACAGAATCTACCTAAAACTAAAAATGCATTCATTCTCTTCCAGCATTCTCAGCAACTGAAAGACCCACCGTCTATTTTCTTAACTGAATGCAGTTAGATTACTTTTGTAATTTTAGAAAATTTCAAAAGCAATACTGTCCATTGTGACAAATAATACACACATGAGAGAAAAAAACTTTAGTAAAGGAAAAACATGCATCCCTTAGCTACCTTGTGTATGTAGGGAGTGTTCTATGTCTCAATTTTGGTGATAGGGCCATGGAAGAGTATCTGTGTCAAAGTTCGTCAAGCTGTACACGTCAGACGCATGCACTTTGCCATATGCATACTGTACGATCATGTGCTACATGACAGCATTTCAGTCCACGATGGGCCATACCACAGTGGTCCCATAAGATTATCATACTCTATTTTTACTGTATCTTTTCTAGGTTTGGATATGTTTATATATACAAATACTGACTGACCATTGTGTTACAATTGCCTATATATTCAGTACAGTCACATGCTGTACAATTTGTGGTCTAGGAGCAATAGGCCACACTGTGTAGCCTAGATACGTAGTAGGCTACACCATTTAGGTTTGTGTAAGTGCATTCTTTGACATTCACCTAAAGACAACATCACCTAAGGACACATTTCTCAGAATGAAACCTCAGCATTAAGTGGTGTATGACTGTCCTTTGTTTTAAAAAGGATTTTAAAAACTTACACCTTATTGGCTCATGCTAACAGCTTACCAGCAACTTTGTGTTTATCTTTCCAGACTATTTCCTATGTATATTTATTAAATAAGGGCACCCAGTCTTCTTTCTGCCTGGAACAAATAACAAGCAGGGTTGTACTTAATGTATTTACATGCTATTTTCTGTGCACGTGTACCACTTAAAATGAGTCCTTGGTCAGTGGGTTCTGTTTCTCCTGTGACCGCACCAGCCCATGTCATGGTGTGGGACAGGCAATAATCTTGCGTGTGAGAAAGAGACACTTGTTTGCATCTGCTAATGTGTGCTCTATCTGTTCGTTAAGTAGCTAGCTCTCTACTTGCTAATAATAATCATTATTTTATCGCTTATTCTCCAAGGAACACTGTAGTTTTCAATTTTGGATGGCACTGGAAAGAGAAAGGAGTTTACATTTACTCATGGGCTAGGTTTTCCATCAGAATTTGAATAAAGCTCATTTTGCTTTGTTCTCTGACTTTCAATTAATAGTAATAATTACACTTACTAGTTTGCCTCTATCCCCAAAGAAAAGTTGCTATTTTTAAACCTCTTCTCTAGTATCATTTGCTAGACAGTAGCCAGTTGATAAAACTCTTACAGTATAATGACAAGTAATGCCAGCTGGCTGCCTTCACGAAACCTGTGTCCCACTCGGCGCTCTCTTCTCACTGGCCCCACAATTGATGGGCTTGATTTCTACCTTCACTCATGGACTTACACCTCCCCCTGCCCTCAGAAGGAAAAGCCCTCTCTTGTCTTTCCTGTTCTTACAAGCAGCACTGTATGCTTTGATCTCTCCCTAGTCCTTAACCATTCCTAGTGTATTTCAGCTGACCCTCTAGCGGGACTGTCCACTCCCTGAGGGCAGGCCATGTCCCTTCTACTGTAGTAGCAAGAGCAAAGGCTCTGGAATCAGCTTGTCCTGAACTGAAATCCTGGTTGTAGGTATCCCAGCAGTGTGACTGTGGCCATGTCATGCCGACTCTCTGCACAGGTTCTTCAGCTGTGAAAATGAGGCTTGTAAATCCTAGAGTGGCTGCAGGATTACTTAACAGAACCATAGGACTTACCAAGCTGGTCCAACCACGGCCCATGGGCCACATATGGCCCAGGACAGCTTTGAATGTGGCCCAACAGAAATTCGTAAAAAATTTGTAAACTTTCTTAAAACATTATGATATTTTTCTGTGATTTTTTTTTTTAAGCTCATCAGCTATCCTTAGTGATAGTGTATTTTATGTACGGCCCAAGTCAATTCTTCTTCCAGAGAAGCCAAAAGATTAGACACCCCTGATCCACATGCTACTGACTTTCTCTTCTCTTTTCTTTTCTTTTCTTTTTTTTTGTTTTTATTTGCTTTTGTTTTTTTGAGACAGAGTCTTGCTTTGTCACCCAGGCTGGAGTGCAATGGCATGATCTCAGCTCACTGCGACCTCTACCTCCTTGCTTCAAGCGATTATCCTGCCTCTGCCTCCTAAGTGGCTGGGATTACAGGCATGAGCCACTATGCCTGGCTAATGTTTGTATTTTTAGTAGAGACGGGGTTTCGTCATGTTGGCCAACTTGGTCTCCAACTCCAACTCCCGACCTTAGGTGATCCACCTGCCTCAGCCTCCCAAAATGCTGGGATTATAGGTGTGAGCCACCACACCTGGCCCTCTTTGCTTTTCTATCTGTGGCTTTTCTCTTTTCAAATCTGTGATTACAGTCAGATTCACCAGCTACATATGTCAAAGTAGCGTCTCTCAATAGACACAGTGTACAATAACCCTGTGAAAAATTACTAACATGCAGATTCCCAGGCACCAAGCCCTAGTCAAGATCTCCCTCCAGTAGGTTAGGTGTGGGGTACAGGAATCTGCATTTTAAACAAGACTCCTGGTAACTCTGATGCAAGAAGTTGGCTCCTGGACCTTACTTGAACTACTGTTTCAATAAAATACTGGCAAACAAAAAAAATGAGTGAGATAAACAACTGGGATTCTCAAGCACTGGACAGATATCTGAGGAAAGGCCAGTGGATGATTCCCAGCTGCTTCAGGCTTTTGCAAAACTTAAGAATTCTCAAGGAAGAAATATGAATTTTGCTAACACCTGAGAGAGGCCTAAATGAGCTCTTACTCTGCTCCAAGTTATAGTCAGAGATTAACATTCTTGATCAGAATGGTGTAATTTAAGTAGATGTTCATTTTAGATTGGCTATCTTTGTAACATGAATTTTGTTTCTCTCAAAACTGAATATTTTACTTCATTTACCTCCTGGGCAACATTCCTAAAAAAAAAAAAAAGTCAACCTTGTATAAAATTGCTTTTTCTTAGAAAAGTCTAATTAAATCATTATTGACATAAGGTTTTTCATGGTTTATTAATTAAAAAATATGTAAAGGCAACTTCTAATAGTAGAATCGACAAAGTCTCAGGTCAATAACATTTCCACATCATATAACTGGTAACTGTCTGAATATTAATGTGTTCACAAGTAACTGTCCAATTTGGCCTCATTTATATATTTGTTTTTATTGAACAGAACTCTTATGCTTGGGTGAGTCCCAGGGACGGAGAGATTAGGGGAAGATACAAGTCAGGGCCACAGCCTGAGAAACTGTGAGAGGCAAATTGTTCATTTCATCCTGGACAACCATTTTCCATTTCTGTACCTGACCCTGACTCTGAACCTTAGCACCTGGTCTCCTGATTCCCGTCACCTAGGTGGCTGCTGCTAGGTTCATCCTCTTAGAACCCATCTGGCCCATAGCTTATCACTTGGGGCTGGACTCATTTGGGAATTGTGGGAGTGAACACGGAAATTCATGCTGAAATGCATATCGTACAGACCCTGTTGCTGTCTGATTTTAGGGAGCAGTGGTGAGGAAGCTAGGGTTGTTGTGAGGTGGGGGAGTACAAGTCTAGGGCTTGGTACCTGCTGAGATTCATAGTAAATAAATAAATTCTGGGAAACAGCATAGAAAAGGGAGAGGCAGGTGACCTGAGCTCCTGTGGGACTCAAATTGAGGGGTGGCTGCAGATGCCCCATTGGTGGCTCTGCCCTAGATCCCAGAGGACACTTGTCTGAGACACCTTCTGGCACCATAGGCTCATAGCATACCCAGTTAATCCCAGGTATGTCTGCACACTTCTGAATGCTTTTCAAGGTGCTTTCTCAGATAGAAGAGATGACCTGAGTGGTAGAGTGTCAGGAAGTCAGGGTTTTAGGTCCAGTCCTCCTGCTGCTCAGTGTCAGACCAAGAAAATATCTCCTGGGCCTCAGTTTCCTCATCTACAAAGTTCAGGGTAGATTGTGTAATCCCTAGGGTTCTGACTATCGTGAGAAATCCCCGGCAATCTCACTCAATAGTCACCACAACCAAGAGAGAGAGAAGAGCAGTATCACTAACCCGAATTTATAGCTCGCAAAAGGGGAAGGAGACGGTGGATTCCTGTCAAAGAGACCAAGATAGTCCACCAACCACATGGACGAGCAGGAGCCCCTGTGCATCCCACAGCTGCAGAAACATCTGGAAAGGGCTTCATCCTGACCCCGTCTTAGGAGACTGGGGTGTCTGGTATCTTCCTTCTTGATCAGTAGGAAATTACAGGTGGCTTCTAACACAAATATGTCAGCCAGGTAGGTCTGAAGAATCTCAAACCTTAGGGTGCATAAGAACCACTGGGAGACCTTGTGAAAAGTTTTCTGGGTCTATCCTTAGGTTCTGATTTAGGAGATCTGAAGAGGCCTAGAAATGAGCACTTTAAGCTAGGAGCGGTGGCACACGCCTGTAATCCCAGCATTTCCAAGGCTGACCCAGGAGGATTGCTTGAGGCCAGCCTGGGAAACACAGAGAGACCTCATCTCTACAAAATACTAAAAAATCAGCCAGGTGTGGTGGCACATGCCTGTAGACCTGACTACTTCAGTGGCTGAGGTGGGAGGATCACTTGAGCCCAGGAGCTTAAGGTTATAGTGAGCTACGATCACACCACTGCAGTCTAGCCTGGGTAACATGTCTCAAAATCTATCTATCTATCTATCTATCTATCTATCTATCTATCTATCTATCTATCTATCTATCTATCTATCTATCTATCAGCAGTTTAAAAGTTTCTCCTGGGTGGCTCTGACACAAGGCATCTCAGGGTTGGGGCTTCTCTGGGAGCAGTGAGTGGGGAAAGAGGATGTGACCATCAGAGACAGTGGGAAGTGGCAGCCGGACAGCCAAGAGGCTGGAGCAGGCACAGGGCCCTGCAGAGATGCGTTAGTGTGTAGCCTCGGGTCGCAAATTTGCTCACACTGTCCCCTTCCTATTTCTTGCCCAGGGCCTGTCCCTGCTTCCAGAATCTAAAGAAGGATTTTGGAGAAGTGGAAACAAGAGATTGGCTCACTCTCCTAGCGTGGGGATCAGGCCTGACTAGCATCTTTCTCATACCAAGTGCTGAAGCAGCCCCGTCCAGGCTGATTCGGCTCATGGGAGAGTAATTGCCCCTCCTGGGAAGACTGCTGACTTCCCCAGGTTCAGCAGTTGAAGGGATGATAGAAGTAGCCAACTCAGGGAGGGCTTGCTATGCTCCAGGCACTCTGCCAAGTGCTTCACACACGTGAACCTATTTAATTCTCACAACAATCCTAGCAGGAAGGTACTAATGTTACCTCTTGAAAAACAGAGGCACAGAGAAGTTAAATAACCTCCCCAAGGTCACACAGCTAGTATGTGATAGAGACAGCTTTGAACCCAGCAGCATGGGTCTCAAGCCCTTCTCTGCTGCCTCTCCAGAAGATGGATGATTTTCCAAGAGGAAAAATGTTCCCCAATCTCTGGAGGCATCTCCTTTAGTCATCACTTCAGAGTGAGCAGGCTGTGTAAGCATCAAGTGGTAACAGGATCCCCCATTCCCTGGATGTGTCTGTTTCTCTGGGATTCCAGGACCTGCCTCCTTTTCTTCTGAACTTTACAATCGTTGGTGTGCTAGGGATCCTGGGGCAGCATCTGGGTGTGGAATCAGCCAGATGTTAGCTGACCCCTGCGTTCATGGTGTCCTTTCACGGCTCTGCACTGGCTTTGGGTGTCTGTGGCTGCAGGGGTAATGTGCTTCCTGTCTGGAGCCTTGGAGAAAGGGAGTTTCCCTTCCCAAGGACCCAGTGATCCTTTTGCAGCTCAAAGCTCCAGCTGGGGCTGGGCATGGTGGCTCATGCCTGTAATCCAAACACTTTGGGAGGCCGAAGGGGGCAGATCGCTTGAGGTCAGGAGTTTGAGACCAGCTTGGCCAACATGGTAAAACCCCATCTTTACTTAAAAAAAAAATTAGCTGGGCATATAGTCCCAGCTACTTGGGAAGCTGAGGCACAAGAATTGCTTGAACCCAGGAGGCAGAGGTTGTAGTGAGATCAGATCCTGCCACTGTGACAGAGGAAGACTCAGTCTCAAAAAAAAAAAAAAAAAAAAAGGCTCCAGCCTCTCTGTCTTTGCATTGTCAATGCTACCACACCCAGCTGCCACTGGTGTGTACTTTGAGATGCCTGGCCTTGCCTGGCTGGTCTGAGACTTCCACCACTGCTCCCTATTCACAAACGCTGCTAATCAAGACCTCAGAATCCCTCTTAACACAGCCCTCCAAGCAACCACGATTGACTGGCATGGACTTGGGAAGGGAATGACAGGGACAGAGGTTTGGGCCAGAGTCAACCACCTGGCACTGCACTGACTCTGAAACAGAATCTCCCAGGTATCTCTCTGATAACCAACTACGTCACGTTATCTACCTCTGACACCTCACGTTCCCATAACCTTTAGCAGGAGGCGTTTTCCCAGACCAGTTGGGAAGGTTGGTTTAGGTTTTATGTTTTCCCTGAGGACCTTTCTTTATTTTTCTTTTTTTCTGAGATGAAGTTTTGCTCTTGTTGCCCAGGCTGGAGTGCAGTGGCACAATCTCGGCTCACTGCAACCTCCGCCTCCTGGGTTCAAGCAATTATCTAGCCTCAGCTTCCCGAGTAGCTGGGATTACAGGTGCCCGCTACAACACCCAGCTAATTTTGTATTTTTAGTAGAGGCAGGGTTTCACCATGTTGGTCAGGCTGGTCTCAAACCCCTGACCTCAGGTGATCCACCCACCTCGGCCTCCCAAAGTGCTGGGATTACAGGTGTGAGCCACTGTACCTGGCCCCCTGAGGACCTTTCTGAGTTATTTGGTGCTCTGCAACCTGGCTGGGACATGTTGAGTGGAGAAGTTCCAAGAATCTGACTGTATCAGGAAAGAAACTAAAAATGCAAAGCAAAGTGGAAGGGAAGGAACTCCTATACCCTGGATTAGGCAGTGAAACACATGGGATCTGGAATCCAGAGACCCTGTTCTGATTCTTTTCTTTCTGATTCTTCTGCTGGCAGCCAAGAACAGTAAATGGGCTTCAGCTGACAAGTCAACCCCAGCCCATAGTGGTGACCTAGAGTGCTGTGTGAAGAAGGATCCTGAGGGCCGATAAGGAGTCAATGGGAACAGTACTATGACTGATAAGCAATGCCTGCCATGGGTGTGGAAGCAGAGGGCGAGGTATGAGTAAGTGCCACCCCTGCATTGGCTCCTCACGGGCCTCTGTTTGCTCCTCTGTAAAATGGGCCTGTAACATTCTCAGTAAATAGGGAGTGGTGAGATGTTCATGAGATATATACACAAATGTTCAGTGGATGCTGGTTTCCTTTGTCTTCTCCCTCTTTCCTTCCCCCAAATCCTGGCTAGCTTTCAAAGCCACACTCAAGCTGCTTCCTGTTCATGATCGCCTTCCCCGAAAATGCTAACCCAGAGTATCTGCTCCTTCCTGCCTCCCCTCCCACCTGCCAGTTCGCCTGGCCTGGCCTGGATTGGTAGGGAAGAGCCCAAACTTTGGAGTCAGGGTGGCCTGAGTTCAAGACCTGGGTCTGTCACTTAAATCGGCTGTGGGACATTTGGCTAGCTGCATCGCTGCATCGTCTCTCGGAGCCTCAGTTTACTTCTTTGTAGATGAGGGTAATGATCGTATACTTCTAACAGTGCTGGAAAATTAGATGAGATTGTGCATAGATAGTTCCTAGTATAGTGGCTGGTAGACAGTAAATACTTAACAAATATCCACAATTGATAACAATAGGCTTATTGTTATCAGCATTTGAAGGCTTAAGAATTGCTCAGGCTTTCTTTCTGGTTGCAAAGGATGAGACATAGCAAAATTCAGTCCCATTCCCAAAATATAATCAGTCTTGATCATTCAGTAATTTAAAAAAAGTTAGGAAGCTCAGTGGCAAGGGAGAGTTGTCCAATCTCAGAAATGTGACTTGCCCTGGACGCCCAGATGCAGAGCAGACAGAGGGGTTCTTTATAGCTATGTGGTTTTATGAGCCAGCATTAATCACTGCCTGACGATGCCTTCCCCTGATTAGTCTGGGGTCAACGTGTTTGGGGTTTTCACCAGCCAGTCCCTGACGCCCATAGATGGTTCCTTCATGAGCTGCTTGCTTTAGTTTCCACTGACATCCTGGAGACCTGCTTGATAGCTTACCCAGACCTGGAGCTGGAGGGAGACCTGAGCTCTGACCTACCGGGCATGTCCTGGCTCTGCTGTTGTTCTGTGGCCACGCTCTGTGGCCCGGGACCAGCCCCTGTCTAGCACTAAAAACTTTTGAAGGCCAATTAACCATTCTGTGTTTCCTTACATGTAAAACAACTCTGCCTTACAGGGTGATTGAGTTCATGGATGCTGAAGTGTTCTTTTAAAATGTGCTTTTCCTTTTCAAAAAGTACAGATCAAGAAAAAAATCTTAGCCGCTCTTCACTTTATCTGGAAGGGATTTTCCCTCCTTAAGGCAACAGCTTAGAACTGTGCCTCTCAAACTCCATATGGTGAAGGATCAAGGTTTGTTTGTTTTTCACTTATTGCAGAGTGATTTGTAGTCTCTCTCATGTGATT
The DNA here is from genome assembly GCF_001698545.2 of Rhinopithecus bieti. Lineage (NCBI taxonomy): Eukaryota > Metazoa > Chordata > Mammalia > Primates > Cercopithecidae > Rhinopithecus > Rhinopithecus bieti. Next base: position 1,063,373 of record NW_016805922.1, read on the forward strand.
AGAATGTAGCACATGCCCCATTAGATTTCAGTGTGAGTCTTACCACATGGAATTCTGTTCAATGGTATGAGTTCTCATCCCATCACATAGTTGCATGTCAAACTGCTGTAACATTTTCCCAACATATATTCTCACATTGGGTCTAGGTCACAAAGACTGTGTGGAACAGCTCCAGTCCACAGCCCACACTTGGAGCATCTCTGGCCTAAAAGGTAACATTGCACTAACACTTGTCACACCTATCCTGCACCCTGCACTGTGCTGGGTGCAGGGATGTTACAGTTTACAGGACAGACAGGGTGTCTGCCTTCGTATCTAGGCACAGAAAAAAGATAACCTGCTTGCAATAAAAGTTGTTAAAGAAACCAAAAGAAAGAAAAAATGTGATAGGATGGCAGGTAACATCTATTGTAAACTGAATATCTGGGGAAGGACTATTTAGGAAGAGCAAGGAAAGAACCTTTCAAAAAAGGATCAGGAAGTGCGAAAGCCCCAAGGAGGGCAGGAGCTTGGTGTGTTCTAGCACTGGAAGCAGGAAGCTGGAGTGTCATAAGGTGTTGAGATGTTGGGAGTGACAGCACAGTGATGGGAGCCATGGAAGAGTCTGAAGGGTAGGGCTATGAAGGGCTCCAAAGTCACTCCTTTTCTTCCAGCAAATATTCAGTTAAATGCCATGCTTGCATTTTTAAAATTGTTGAACCTTCTACAAATTGTATTAACTTATAGAAATCATCCAGCCTCTTGTTACTCCACGTGTGGGGTTCTGGGGAGCAGTAGCATCAACATCACCTGGGAGTGTGACAGGCGTGTCATATCTCAGGATGGCCCTAAACCTGCTGGATGCATTTTGATGAGCTCCCCAGGTGATATCTACACATGTTGAGATTATAGGAGCCCTGATCCAGTGCATTGGATCTTGAAGGTGGCTGCATGGGGAGTCATTTAAAATGGTCACATCTGATGATTTGGATTCTGTAGTTTGGAGCTTCTGACTCAGTGGTCTGGGATAAGACTTGGGTATGGAGACCTTCTGCAGGTCCTGGGGATTTCAGTGAGCAGCTAGGGTGTAACCTTGTGTGAGTCACTTGCTCTCTCTGGACCTGTGTCCTTTCTGCCCTCCTCAGGGTTTCTCTGATCATTTACCTGAGATTTCTCTGGTTGCTTTTGTTCAAGGTTGTATAAAACCAGTTGGTTCTCCCTTCTAAGACCAATAGGTTTCAGCGTTTAGGCAGAAGAGAGAACTGTTTCTCAGCTCTCCTACAGGTTTGCAAAGGGCATATCCCAGGCTCCTTTGAGGGAAAATGAATATCTTGCAGATGGAGACAAGCACTCAGAATTTTGAGTGATAAACTATCTCCTGTTCAGAAGTATGGAGCCCAAATGGAACAATGATTGCCCCTGTACTAGAGCTGCAAGGCCTCTTAGGGTCCATATGAATACCTCTACCCATTTCATGGATAAGGAAAACTGAGGCCCGGATAGTTTTCATTTCAACATCACATAATATAAGGGCAGGGCTAAAACCACAGCCACTCCTGTCATTTTTGTGACCTTGATCTCTTGCCACAGCCACTCCTGTCATTTTTGTGACCTTGATCTCTTGCCACCCCATGTTTGAAGTTCAGAAACACTTGACATAGCTAGTATTTATAAGGATAGGAAAACAACTGCTTAGTTGGGGAAGCTCTCTTACCAGTTTCTGGGTGACTCCAGGGGGAGCCCACTCGTAGGTGATGGTGTCAAAAGTGGGATCTTTCCCAGTGGCAATAGGGTTGGTCATGATCATCCGGTTCCTCTTATAAATCCGGATGCCGTCCCCGCCTTTCACCCGAGCAGTGAGGGTGGAATACTTGGAGTCCATCAGCAAGCGGCCAATTTTCCGATCATCTTCTAGGTCAGAGGTTAGGCAGTGGTCCTCTTGGCTGCATTTGCAAGACTTGCATATTTTTCTGGGGGTGGGTGGATAGAGATGAGTGAGATTAACTTCCAGAAAAAAGAGGCAGATTTTTTTTTGCTAGCAGCATCTACACTTTTAAAAGCAAGCTAAAACTTTAAGTTGGAAAGGTTAGCAGCAGACAAATGGTAACCTGAGACTAAAAGGCCTTTGGAATTGGGATTTGCATTTGGGAAATGACAGTGTTTGTATTAATCTATCAGTGAGGAATGTAGGATACAATTTTTGCTGGTAAAAAGAGTGGCATGTTTTCCCTCCTGCTGGTTGCCACGGCAAAGGCTGATTTGTTCATCAGAGATGCTCTAAAGCTGGGATGGAGTCTGTGTGGCCCATAGCCTAAACCTGGCCCACAATCTGCTCTTGCAAATAAAGTTTTATTGGAACATAGCCATTCCTATTCATTTACATATTGTCTGTGGTTGATCTGGGGCAACAACAGCAGAGTTAGTAGTTACAACCGAGAGCACCTGGCTCACAAAGCCTAAAATATGTACTTACTTTCTGGCCCTTTACAAAAAAAGTTTGCTAACTCCGGCTCTAAAGAATTATTAAAATTGTTTCCCAAGATCATAGCCTCAGAGCTTCAGCAACTTTTAAACTCTTTTGCATAAATACTGACGTTAGAATGCAGCAAACATTTTCTTCAAGAAATTTATGAACAGAACCCAGCAGGGAGAGAGCTGAGAAAACCCCTCTGGCTGCGGAGATGGATGTTTGTTGGGAAGGCTTTGTAAGGAGAAGGAAACACATGCTGGAGAGGGTTCAGGTTTACTAAAAAGCCTCATGCTTCTTTTTGACAATAAAAAAAAAATGTGTGGCTACTTGGTGTCATGCTGTTAAGGTTTAGAAATCCAGAGTTCCACGGCGTGAGGGGAAAATTGCTCCCCTCCCTTTCCAGCCTGTCACCATGGGCAGGCTGTGCTGGGTCTCAGATGCTCTTCTGCATGCAACTTGAGAGCTTGTTAAGTAAAGTGAGCAATGTCAAGGCCAACTGCAGGGATGAGGGAGGCCCAGCAAGGGAGGTCACTGCAGCTGAATGATTGGCAAAGCCGAGGGAACCCTCCTTTTCCCTCCTATACTCAGGAAGTAAATACGTCTGATCGAATATCACAAATGTTGATTGTGTGGCTAGTGGGGACATACCTTGATGGACTGCATTAATGGTGCTCAACTAAGGTCAATTCTGTCCCTCAGGACAGAATTAGCAATGTCTGAAGACGTTTTCGATTGTCCCAGTGGGGTAGGGGAGTGCTATTGGTGTCCGGTGGGTAGAGGCCAGGGATGCTGCTAAACATTCTACATTCCACAGAACAGCTCCAACAACAAAGAGTTATGAGGCCCAAAATGTCAATTGTGCTAAGAGACTGGGAACCCCTCACTGAATATGAAAAGAAGGGCTTGTTGTGACCTTTAAGGAGCTTACAGTTGGGATGGGGGAGGGAGAGACAATCAGATGGAAACTAAAGTACAATACGTTCGGGGCAGAAGAGAGTTGCCTATAATCTGGGGGTAGTTCTACTGGCCTAGGCCAGTTCTTTGGGAGATTATTATGTGGTACATAGAAAAAGGCTTGGTGCTTAGTGGTCATGAGTTTGGAAAACAGTGGGCTAAGGGAGGTTAAACACCTCTCTTTAGTGCAAAGCTACTCCTTGACTTTGATATGGTGATGTGCGGCATGACATTTTGAATGCTACTGGAGAAGCTTGCAGTACAAGTTCACATTCAGTGGGCTGCAATTTGAGAAATGTTAAAATTGACAATCTCAAGGATGCATTCCAGTAGCAAAAAAGAGAAAATGACCCTAAGGGTGCTGCAGGGAATAAATGAGGTTTTCCTTCTCAAAAAAAATTAAATAAGTAAAAATAAAAATGGGTGGTTTTGTTTTGCATTTTATTCACAATCAGTAATATTCTCTTGCTTATCCCTTTTCAGAGCCAGGCACGAGGAACCTGCTTCTTTAAGAAGTCAGGCACTAGGCAGTATCAGGGGTTGACAGGTGGGGAGTGAGACTAGCAGGGCTGGAAGTGGAAGGAGGAGGAAGAGGCAGAAAGTGAAGGAAATCCTGGCATGGAGGGACACGGAGGAACCTGACTCTTCAGTGTCCCATCTGACCTGCTGACCTCCCCAATATTTTCCATAAATAGAACTAGATGAGGAGGCTGCCCATAGCTTTTTCGGTTAATGTGGAATTTCAGGATGCTAATTAGAGAGGCTGGGAATGCAAAACATTTCAAAACAAAAAAAAAGTTAACAGATCTGAGATGCTCTTTGAAACTGTGTCGACACAATTTCCCCCTTTTATTCACACTCTTCATGTGGCCAGACACATTTCTGGGACTTTATACATGAGGGATACACCCCTCTCACTCCATCCCACTCTTTCCAGGTGCCCAGATTGTAGAGGACACAGGCACACCCCAAAATATCCTCAACGGTATTAAAACGGTCATTTCTGCAATCTGTCATTGGTAACCTGAGACTGAATTCTGTCCTGTGATGATTAGTTGATGGACTTTCCTATTAAACCAGGTTGGGTGGCACTTTGGTCATTTAAAGGTCTTTCAAACAATTGAGAGTTTTAAAAAGTTTAACAGGATTTCCCTCCTAAGCTTCTGTGATGTTACTGCTTCAATTTGAGTCTAATTTAAGTCCCTATTTGGATTCTTCAAACCAAGTCCCTATTTGGATTCTTCAAACCAAGGACACTTGATATGCAGGACCTACAAGCTTCAATCTGTATTTCTTCACTTGATGTTCAAATCATTTGTACGACGACAAGGAAATGGAGGGATTAAAACAATACTAAGAGACTTCTGCTTGTAGCCATGAGAAACAGGGTCCAGAATTGTCCTCTCTTCCTAAACAACTGGAAAACCAGAAAAAATCTACTAAACGACCATTTTCAGATGTTTGACAGCAGGCAGCACAGGATTGTGATCCTTGAGAGAAAGGAAAACTGATTTAATTGACTCAGTGGGTGTATTTAGATAACATTTTCTCCTGGCTCAAGAAGTCTAAAAGGAGACATCCTAGCTGTCTTCAAATTGCTGAGGAGGAATCAATGCTGTTCTGAGATTCTAAGGGAAGATTCAGGACCAGTGGGGTTGAAATGATAAGGAAGTTGACTTTTCCAGGCCAGAAAGAGCTCAAATGGCCAAAACAGAAATGTGGAGAACTCCTCCTAGGAGTGTTTAAATTATAGATGGATTTTTTGCAGGGGATAGAAGCCTGAGTTAGATGACCTTGAAGGTCCCTAGCAACCAGAAGATGATGCGAGCTCCTCTGAGGTTGGGAACTGTCAGGGAATGGAGTCAGGGAACAGAGTTCTGCTCTGAAAACTCATAGCCCAGTATACTGCAGAACGGTTAGGTGCATGGGATTGGGATACACGCAGATCTGAGTTCAAATCCTGCCGTTTGGTAGTTGTCACCCCATTGCCTGCCTTCAGTGTCCTGATCAACAAAAGGGAGATACCTAATACCTACTGCTTTGGTTTATTTCAACATTTAAATAAAAAAGATTCCATTCGGTTCATGAGTAAGTAGTTATTTTTATAATTCCCATCTCATAATGGAAGTCACCTGCTGCGAAAACACCTTCCAAACTTTGTTCCCCCACTGAGGGCCCAGGGCAACACTACAGCAGTGATGATAAAAACTCTTTCTTTGCTATGTGCTCCACAGAACTTAACTTTCCTCTCCCAGGGCTGCAGGGACAGTCTCACAGTCTATTCCCTGCACAACTCTAGAGGTGCTGTCCACATACATGCTGACATGAGTGCTGCCCAGGGACTGTGCAGTGTGGCAGCCTCACTCTTGTCCTCAGAATCATCAGTGGAAAAAAAGAAAGAAAACTTCTGCAAATCCAACTCCAGCTGGATCTTATGGTCCTCCTGTGCGGATATGAATACCAGGTCCTGGTTTTTAAGTACTGTGGACAGAATGACCTCTCTTTCTGTCCCAGGGGTCACTCTAGACCAAAACCCATCAACAGCGATGTCGGTGCAGTGGGGGGAGATCAATCTCATCCACCAAACCTCAAGGCATACCCCAAATGCACAAGGGACCAGCTAACCTCTGCCTGGGTCTTCCCAGAGCAGTTCTTGCTGGGCTGGGCTTGGTGGACTCTACCTTGAAATGGTTTAGGAAGTGCTAAACTCCTTCTTCACATCTTTACTCCCCCCGCCACCCTCCCCCAAGGACTTTTTTCATGTTTCTGAATTGGACCAAGCAGGAGAGCCTTCCCTCTGCAGCCATCCTTCCCTGACAACACATACAACCAAAGCAGTCTCAGCGAAGAAAGCAACCAGGGTTCCCTGAGAGGACAGCCAAGTAACAAAGGCAGATAGGGACCCTCCTGACAAAATCTGTTACCTCCATGAATGTGGCTCGAAGCCCGAACATGTCCCCTTGCATCCCAAACATGCCACACCTCTTGCTGACTGCAGCTGGCCCAGGGACATCTGGAAAAGGAACAGAAAAGAGGGTGTTTTCCTTCCAAACATCTTGGACCGGAGATGCTTGACCTCTAAAAGACTTGGCATGCTGGCAAAGGGACTGTGTGGGGTTCAAAGGGCTTGAGATCAATAAGCCATCACAAACTGTTTACCAGGAACTGAGAAGACCAAACGGGAACATGGAATGGGGCCAGAGGGTAGGCAAGTGTGGAAGGGTGGGGCTCTTCCCAGTAAGAATGCAATGGGGGTTCTTTCCCAGCCTCCAGTGCTGTTTCAAAACAGCAAGACTGGTTGGAAACGCCCTGCTGTGAGTGACCATCTATCTGTTCCATCCCCCACCCTCACCCATTCTCACTTGTCACTGGAATGGAATCTCCAATGAGGGTCTCCTCTCCCTCATTTATTTGTGATTTATTGATAGAATGTGATTAAACCAAAGCTACAGACACAAACAAACGTGCATGCTGCCAAATGTTTATAGCTCCAAGCATAACTTAAATATTTTGCTAAAACATTGAAAAATCACGAGTACTTAAAATGTCCTTTGGAAGGAGAACAATGCATGAGACAGGTTTTATTACTTGTTACCAACCAAAGGTACCAAAAGTGCATTGGCTGCTGCTGCTGAGGTGTTTAGACCCAAATGGCATCTTCGAACCAGAAGCATCACCTGGGAGCTTGCCAGAAATACAGACCATCAGACCCCACTCCAGCCCGTTTGAATCAGAATCTGTACTTTAACAAAATTCCCAGGAGATCTTCATTACATTAACATTGGAGAAGAAGTGGGTTAGTAATATGGATCTGCTGGCTGAGAAACTTACCCAACTCTCCATTGGGGTTGGGGTGGGGACGACTTGGTACAGGGATGTACTTTATTATGATTTCACCAGAAGCAGGGCTCAATCAACTAGTAATGTAAAGGGATAAGCTTCTTATCCAACAAACATACCATTTATTTAGCATCTACTATGTACCAGACACAGGAATACAATATAAGACTCAGGTGTGCCCTAGTGGAACTCACGGTTAGCTAGGTGGATATGGAGAGAAAAACACATTCATCTCCTGCTCCTGTAAGGGGCAAGTCTGAGGTAAAGGAAGCTGCCTGCTGTGTAGTAAAAAAGGCACGGATTTTGGAGTTTGAGAGACTTGGATTCCAAATTGAGCTTTTCAACTTATTGTCTGCATGGCCTTGGACATACTGAGCCTCAGTTTCCTTACCTGCCAAATGGGTACAGAGATAATATATGTAACATACAGGACCACATTAGGCACTAGAAATGGTAACTGTTCTTATTTTGCCACAGATTTTAGAAGCACAAAGGCAGGTGTTAATAAACTCATATGGGAAATATGAGTTTATTAGAGCAGATTACTTCTTCTTAGAGGAGGTGATTTTGGATTTGGGCTGTGCAAGATGGACAGACAGAAAAGGGGAAGGAGACGCCTAGCAGAAGGAAGAAAATGTGCAAGGTAAAAAAGGTATGAAAGCCATGATGAGTAGGGTGTACAATCTGAGCATGTCCTTTGGATGCTACTAGTCTATTCTCTTGGCATTTAAGAGGGGAAAAAAAAAAACAAGCAGTGAAACTTGTGAAGCCATCCTCATTGCCAGTGGTAGAATTCAGACATATGGAAAGAGACAACTGTCCTTCACAATACTTCTCTTCTGTACCAAATCTTCCTACAATAATGCCTCCCTCCCTGCCTTCTATTTGGTCACTGCTGTTTACACCATGTCCCCACACACTCTGTCATTTTGTTCAATACATATTTACAGCTTCAGGGAGTGACAGCCATATTGCACATATGTGGAGTGTGGAGGGAAGCATGTTTATATTTAGGCCTATTCAATGCTAGAGTCATGTGAAAAGTGAAAATTAAGACAACACCCACTGCTAACTCATTCTCCTAAGCTGGGGAGCTTTCATTCACAGGCAGGACTTTGCTCCCTAAAGCCACTGGCATATAACCTTGGTCATTTCCACCTCTCCTTCTTGACACCTTCAGTTCTCCTAGTTGAAATGCAGTGATCTTTACACACTTAAATTTGGAGGCATTCAAAGTTTATTTTGGGAGATATACAACTTGTGAATAAGGCTTCATTGTTGGACCATTTCAGATACACTCAGAGGGCTGGAAACTGGAGAGGTAGGTGGAAGCATTTCCAAGTGGCAAAGCACCCTGCACACTTCAGCTTTATTGTTCTTCTAATGAGAGGCTGATTTAACCCTCATTCTACAAGGGGATTAGTTTTGATGCTTGGCTTGGAGAGTGGAGCTGCAATCTGCCTGCAAACTCAGAGTTTGATTTAGAAATAGTGATGCAGGTAGCATAGCAGGGCAGAGCAGAGCACTGGCTGGTGATGCGGGGGTCTGGCCTTTGGGTGCCAACTCTGGCATTTATTAGCTGTGTGACAGGAGACGAGTAATTTTCTTGCCCAGCCTAAAGCATCTCCTCTGAAAAACAAGGAACTTGCCTGCACTGGGGTTGCCCACATTTTGTTCTGCAGGATCCTCACTTGGTGAGATGTTACAAAGCGGTTCCTGGTTGGGAGTGGGAGAGCGAATTACCTGATCAAATACAAATGGCAGGCACTGGATGTGTAGATGCTCCCGAGCCTTTAACAGGCCAGCCTACGCTAGAAGCAAGAAGTGAGGTAGAGAGCAAGCAGATGTTTTGGGTTTGGAGACCCAGGCTTTAGTCCTGGGTTTTAGTCCCAGTTTCTCCCCTTTCCTCTGCTGTACTTGGGCAAGTAGGTTTGTTGAATTCCAGGCTCCTGACCTGCGTCATGGGGATAACAAGAATGCAACCTGCCTCGCAGGATTAAAAAGAGGTTAAATGGGATGCTGCCTGAAAAGGGCTTGGCATACACTTATTAGGCACTGAGTGTTCTTTGTTGTTGTTGTCATTAATTACATCTTGTGAAAAAAAGTTTGAGAGACCCTGAATTAGCTGTTCTCAACGCATTTTTTTTTCTAGCTTCAAAATCCTAGGGGACTTCAGAGGAACTATTTTTTCTAAATACACATCCACTGTACTTTCTTATTCCCTACTTTTTTGACATGTAAAAGGAGTTGTCTCTCTGACTAGGTTTTCCTACAAAACGTAAAAACAAAATAAGCTCACACATGTCCCATACTTAATGATTAATTCATTAAGCGAGGCCATCCCTAGCCCTTTGCCCTTGCGGTGCTCTGCTACCCATCACCTGAAGAGAATCGACGTTAAAATCTCAGCAAGCACAAAGAAAGCCCCATGCAGTCAGGTAAGTGAAGACGCAGGCAGTCTGGCCTAGTTGGGCAAGAATGCTAAACTAAATGGAGGTTCAGGAAGTAGAAGAGTTGGCCCTGGTCTCCATTGGCTAGTGGGACGGTTTCCATGGCAACAGAAGTATGTGGGAGAGAAAAATAAATGGCCTTGCAAGGAAGAAATTGATTCAGGTCATCAGGCCACACTTGCAGCTAGTTTCCTGGCTGACTGTTTAATGTAATAAATAGTCATTTGTCTACTGCATGCCATTCATCCAGAAGCCAGACAGACCCCACTATCTTCAACACAGAACGATCTTGTTTACTGAGGAGGGGAAAACATCAGTCAGCCACAGTTCCAAGTGAGATACTCTGGTTTATAAACAGTAGGTTTTTCTGATGCGGGCTCTGTCTCTTGAAAGACGGCACAGTGTCTCACAGTAGCTGAGAATAGAAGAGTTTAAAAGAAACCAACACTTAAAAAAAGGTTTCTTGGAATGCAGCATCTAATCTCCCGAGAAGAGGAAGAAATGTTTTGACGATTTTATTTGGCTCGGGTTAGTAGGATGTGGTTCATCTGATATTATCATGAAACTGAATGGTGGCAGGGACTTAAAAGGACTTAGATCAGACCAGGAGACCCCTCGGGATGCAAGGAGCAGGGGCAACTCTCAAGTATTTGCCTTCAGGTGAATCCCAAGGGAAGTCTTAGAGGGAAACAAATGTCACCAAGAACAATGTAGGGTTGAGAGGAAGAGGAACGTAAAAGAGAAAATGCAATCGGGAATTTAGGGATGAGCATGGGATTTGGAATTAGAAAACGGGGGTTCTCCTTCCAGCTCAGCTTCTTCCTCATGGAGTAACTTAGTTTCCTCCTCTGAAAAATGAATTATCCCTGCCCTTTCTTTGTCTCAATAGGGCTGTTGTAAGCAGCATGTAACATTAAAAGGCAGTAAATTGAAATAAGCATTTACCATTGTTAAAAAATAATTAGATGTGGTGGCTCATTCCTGTAATCCCAGCACTCTGGGAGGCTGAGGCAGGGGGATTGCTTGAGGCCAGGAGCTCGAGACCAGCCTGTGCAACATAGTGAGACCCCCCATCCCTACAAGAAAACAAAACAAAACAAACTAGGTGTGGTAGTATGCACCTGTAGTTCCAGCTTACTTGAGAGGCTGAGGCTGGAGGATAGTTTGAGCTCAGCAGTTTAAGGCTGCAGTGAGCTATGACCACGCACTGCACTCCATCCTGTCCCCCCGGCCCCCCAGAAAAGTATTTAAAACTCAGACGTAAGGCAGAAAGGTGAGTGGCACATCCTTTCAATGCCATATGGAGGCAACATGACACTGGCTCTCCTCATCTGCATAGGATTATCTAGAGAAATTTACTTTGCTCAGCTCCGAGACTTGGTGAAGTAACATGTTAACTTGCAGATCTTGGTCCAATAGAGATACAAACAATTTCCGTCCTTTCAAAAAAGATAACCCCAAATGTTATAGTTTACTGTTCTGGAAGACATTAACCAGTTTTGTAACTAACCCATCAATCTTGTCCTAACATTAAATTACCTATAAATACCTAACTCCTCGAGAGCTTTTTAAACTGGCCTAAACATCGTACAGGTTCGTTAGAACACAATCTTTGTTAAATTTCACTTCGTATTTACACAAAAGTCGTGATTCTACCTTTTTGAAAGTTGTACTATCACATGCTCTAATGATTACCCACAGGTTTGCTTTCTGAGGTGGTACGTTCCAAATTGACACAAAATTCTATTCAAAGCAGACTTGTCTTTTACCGGTTAAGTTCTATAAGCATAAATGTTATTAAAGATTATTGGTCAACATGACTTGTTATTTAAAACAAACCCTCCCCTAGGGGTTCCAGGAGAGAAAGTAGTGTGAGATGGGTTGGGTGGAATACAATTATGGGAAGGTCTTGGAAGGGACTGGAATTGTATTTTAAAATATGACCCTGAAACTACTCTACCACCATGAACAACCTCAATAATAACAGCTTTAGAGTTTACAAAGTGATTTTACTTAGTAATTCTCTTATTTAATAATTTAATACTTCTCTTATATAATAATTATACTTCCCATTGAAGTATAATTATTATCATCATTATTCCCAGTCAACAGATGATGAATGACCTTGAGTCTGAGAGTGGAGAAGCAACTTGCCCATCCAGATGGTCTCCACTGGAGCTCCTTTGAAGGCAGTGGTGGTGGGGTATCCTAAGTCTACCTTTCCCTATACTGGCCTTTAATCAAAAGTGTTTTATCTTTCCCAGTGATCATGATCATAGTTAACATTTATTGTGTACTTCCTATGTGCCAGGCACATGCCAAACATTTTATGATATTTCATTTAAGCTTCTTGACAACCTTAGGAGATAATTTCATTAGCCTCATTTTCAGATAAGGAAATTGAGGCCCAGAGAGGTTAAGCTCTTCTTCAAGATTCAATAGCTAGCAAGTGGTGGAGCCAGGATGTGAAACCAGGCAGGCCTTACATCAGAATTGTGCTCTTATCCAATCTGCTATCGCACTTTCCACCAAGGACGCAGCACTTTACAGTTTACAAAGTATATTCACATCCCTTATCTCAGCTGGTTTTCACAATGATCTTAGGAAGTAGGTATTTTACATTTTGCTTATGAGAAAAGCTCCTAGAACTGACAGAATTTGCTTCTAAGAATGTAATTCACACACATAGTATTGCAACCCAGAACCCATGACTTCTTACCATCCCGGGAGTCTCCAGACCCCAGACAGCACTCCTAGGAGTCTAGTTCTGACTCTGGGCATTGGACCAGTTGGGTTCAAAAAGGAGGGACAGTGTGTCTGCAGGGGTGAGGGGTGCTGGAAAGGTTTGGGCTGGGAGTAGCAGGACAAGGGTTAGACACATTCACCTTGGTCCCAGGCTTTCTACCACTTGCTCCTGTTCTGTTCAATAAACTAAAATGTAGACGTCCAAGGCAACAAATAGACTTCAAGTGCAGGTGGGGAGTCAATGGCCAGAGGAGAAAGTGAATCAGAACCTTAGGCAAAGTTTGTGGGAGAAAAGGACAGGATATTGACTTCACTTAATTTGTCTGCTGCCTCCCTAGAAGCCTGAAAGGCCAGAGACTGCATACGCTGAGGACCAGATCTAGGAGCTGGAGCTCACATTGGGACCCAAGTTGTGCAGATGCCTGGATGGACGGTAGCTTAGGGGACTACACGTTGAAAACTACTACCTAGAAACTGTTCCCACTTAAAAAATAGAAGCAAAATCCATGCTAATCAAGAAGCAAGTCATTTCTGGGTTTATTCCCAACTCTTCATAAATCCGTCTATATTAAGGATACTAGAGACTGTCTCATTTTGAAGTTATGCTGAATCACTTTTAAATGAATAAAGGCTGCTGGATGTTAGATGTCGTGGGGCTTCCACAATGTGACCCACCTCACCTATCCAAATTTGTCTCTATTTCCATATTATTTACTGTTTTCCACCCAGATTTTCTTTCCAACCACCTGAGCCTCTTGCAGAACTAAATCCACACAAACTCTGGGATTTTGCTCATGCTCATCTAAACCTCAGAGAGTTTCAAACCTGCCCACTCCTTAGGGTCCATCTTTAGTCCCATCTTTTCCATAATCAAAAGGAATAATAGTAGCTGTAAAAGGACTAGAATATGTGGTTTTCCAGGCACTGTGCTAAGCCCGACCTTGTGCAAATCTTACAACTCTATAAGGCAGGTATGTTGCAGTGGTTCTCAAGGTGTGGTCCCCAAGCAGCAGCACAGCAGCAGCGAACCTGTGAGCACTGCAAATTCCCAGACCTCACCCCAGACCTATGAAATCAAACATTCTGCAGGTGGGGCCCAGACAGTGCTGTTCAAGTCCTCCAGGTGATTTTGATAAACAATTAAAGTTTGAGACCACTGATATATTGTTAGTGCTTCTAGGTTGCATATGAGTTAACTGAAGGGTAACTGTCCTGGTTTGCACTAGACTGTTTGGTGCCTAGGATGTAGAAATTTTTAGTACAAAACACAGAAAAGCCTGGGAAAATCCAGTCTCTCTAGTTAAGTGTGGCTCAAAGGGGTCAATTTAAAGTGCTAGAGCTTAGATTTGGACACAGGTATCTGAATTCCAGATCACATTTTAATTTAACCAATGCACTACAGTTCCATGTCAAAAAGCCTCTTCCAGATATTTTGGGGCCCTCACAGGTTTTTCTCAGCTCACACAAATGTAAAATTACAAATGCAATCAGTGCTAGGAAGGAGGAACAGTGTGCCATGAGATTGTCCTTTAGCAGGGGATTTTGCCTGGTCTGGGTATGTGAGGAGGGCAGTGCTCCTCAAATTAAGTAAACACTCTAATTAGCATAAAATCACCTGGGATCTAGCTCAAATGTACACTCTGGTTCAGCAAGTCTGGGGCAAGCCTGACATATAGTTCTACCCACCTCCCAGCAGAAGCCATTTCTGCTGTCCCAGGGACCACACTTTGAGTATCGAGGGGCTACAACAGTGGTTCCCTAACTTGTCTGCAACATTCAACTCTCCTGGGGATCTTTTAATGCTTCCAAAACTTGGGCTGCACTCCAGGCCAATTTTGCCACAATCTCTGGGGGTTGATTACAGGCATCATTTCTGGAAGTTCCCAGGGGATGCCCATGTTCAGACAAGTTTGGGAATCATTTGATCTCACCATTGTAACTTCAACTGTTCCAACTTGGACTTTTAGGCTCTCAGTTCATTAGTTTAATAATCTCCCTTCCTGGACCTTTGCGCACTGTTGGGAGGAATGTAAATTGGTACAGCCATTATGGAAAACAGTATGAAGTTCCTCAAAAAATTAAAAGTAGAACTTCCATACAATCCAGAAATCCCACATCTGGATATATATCCAAAGGAAATGAAATCAGTATCTCAAAGAGATATCTGCATTCCCAAGTTCACTGCAGCGCTATTCACAATAGCCAAGATATGGAAACCACCTAAGTGTCTGTCAACAAATAAATGGAAAAAGAAAATGTGGCACTCACCCCATCCCCCCCACACACACAAACACACACACAATGGAGTAATATTCAGCCTCAAAAAGGAACAAGAATAATGCCATTCGTGACAACAGGGATGAACTCGAGGACATTATACTATGTGAAATAAGTCAGGCACAGAAAGACAAATAATGATCTCATTTAGAAGTGGAATCTAAAATAGTCAAACTCATAGAAACACAGAAGAGAATTTTGGTTGCCAGGGGCTGAGGACTGAGAGAAATGGGGGGATGTTGGTCAAAGGGTACAAAGTTTCAGTTAGGCAGATTGAGTAACTTCAGGAGATCTAATGTAAAGCATCATGACTATAGTTAACAATACTGTATTCTAGACTTGAAATGTGCTAACAGAGTAGATTTTAAGTATTCTCACCATGTAAAAAAATTAGTTTGATTAGTTCACAATGTATATGAATATCCATTTGGGCTAGGCTCAGTGGCTCACACCTATAATCTTAGCACTTTGGCAGGCCAAGGAGGGGGGATTGCTTGAGCCCAGGAGTTTGAGACCAGTCTGGGCAACATAGTGACACCTCATCTCTACAAAAAATTAAACAATTAAGCTGAGTGTGGTGGTTCACTTCTGTGGTCCCAGCTACTCAGGAGGCTGAGGTGGGAGGATTGCTTGAGCCCAGGAGGTTGAGGTTGTAGTGGCCTGTGATTGTGCCACTGCATCCAATCTGGATGACAGAGCGAGGCCTTGTCTCAACAACAACAACAACAACACAAATCCATCAAGTTGTACCTCTTAAAGACATACAATTTTTATTTGTCAGTTATACCTCAATAAAGCTGAAAAAAATTCCCTTTTCATACTCAGCTTGTGGACCACCATTCCTTACAAGGAGAGTTTTTTATAGCAAGTCTGGCTTTTGTTGTCATTTCAGCATCAGCCCTGGCACAAGCCTGCCCCACAGGTTCTGGTGCCAAATGCACTCATTCTCTTAACCAGACCGAAGGGAAACCACAGCCCTTCCTCTTCCTCTAAATTTCACTGGCTGGCTGACTCCTCTCTGGGGCGCTCATGGATACTGAGACTCTCTGCCCCGCCTGAGGTGAGGGGTGGTCCCCAAACCCTCCCCAACTCCAGGTGGAAGCTTGGACTGAGGAATCCCACTAGACGAAGGGGCCCAACCTGGGAATGTGCAACACTCAAATGGTTGCAAGCTGCATGGGAAGTCTTTTTTTTTTTCCTTAAGAAATACGATTTTCTGGGGAGTGGCCTGGCAGGGAAGGCTTTTTTCACTTTCCCACTTAAGAATCCTGGGGTCTATAGCTACTATGTAACCACAAAAATTAAAAGTTAAAAAAAAAGGAATACTGGGGTCTTGACAAGGGTCTGGACTTCTTCCATTGTTTGAAGCTCCCAAGAATTGAAGCAAGGACTTGCCGAAACACGGTTACACAATCTTAACAGAGTAATGGAATCAACATACTTACCAATATGATCACTGCCTGTCCATAACTTAAAGTCTACATTTGTTGCCCTTCCTGAAAGTAAATTCTCTGCCTGACCTCTTCCTGAGACAGGTCCTGTGTGTCACCAGAGGAGAAGGCCAGGGGTTTGGAAAGCCAGGGATGCTGAGGGAAGGGGAACAATGACTCTTTCCAGTCTATTTGCTCTTAAACATCAGGGTGACTTTTTGCATCCTATTCCATAATCTATATTTTTTCTGTTGTAATGTAAAACAAATGTTCCCCATCTTACTCCCTCCAATCTTAAAGCAGAACTGCTGCTCTGTGTTTATCCTTTGGCTTCTTGCTCACTCATCTCCCCAAGCTTTGGGAAGCCCCACGCTAGGGCTTTAGGCTGTGGCCAAGAGAATCCTGTCTTCCCAAGTATGATATGAAAGAGTGAGACTTGCAGCCCACTTTTATGGCAGAAATCAACCAAAAAACGACTTGGATAAAGTGCATCCTAAAACCATAGTGAGTTTCACATAGACAGCAACAAAGACCTCATCTGTATTAGGGGTCATATCACAGATGCTCTTTAGGGAGCTGTGAGTGCTTGTGCATGTGTGCGCGTGTGTATGTGTGTGAGTGTTTGTGTGTGTGTGTGTTCAGATCTACCATTTCTACTCCAGGGTTTTTCCTTGGGCATTCCTATTCCTCTGTCTGGACAAGCACAAATATGAAGAAATCCCTTTAATTTAGAGACTCTTTTCCTGAATTGTGTAATGAAGATAAAAATGCACAGACTAAACAAATTGAGATGAGCCCTACTGATCTAGTACTTAGAATTCTATGGATGGAAACTTTTGTTTTGGTTTGTTTTTAAAAATCAATACTATTTAAAGCAACAGAATGAGAACACAGTTGGTGGATAATGAGTTGATGGCAGAAGTGCCTGAATCAGCAGCACTTCAGGGTAAAGATTCCGTGATATTTCCTATTACATGGTTTGTGTGTGTTCAATTTATCCCATGGACTGGTTGTAGTTGGAAGAGTCAGATGGATTTATCTCATGATGTCAGGAGTTTCTGGTGTCCCAAATAAAGTTTTAAGCAAATGCTGAATGAAAGAATAGTTTTCACTCTCTATGTCAAATTATATATTCTCTTTAATTTTAATTTTAAAATCAATTAAATTGTTCGATCATTCCTTTTTTTATCCCCCTCTCTCAGGATTAGTTTTTCCAGGTTCAACTCTAGGGAAAATTAGGGTTTGGGGCAAAATATACCATGTTCTCCTTAATGTCCCTCTCTCTCAACATGTCATGTCTAATGGGTGAGATTAAGTTAAAATCAGGGTGGTCGCAAATGAGGAATAAATTCACAGAAGCCCAACGTGCCAAGCTGGAGCATGTGAGAGGCTGGAGCGAAGCATGGTAGTCCCAGACCCTTTGGGGAACTGTTGAAAGGGAACTGTTGCTCCTGTGACTCCCACAGCAACTGTCCCTGAAGTCTCTGTTCCAATCACTGTGTTCAGGCTCCTTGAGGAACAGAACCCTGGGGCAGTTCTGGAAAAGGTTGGCCACTTCCTCCTATCACCTCCACAGAGCAGACTCTGACTTTCCTAGACTAGATACCCACTCTCCTCCCCGCTGCAGTCTCCAAGCCACCATGGATGCCCTTTCATGGAACACTGCTGAGCTTGTAATCACTTGTGTAGCTCTGCCTTCCCCTCCAGGGGAGGGGATAATTGGAGACCACCAAGGCTCACATCATCTGTGAACAAAAGGGGTTAATCTGGCTATAAAAACAGAGTAGAAAAGCAAATCCATATGTGGAAAGGGAAATACAAAATGAAAGCTTTCTCTGTTTAAGACCTTGCTCTTGCCTCCCCCCACCCCATCTCTGCTAGCCAAGTTTCACTGATTTGAGAATGGCTCCAGGAAAGCCAAAATACTCAGACCCTGGGCCATGAAAGAAGTAAGCATATAGAAGCCTGTGCTTCCCTTTGAGGGGTTGGGTGATGGTGGTGGTTCTAAAACTGTACTCCACCCGAGAAGCTGACCCCACCATCTGCATCTTGAAAAACAAAAACAAAGCAAAACAAAACAAAAACAACTCTCCTTCTAATTAGGAATCCATTACTGCAATCACAATTCCCTCGGTCATCTGGTCTACCAACCGAATCTACTAGCATTGTCTACCTATCATCACAGTATCACTTGGCATAAGGGAGCAGACACTGTGAGTGCTCTGCTAGCCAAGATAGGAGACTATCTGCCCCTTTTTCTTTTTCTTCTGTCTGCCTTTTGGATAATTTTACTCTTTTGTATTTTAGCACTTCCATCAAAAATAGACGAAGAGGTGATAAGACTCAAATCAGCACATTTTTCAAGGGTTTGCAACTCTTGGAACAGCCTGATGTGAGGGACGTTTGGACAGAAGAGCTGTAAGCAATTCTATACAATCATTTGCAGGCTGGGCTCCTTCTCCCAGTTGGCATG
Source organism: Rhinopithecus bieti (assembly GCF_001698545.2). Taxonomy (NCBI): domain Eukaryota; kingdom Metazoa; phylum Chordata; class Mammalia; order Primates; family Cercopithecidae; genus Rhinopithecus; species Rhinopithecus bieti. The sequence goes on from NW_016805922.1 coordinate 1,081,991, forward strand.
GGTGATAGCCTTTGAGAAGGGGAAGCATGGAAACAGTCACAGGATCTCTCTTTTATCTGTCAAAGGGGATGGAGTTGGGGTCACTTTGAAAAAGAGGAGTATGGAACAAGGCAAAAAGTTCCAAATTCTAAATTCAAAGATTCATTGCTGGGTAACTGGATCTGTGTGATGGCGCATGGAACATCTATGAATCTGGCAGTCCTGGCCCAGGACACGGACTCCTTGTTGAACATTCTGTTGGCAGGGCGAACACGATGATGACCGAGGGGGAAAGGAAACCAGCCTTTTTGGCGGCCAGCTTCTTGCTTCTTGCTGATGTTTACATGCCGTTGTATCCAAAGCAGGCCAACAAATCTTATGTATAAGGGACCCCACTGGACTGAAGTGATAGGATTTTTAAGGCTGAACTAATATTTTCCTTTGACACAAGCTCCCTTTGAACTAGCTACTGATACTGCCCAGGCTAATGTGAATAGTGAATTGTACAAAGGCAGACTGAGAAAACCAGCTAAGAGGCAAAACCATTCTCTGCTGTTTATTTCAGAATTGTCCATGTTTCTAGAAAAGTCAACCTGTTATTTGAGGGGCTACCTGCTTAATTCAGTCAGTGAGAGGATGGTCCTCTGATCTCCTTCCATTTGTGGACTTCTTATGAATCTTTTGAGATCACTCAGAGTCCCAAAGGGTGGGCATTGTTTTAATTGCCTATGAAAGGGATTCCTATAGGGCAAAAGTTGACCTGGTATTTCTTGCCAAACTAAATGCTTCCAGAGGTTCCAACACAATCGTTTTTTCTCTTGGAGTTGTCTTTTTCTTTCCCTAGGTATGCCCTGCCAGCCTTTGGGAAAATGTAGTAAAGTCACCAGCATCACTATGAGCCAGAAGTTATCCAACTCCCCTGGGAATCTTATTTAGTGATTTACCAAGTAACTTGAGGGAAATCAAGATAGAAGAAAAGAAGGTCCCCATGGGGACCCCTTACTCCCCTCCCACCCCACCTTTCCTAAATTTGAACAAGCTGTTGGTGTCCCCAGGCCTAGTGTCTTCAGGTTACACTTGGAAATTAAAATCTAATTGGTTTTGTGGTTCTTAGGTTTCCGCCCTTAACAGACTCCTTCTCAAGGATACATCTGTAAGCTTGAGGTCAGCAATAGCGATTTATTATACCTCCCTAGTTTTATAAGATGCCCCTGATTTTAGCAGCCTGATGTCTAAGAATGTCATCCTGTAGGAATGTCATTTGGTGTGTGAGTGTGTGTATGTGTTTGTGCATGCATGTGTCTGAAATCCAAATTTGCAGCACTACTGATCTTTCCAAGGATAACACACTTTTATTGGAGTTAATTTTGGAAATAGGGGAGACATAACACACCAAGTTGGTGGATTTTTAATCTTGCCTGTCTGAATCTTAGTATCTTAAAAGGAAATGTGTTGTATAAACGTACAGCACTGTTATTAAAAGTCTTAAGGCTTTGCTTATGCAAATGCTTCCTGCCAGGAATCTCACAGGAATTCCTGGGTTAACTTTCATGACAATGGAAGTATTGATACATACACACACACACACACACACTGTCACATACAGCACACACACACATGTGTGCACAGATGGAAAAGGATTTCCTTCAACCAACATTGGTGCCTTGATGGTAAAATACCACATGTGTTTTAGTGTAGTGCCTTCAGCAAGATGTTTTCCGGGTTTTAAACCAAGCATCCTTCTTGTAAAAGACTCCTTTTCTTTTCTTTTCTTTTTTTTTTTTTTTTTTGGCTATCATATGTTTTAAAACTAACAATACACTTTTGGTTCAGATGTTTTATCCTTTCCTTGATTTTCCCCCACATAATGATCTAACTGTACACACTATATATAGTTGGATTCTGCATGTAAGAAAGTCATAGATCTTTAGGACTAAAAGGAACTTAAAGAGTATTTAGGCCACATTTTTCTAAGCTCAGTTTTATGGAACAGAAATTAGTTGCAAATAATTCACTTTCAAGGTCTTGTTTTTCAGACTCATTTGCCACAATTCAAATGTAAAACAGAACTACAGAAGCCAAGTTACTTTCCAGAAAATTATCTCTTGAGTAAATTTAGAATTATTCATTTAACCATATGTCCCAGGAAAGATGCCAAATTCCTGCATACCTCTGAGCCTGCCCACATACAGTTCCTTCTGTTTAGACCATTTCTCTCTCCCTTCACCTAACAAACTTCTATTTATCCCTCAGACACTCCTATCATATGGTCTTAGAAAACCCTGTACCTTTTATTTTGTAGTATCCACCATGATGATAATTATTTAATTATGTATATAACTCTTCAATGTCACTGTTTCCTGCTAGACTGTAAGCTCTATGAGGGCAGGGTCCCTTTATGTCTAGTTCATTGCTCTATTACCAGTGTCTAGAATAATGCCTTACACATAGTAGCTCCTCAATAAACATTTATGTAAAACACCTTCATCTATGCTTCATCCATGCCTTAATCTATGCTTCATCTATGCCATCATCTATGTTTCTTGGCACATCAAATCTGATATATGTTAGATATCCTGCATCTGAGTTTGATGCCCAAAAGGGGAGCTGGAAGGAAAGAGAGCCACCCTGTTTTCCTCTGGTTTTCAGGATCCTAGCCTCCTGTGGTTACGCCAGCCCCTCTGACTACCCTCTTCTCTGCCTTCCTCAAAAACTTCCTTCTCTCCCCAAGGTTCTCCCACTGGCTCTTCTCCTCTCTTCTTAGAATCTACTTGTAGTTTCAACTATTCTCTCCAGCTCTCATCTTTATCTCCAGGAGTGTTTTCAGTTCCTGGAATCTCTTCATGGATAGACAGATGAGACTGCTTACTCACTCTCTCCCTGTTTCTCTTATGTTTGTGGTATCTTTGCCTATCCAGCCACCCAGACCTGGCATCTGAATCCCAATCAACTGCTCAAGGCAAGGAGACTTGGAAAGAAATGCTGTCTTCTTGCTGCAGAACCCAGTTTTCCTCATTAAGAGGTTCGTTTCTAGTTTGTGTCATCCCTTGTGTGGTGTACTCAGGAGGCAAGAGATGACCCTCTGATGGGACAGCCAGTTTCTTGACCGTCTGGAAGGTGACTCACTAGAGAGAGAAAATCAGACTTCTCTAGAAAAACTCTGCTGCAGGCTTCTCCATGAAATAGAATACAGACAAGCACTGGGAAATTGTGAAAACTCAGAGCAATCAGTGGGTCAGTAAGCCTTGTAGCCTTTCCATGGCATTTCTGGTCTGGGATCATTGCTCTGGAATACCCCTTGATCCACTCCTGCCCTTGAATGATTTGCTGACAAAGTGTTGGGGGAACTCTGTGCATGTTGGAACTTAGCATTGAACCTGAGCCCTGGCTACATTTTTACTACCTGTGTGAACCCTGGCAGGTAGTTTCCGCTCTCTGAACCTTTTTTTTTCATCTTTAAAATTGATCATAATCCCTATGAGCTTCAAGAGGTGGTTGTAGAAATCAAATATCTTAATGTATGTAAGATGCTTTGAAAACTAGGGATAATGAAACATTAGATGTTTATAAAACCTCATGTTCCTCCTTTATGAATTTTGTTCTCCATACACCATCTGTGCGATTATTGACTTTTCTTTAAACACACGTTTAAAACATTTTCTTGAAAACATTATCTCTAAAGTGTATAATAATTAGATGGTAACCACGACAAATGCAATAAATATGAATCATTAAATTCTAGCTAGGTATGATTGCCTTTTAAAAGTTCTGAGCCTGGGAACTAATTGTCAATTGTTTAAAGTGAAGTTCAGCAAGTGTTTGGGATGATAAAGACGTTTTAGCATCAGATGGAGACTTCCTCCTTGACATAATCGGAAGAATGAAAGAACTGAAATGAGAGAAAGATGCTGACTAACATGGTTCAATGTTGTCAATGCATGTCTGTGTGTCAACTAAATTCATCTTTGGACCAACAAGTCCATGACCCATACTTCTGGAACACTGCAAACATGTTAGATATAGATTAGAAATAGTACAGGTTGAGCATCCCTTATCCAAAATGCTTAGGAGCAGAAGTATTTCAGATTTTGGATATTTTTCAGATTTTGGAATATTTGCGTATATATAATAAGATATCCTGGGGACAAGATCCAAGCCTTAACCTGAAATTGTTATGTTTCATATACACATTATACACACAGCCTGGTGGGTAATTTTATACAATATTTTAAATAATTTTGGTGCATAAAACAAAGTGTGTGTACATGAGGTACATGAGGTCAGATGTGGAATTTTCCACTCAAGGCTTCACGTCAGCACTCAGGAAGTTTCAGATTTTAGAGTATTTCAGATTTTCATATAAGGGATCCTCCAGCTGTACAGAAGGAAAAGGAAGAGCTATGGGTTGAACTGCCCACATTTCATTCACATTCACCATGACTAAGTATGTAACCATGGAACTTAATCCCTCTGGATCTTAGTTTACTCATCTGCAAAATGGGATGATTGTAAAATTCGGAAAAAATGATGTAGCACAATGCCTGGCACCTGGGCTATACTTGGTAAGAGCAGTTACTATACCTCGTGCTAGAGTAAAGCCTCTGTTTTATCTTCACACATCAAAGGTACGACATGGTTGAAATTTCTGGTGTTTTGGTTCTGAGGAGTAGAGGACGACTAACAACACTAAGGATAAAACTTGGGGTCATTTTTCTTACTAGCAAACTAAAGAGGAGAATTACAGTGATTAATTGGATCATTCATATTTCAAAAATATCAACCAAAAAAGCAATTTCTCCCTGCAAAACTTCGAATAGACCTATCCACTCCTTCAAGAGTGCTGTGGTCAGCATGGTGTCAAGGGCTTGACTAAAATTATAAAGCACTGAGAGGTGTTGATATTAAACATTTTTTTTTTTTTTTTAAAAGGAGTGCCAACTCTAAGTCTTCAGGATAAGAAGAAATATGATGAATTCAAGGCCTTCTCAGAATTTCTTGCACTTCAAAGAGCATGTACTTGGCAATGATTCCGCCACTTTCCTGAGTTTGGTCAACGTGGCTGAGGAAAGGCAAAACTCTTAAAATCCACGCAGATGGAACTTTTCCACTGGCCCTAGTTTGGTATAAATATTCATCAAGGACTACAAACTTAAAGTAGATAGCCGTCTGAGTTATGAGAGGTTTGCACTAAATTTCAGCCAGTTTTCAGTCGTCCCTCCGGCTCTTGTCTCTCAGGAGGGCCAAGCCTCCTGAGATGCAGCTGCTGTTGTTCCGTGATCCAGGCCAACCGCTTCCCCAGACCATGGAAATCATTGGAGTTTGTTCTCAAGAGAAGTCCATCCAGAAAGAGAGAGCCTCGAGGTTCAGATGAAGGTTCAAGTTAGTTGTTTGAAAAGGGGAAATGAATCAAGGCCTGGCTCGTTCACCATCCTAAAGCCCATCTTTTTGTAGACAAGCTTAAAGAAGGAGAATAAAACTTGAAAGCATAAAAAAATTCAGGGTCTGGTTTGGTGCGCTGCCTTCCCCAGTTCCTCTCATTTTCTTTTCCTTTTCATCTTAAGATTCCTCCTAAACGCTACCAGGTAGTCTCCTCCCCATTCCCCCCGGCCCACTCCTACTTTGCCAGTTCTGATCTTGGTGCAGAATGGGAAGGGACCACACTGAAGGGCGATTGAATAGGTTAATGGTCTGCCCGCCTCTATTCCACAGCTGTTTTGTTTTTGTATCCTCTGCTCTTAGGGTCTCTTTCCTTCTTTCTAACCTCTCAGAATTCCTTGTCCCTGTCAGAAAGGAGAACAAAGCTGCTCTTACCTCTTTTGATGTCTTTCCTTCTGTCTCCTATTTCCCAATTCCATCCCACTCCCTTTTCTATCCATTAATATCACTGAGCCCTTAACATGTGCCAGTGTTCCAGGGTACACCCAAAGGGGAAGAGGGAATGTCTCTGTTCTCAAGGAGCATAACATGGAGAATTTCAGCATAAACAGGATATGACGGTACCAGAGTTAGGCAGGCAAGACAGCCACTGCAGATGCTTCAGGGTCATTCAGAAAATTAAACGTGCATGCAGCGGGAGAGTAAGTCCACACTAGGAGTTCACAGGACAGCGAACTTGGTCAGAACTGATGGTTTTATGGAGGAAGGCACTGAGGAAGGGGTGGGATTTGGGACCATGGAGAAGGAAACTCAGCATGCACACAAGGAAGAAACATTATGTTCAGGGAATGAGTGACAGGTCTGCCTGGGGCAGCAGAATGTTGTAGTGGAAGATGTGGCTGAAAAGGGACCCATCGCATAGAAACCTGGATGCCAGGCTAAGTTCAATGGCAAGATTTGAAAGGGTCCTGGTGGCAGCTCCTGGAGACAAAGTTCTCCCTTAACGTGACACCTCCAGGGGGCTGCAGCAGGAACTCACTCTTCATGCTTTGCCCTCACATTGGTCTGCTGCCTGTATACATATCACTTTCCAACTGTTTATCAAATACTGTCTCTATTATCTAATAGTACTCCAAAGGAAAACTTACATGCAGTAAAAATGCACCAATCTCCAGTATTTGCTCGATTACTTTATATGTATATCCCATGTGACCATCACCTAGATAAACATGTAGAATATTTTCAGTGGCCCAGAAAGTTCCTTCAGGCCCCTTTCTACTCAATAAAAACCTCTTCTTATAAAGGTGGTCGTTATTCTGATTTCTATTACTGTTGATTAGTTTTGCTTGTTTTTGAACATCATCAAAATGAAATTACACAGTGTGTATTCCTTTGTGTCTGGTTTATTTTTCTGTCTAACATGTTTAAAATTACCCATATTGTTACATATGTTAGATTTTTTGTTACTAAGTAATATTCTGTTTTATAAATACAAAATGATTGGTTTATCCATTCTCCTGTTGATGGAGATTTGAAATATTTCCAGGTTGGGTCTGTAATGAATAACATGGCTTCAAATATTCTTGCCCAAGATTTTTTGTGAACATCTGTGATCCTTTCTTTTGGACATATACCTAGAAGTGTAATTGTTGGAATACAAAGTGGATATATACTTTTTAGATACTACCAGACAGCTTTCCACGGTGGTTGTATCATTTTATATTCTCCCTGGCAACATCTGTGAGTTCCAGTTGCTCCACATCCTCTCCAGCACTCTCTCCTGTTAGTATTTAATTTTACCATTCTGCTGGGTATGTGACACTGTCTCATTGTGCATTTGTTTTTCTGTAACGAATAATGATGTTGAACATGTTTTCCTATACTTTTCGCTATTTAGACATCTTCTTTTGTGATATGCTTATTCAAGTCTTCACCTGTTTTAAAAAATTGGATTTTAAGTTGATTTGTAGAAGTTTTTATATATTCTGAGTACAACCCAGATCGATCGATCGATCTATCTATCTATCTATCTATCTACCAATCATCTATCTATATACACAAATATATATACACATACACAAATAAATATTCAAAATGAAGGTCAGAGTGTCTATTTCTTGGGTTTCTTCCCACCTTCAGGGAGACCTGGTGTCAGCTCTTAGCGGAGTGAGATGGCAGTAGACATGCCCCAGGGTTTGTCTGGGGATCAGTATATACAAATACCGCAAATATTTTCTTTCTGTGGATTGCCTTTCACTTTCTTAGTGGTATCTTTTCATGAGAGCAAGTTCATTTTGATGGCCAGCCTTCATAGGTGTTTACTGAGTACCGCCTCCAGAGGAAAAGACACAAACATGCAAAATTTGATTACCCTCAGAGGAAAAGACACAAGCATGCAAAATTTGATTACCCTCATCCTGTTCTAGCATTCCACAGAGTAATAAGTGATGACAACTTTACAAACAATTTTTTAAAAGTTTTGGATATTACCTCTATTTATCAAGCATTTCCTCTTTGCCTCCTTAGCCTTCTTTGACTTTGTATACATCCCTCTCTTCCTTTTTTCTTTGAAAGAAAGGTGCTATGCATGTATGCATGTGGAATAGTGCTGATTTTTCTTGAGTGTTTATGACACGGGTTTGGAGTTCTTCTCTTGGTGCTTTAATGCTGCCTAGCACCTCTTTCTTGCCATGATTTCCCACATTAAAAATCCTCTTGCAAGAAACAGGATAGCTGGTGGCACAGAAGGGCTTCCCCACCTGAGTGAGGCCAGGAGAGGGAACTATCCTAGCCAGGTGGAGGAGCTGGCACAAGTAACAAGATGGATCCCCAGACAAACCCTGGGGGATGTCTGCTGGCCATCTCACTCAGCTAAGAACTGACACCAGGTCTCCCTGAAGGTAGGAAGAAACCCAAAATATAGATGCTCTGACCTTCATCCTGACCAATATGTAGGACTTAGTAGGTTAACTGGGACTGGGACTTCAGAAAAAAATGGCCATTACCTCCTTGAATCTGTCAAGGAAATAAAGGAAACCAATAAGGAGAAGTTACATAGAGAGAAATTTTAGCTCAAAATAACAAAAAGCTTTCCAATAATTAGAGAAGTTTAAAAAATTAGACATCTTCAGGAGGTGTGAGTGTTCCTCAGTGGTATTCTGACAGCAGCTGGCTGCCCAGCTCATCTCATGTTTATGTGGAAGTGGTTCTACACAACACAGCTTTTAAAAGTCTTTCTGAACTTGAAAGGCTATAGTACCTTGAATTCTAATCCTACCTCTCCCACTAACTAGCTCTGTGACCTCAAGCAAGCCATCTGGCTTTGCTGGGTCTGTTTCCTCATCTGTTAAAGAAGGCAGTTGACCTAGAGAATCCCTAAGCCTCTTCTTACTTCTTAAAAGTTAATTTTAATTGCTGAAATATACAGTACAAACATTATTCAAATAAATATAGGATGATTTCCCCTGTGATGGTCCAATTTCTGGGCTGGGCTCATGGAAATGTGCAAGGTGGGTGATGACAGCCATTTTAATTAGCTGGGAATCTCATTACAGGGTTGTATCTTCCCCACGGGCTACTGAGATCTGTTGGTTCTGTAGGAGGACAGATGAGAGGAAACAAAGCTTTTCCACCAAATCTTGCCCTTTCTTCATGTCCTTGCAAATGCAGGGATGATCACCATAATGTTATTTTTCAGATAATTGCCAGGGAATCATCTGGGATTTTATTTTTCTCTGTTTAATGTACCAGGTACAACTGACAAAAATCAAGGACAATCATCCTAGCGGCACTGAGATATCCAAGCCATGTGTGTTTCATTTCAATGCATCACCTGCTCTAAAATACGGCAAGAAGGAACTCACATTTTCAGACCAAGTCAGAAATCGAAGTAAAAACCGTGTGAAAGAAATTGTTTTGATGCAAGATTCCAGATCTTATTAACCAAGTTCCCATATTTCAGAACGCTGTTTTGCTTCCTCACAGTTCATCAAAAAGTCCTACTTGCGATTTCTTTTCCTCTTGTTATTAAATGGCTTCAGAGTGAAGCTCAGGGTGCACACACATGCTATGGTGCTCTGAACGGTGTTTTCATGTTCTGCTCACATGTGCCATGTGCTGGATCTCACAGACGTATATGTGTGTGCACACACGTGTGTGTTCCTTTCTTTCCATATATATTGCATATATTTGGTTACCTTTTTTCCTGCTGTCAAAACACAAACCTGTATCTTCCTGCAAAAATTCAAACTCAACCGGGAGGAGTTTTGTGGATCTCCATTGCAGGGCTTAGGAGAGCCTCAAGTCACTACCATGAGAAGTTTTCTACGTGCAGCCTGACAGGCCTTGCTATCCTGTCACCCCAATGGGTTTTGCTTGAGAGGAAGAGGAACAGGTTCTCAGATGAGAAGATAAAAGATGTGCATTTGTGGCTAGATGAATACAGTGGAATGTATTTTTCCATAGTTCAAGATGGGTGATATTCCCCAAGTTGGAAATCGAATAGAATGGAAAATATGGGTGTTAGATTTGGAAGGTATAAAACTGGACTGTGGCCTGATCCTAACAGCTCATTCATCCTCGTCTTTTAACGCTCAGCTCAAATGTCCCCTCTTTGGGAAGCCTTTCTTGACCTCCCCAGGTAAGATTAAGTATTTCCTCTTCTGATCTCTCTCAGTCCCACACATGTACCCCGATCAAGGTCTTTAGGCACTGCTATGATTCTTTGATGATTTGATTAGGCTGTTCCTTTTCTGAGACCATCAGATTTTAAAATTCCTTTCCTTTTATTTCTCCGTTTCCCAGCTCAGTCCCTGGCATATAATATTTGTGTAATATGTGTTTGGACAAAATAAATTCTTAGAGTTAGCCAAATCAACGGTTAGTTTAAAAAGCTTCAACAAAGTAATGTTTTCATTCTCTTTACCATTTCACCTTCATTAGCTCTTTTAATGGTGAGGCTGCCTTGTGTTTAATACACATTCCTTATATATCAAGTACTGTGCCAAGAGCTTAGATGATTGTTATGAGTACAATAACTTTTAGGCCCCTTTTATTGATGAAGAAACTAAGGCTCAGAACTAACATGACTTGTTGAGGTAATAGGAAATGAGTGGCAGAGTTGGAATTTGAATTGAGTTTGTTTACTCCAAGAGCCTCAGACCTCAATCCACTACAGCTGTATGTGTGTGCTTACATGTTTATGCTTATATGTGTATATTTGTGTGTGTGTGTGTGGTGCAATGCTGCTAATGCCTTAGCTTGATGTGGAAAGAGTCTTTATATTTTTAGGTTCTTTGTTTATCTGACATGAGAATATCTCTTAGGACAATGTCTTAAATGCATAAGATAAAAATGCAAAGAAAACCAATATTACTAAGATAGTATCAATATATAAAAACAAATTTGTGAGTTAGTAACAGATGTGCCTTTACTAAGTTAATGAATATGATCTAGCAGTGGGTATAATTATGGTCATTTCAGAGCAGGGATTAGTATAAATGGTAGGATGAGGATCTATCTTAGCTGTAATGTGATATAAAAATACCTGCTTTCCATTGGTATGAAAGGCATAGGGGCTGCTAAACTTCTAGGGCATTTATCTTTATTCATAGCAGTAAGAAATACTAAATTTCAGTTATAGGTTAGGGATAAAAAATGCAATACTTTTTCTAATTTAAGTTCCCTGACACCCTCAATTCTATCTACAGATCCTAGGTTAAAAGCCTCTCCTCTATCCACTAATAAGATTTCAAAACATCTCTCTCTTATACTTCCTCTAAAATAAGAAGCCCCCAGATGCTGACCTCTCCCCACATTAGAGTCAGATCCTCTTAACAAGGAGACTGGCTGGCCACTGAGCCAGGGTTGGGGTGGGGAGCACCCGCGTGACGTGGTAGGAGGGGTGGCTCTCCTCCAGGATGAGGGCAGAGCTGGGATCTACTTTCCTTCCACCTCTTTCAGCCAGCAGATTGCTCGGGTCAGTCACCTGGATGGTCAGCCTCATGAATCAGTACCTAGAAACGCCACTGAGTCATACAGCCCAAATAGATGCTCTCTTCTAAGGGCAGGTTTCTTATGAGGCCATTAGCCAGCCAAGAGTCCTTTCCCTATGCTCCTGCCTTTTGGTGTCCCTGACATCAATACTATGAAAAATACAATCTAAATGTTCGGCTGCCTCTGAAAACATATGCTGAGCAAACATATGCTGAGCAAAGACAACTGGCCTACCACCACATCGCTGTAGGAAGGCTGAGGGACCACTGGCTGCTGGTGGGATCTGAGAGCTGCCAATAGTCCCCCTTGCCTCAGACTCCTTTTCACTTAGTGCCTCTGGTGGTTTCTTCCCAAAGGCCCTGTTTGAAATGTGACAACTGGGAGAACTACCACACTCATTCTACTGTTACACTGTAGGGATGATCAGAGCTGAGATGTGGCTCTGAAGGTATGTGTCCTGGAAAATCTGAGGGTGGAAAGGGGGGTTGGAAAAGGAAGGAGAGGTATGTGGGTGTGCTGAGGAGGGGAGAGGTCAAGGAACACAAAGACTCACAGAACACTGACATTATTTGACCTGTCTCCTGCCTTATGAAAAATAAATTCTACCAGACTCAAGTTTTCTTGGCAGGGATCAAAGCTTTCCTATTCATTGTCATGTATTCAGCACTTAGCACAGTGGCTGGCACATAACAGATGCTAAATAAATATTTGTTATATAAAGAAATGAGTGACTGTTGCCCTATCTTATAAGCAAGACATTGGAAGGAAAGACTGGTAATGGAACAGGGGAGGGCTGCTGTGGAAACACCCAAGATGAACTGTGGCTATTCTCATGATTTTGCAATGTGATGTGGCCTGAGCATATTTATGGCTAGGTCCAGGTTTAACTACAAAGAGAAGGTCCTGCAGTCTGAGAGCTTAGAAGCCCCATGTGATGTAGGTAAACTGAATTTGGTCTTCCACATTCCAATACTTAATAACCTATGGGATTTTTGCATCTTGCTGATGAGAGGGGATACCCATAACAGCAGGAGAAAATGTTTATCAAGGGTATATTATGTATCCAGGCACTTTATGCACTTTACCTCATTAAACTATTGTTTAATGTAGAACTATGGTTAGCTATCTTTCTCAAATGAAGAACCAGAGGTCCAGAGAGGATCAGTAACTTGGCGAAGTTTGCAGACCTGGCAAATTGAAGAACTGCAGGTCACACCTAGATCTTTGTGCTTGCAAATGCTGTGTGTTTAATGGCTCCTCAAAGTGGCTGCTGGATCTTGTGGCCAAAGATCTGGATCTTGTGGCCAAAGCTAAGTTCACAGTCAAAATGTCCACCTGAACTTCTGAGTTTCAGGGTATGAGGTTGACACAAAACTGGGACACTCTGGGTGTGGAAGTGACAGAATACAGCAGACACTCTTTTCTCCTTCATTCATAAAAGACGCTGAGAGTCAATGTATCTTGGTTGTGGCACCACTCAAGTAAATGTAAGTTTGTAAATTTCAGGTATGCCATTTCTTATGTAAATTTCAGATATGCCATTTTTTTCTTTGTAAATTTCAGATACGCCATTTCTCCCCCGTCCCATTTGTGACATGAAGGGGTTGAATGAGCAGATAACAAGATTCTGCTCAACTCTTTTAGACAATGTCTCATTAGCATTTGTCTCCAAAGATAAATTTTACAAAGGACTCAATATTTTTTAAACAGGAGGAGGAGACAAAACCTATACACAAAGCATGTGGATTTGAAACAGCCACCTTGAGTTGGACACTGGAACTCCTTTGTCCTTCAACAGAGTTAGTTGCCAAATGGAGCCTTTGTTTATTTTCCCTTAGCAATTACACTTCCTTTTAAAGCATGTCTCCTGGTGGGGGCCCAGGCCATGTTTGGCTTGGTCATGATTTACATATTATTGGGTAAGCCATGGGTCAGGCTGACCAGACATGTAGAAATGTGCATGTCAAGGCCAACCTTACCTCCAGGCCAGAGTTTCCTGAAAGCTCTGGGACAAGGTCTCTAGGATTATTTTAGAGTATTAGGATAATATGTATTATTCTTTAAAAGGTCTCTCTACTAGTCTTTTGCTGGGAGATGTCCATTAGCCTTCTGGAAAACCAGGAGAAATCAAGAAAGTCTTTATTCTATACCTAGGAAATGGCTCTGATTTGGTGTGGGTGACAGTATGCTCCTGGTGGTGACCAAGAGCTATCGAAGAGATGCAGATGCCTGGAAACATTTTGCAAATGCTGGGAAGATTCTGAACCAGACTATCAATGAGTTCAGTGGGCTGGAAGAAATTGATCTGTGTATGAAAGTCACAGTAATAATCATAGTCTCTCCACACCAAATTTCTGCTTTCTATGAATGCCTTCTGTTTCTTGTAGAGTAAAAAGAACTAAAGTTTTGGAGTCAGAGAGGCCTGAGTTTGAGTTCTTAATCTGTCATCACGTGACCTTAGGCAAGTCATTTTAAACTCTTAGTCTTACTCATGTGTAAAAAAGGACACAAATATCTTTGCATGGTAGTCCTTGAAGCTAAAGAGCTAACACACAAGAAAATGTCAATCATCTCTGGACCCTTAGAGACGTCTTTCCTTCCCCTCTTTTGCCTAGCCCCAAACTTGCCTGTCCTAACAGAGAATAAGTCTGTTAGGAGGCAAGAATCCAAATAGGTAATAAAAGCAAGAACAGATTCCTTTCTCTTTTCTGAGAAAAAAAAGTAAAAGGGTTTGCTTCTAATGCAAAAGAGCAGATGAGACAAGGAGTTGATCTGGGAGTTTCACAAAGCACTGTAATTGATTTGTCACTTCTGTTTTTGTGAAAACACAATTTCTGCATCAAATATACAGGATTAGATACTAAATTTGTGTTTCAGCCAGTAAAGGAGCCTTGGTGGACATAGGAGACTCAACTTCATATGTAACTCTTTCTATAAAAGTTTTACAGAGAGCATTTTCTAGAGCTTTTGCAGATATACGCTATTGCTATGTGTAAACATTCAAGAATGGTTTGGGACATACCAATTGTTCCATGTGGAGTTAAGGAAATGTTGTGATCTTGAAGGAGTCCTGCAAAAGTAGCTAGTGGCCCTGCACCTGGTGAGATAGTAGCAGCTGGGCAAATCCTCTTCCTGTTATCAAATGGTAGGGGATGTGAGGATATTTCTAAACGAAGGCTCTTCAAGAGCAACAGCTGGCTCTTCGTTTTGGATGTCCTGAAAAGCCGCTTCACAATTCCGCTTTCAGTGGAACGAAGTTTTAAGCCTATTTTTCCATAATCATTTGTTATTTGGGAGATGGTCTGGTGTAAAGGAAAGGTCAGTGGGCTGCAGGCAGAAAGAACCCTGGTTGTTACCCAAATTCTGCCACTTCCTAGGAAAGGTGACCTGTCCAAAGTCACCCAGTGAGTAAATGCCTGTAGTTATTATAATGACTCACGCCCCTGCCAGAAATCTGTTCTTAAAATAAAGATTTAAATGGTGTTGGATGAATGGTCGGGAGATAAGAGCTCTCAAGGTCTGTTACTTATCATGGCAAATCTCCACTTTATGAGACACACAAGCTATTTTGAATGTGCAAGTTGAAAAGAAAGGACGATCTGCCTTCCTAAAGTCAAATGGAATACTTCTCCTGGAGCCCTCTCGGCTCTAGTGGATTGTGAGAGGAACTATTCCCTTACTTCTCTACTCTTTACCTTTTCCTCTTGGGAAGTGGCCTGGATAAGGGCGGAAGGAAAGACACACACAAAAGCCTATGCGCAGCCCCTCCTTCCTGGTCCCCAGCCTTTGCTGATTTCAGCCTATTCTTTTTTCATCCTTGTCACCTTTGGTCAGTTGCATGAAGAAAGGATCAAACCAAGCATCCTCAGAGGGGAATGCCAAAGTCATTTTTCCACTTTCCAACTCGTAGGAGTGTTGGTAAGCTCTGAGCAAATTCCTAGCCTTGGAGGTGAGATGGCTTAGATTAAAGCCTGAAGATAATCTGATGAAGCTCCTCCCTGCCTCCCACTACCACAGCGGCGGATACATTGGTGAAAGTCAACTGTCAGCCCCCAACTCCACATAGTCAGACACACCTGCAAGTTAGGACAAAAATCTGCAATTTACAAAGTAATGGTTTCAGCATCTGTTTTAGAGAGCCTTTAAAAGGGACTTGGATAATTTATTTCTGTTTTAAAAAATAAGGCTCTGTTTTGGGCCAAGTTGCTTATACACCTATGGGCATGTCTCCAATGTCTTGGCTATTAAGGTCTTTAAGTGACAGTTTAATATGTTTTTAAGATTGAGGGAGCCAACAACAATTCTCAAGGAGCCATGTTTACATTGGATCGGCTCACCCGGGTGATGTGCCAGTAGTTTTGCACACTGCAGGAAGTGGAGGTGAAAGCAGGAAGGGCTGAGTATAGAGGGAAGGCCTAGCCTGAAGGACAGGAAAGCCAAGAGGGATGTGACGTAGAGAAGCATGGAGAGGGACATCCAGGTGGACCTGGCAATGCACTTAGAATTACCATCATTTAATGCCCCATGGGCATTTTGTTGAGGGGTGAGAATTTCTAATTAGCTCCCTGTGGAGCCAGCCCACTGGTGACTGCACAGTCAACTATGAACAGGCTCCTAGCTCTCTTTCTTCTAATCCCTTCTAAATTCCTACAGATGGCTCCTTGAGAGTCAAGAGGTCTGTATTCTTGCAGAGCCTAATAGGCTTCAGTACATTTTCTTTGCAACTTCTGATAAGGAGCTTGATCCCTCTGGGCCTCAGTTTCCTTATCTAAAAAGTAAGGAGCTCCAATTCCCCTTCCAGGCCCAACATTATATAACTCCAAAGTGAAATGCTCAATAACTGGCAATCCACATTTGGAAGGGAAGACTATTCCACGTAAGCAGATTTTGCATCCATTGGGTGAGAATGAAGGCAACAGCATTTGGTTATTGTCTTAGCCTGTCAAAGCTGAGCAATGGCTTAGGTTCAGCTGAGTGCAAGCTGAGTGCTCTTCAGATGGGGGCAGTTATAAATAAAAGTGTCCTTCATTTGCCAAAAGACTCCTTTCAGCATCCATGCACCCACTGAAATGTACTGCCACCACCAAGGACTGCCATGGCTAACTTTGAGTGCTCATATGCTGAGCCTTTTATGTACATCATCTCACTTAATTATCACAGCCACTTTGGCAGGTAGATGTTGTTACTGTTTCTTCAACTTTCAAATGAGGTGAGGATACAGACTCAAAGTTAATTAGCTTGCCCAAGAGCACACAGCTAGTAAGTGGTAGAGCTGGGACTTAACCCAGATCTGAAGCCAAAGCCTGCACTAATAATTTGCATCCTTAATCAACAAGAACAAATCCATAGTCGAGATTGATTTCACCCAGTAAAATGGCATTTGGCTTTCAAGGCCCTTTGTTATCAAGACATGTTGGCAATTTCACCATTCTCAGGGAACTGTCTGGGCTAGGAAACCTTCTCTTTCCTAATAGAAAAAAAAAAAGATGGTTCAAGAGCAGCCAGTGGTAGCATTTTACTTAGAAAGAAAGAGAGAAGTTGGGGAACTTGTAAGGTCTGCCATGATGTATGTATGTGGCCCCTAGTGAGTCTCTTTCCCTAGCCTGCCTGGGGTTGGTGAGATGATCTTTAAGTCTACTCCAGTTTTTAGATTTTGTGTTCTCTGCTGAAGATCTTTTTATGACTATCCAGTTGGTGGGGATTCCTGCCCCAACCCCCTTGGGAGTAGGGCAATGGAAACAGCCTGTATGCCATTTCTCATTTTGTAAATAGGTCCCTTGTAGCTCTAAGAGTCTATGAAATTGTTTCAAAATGTCTAAGTGTGATTATGCATCCTGAAGCCAAATGTTATAAACCTCCCCCCCACTGTTGCCGATTTAAAAAATAAATATGCAGTAAAAGCTTTTCAGCATGTTGCTGATATCACGTAGTACTTAATCACTTCTGTGACGTTCAGTTCAGCAAGAGGAGCTTGTCGGTTCTCTTCTTTCCCCTCCACATTTTGAGTTGAAGGCATTGGTTAACCTACAAAATGGTGATCTTCCTCCTGATTGTCGCAGTACCAAGAGGTAAAAAATATCTGCCCTTTCATCTCTACCCACCACATTCTTTCTCTAAGCCTGTAATTGGATCTAAATGGAAAACAAACCCTTTGCAGGCCAAGGAAGTTGGCACTAGGGGGTGACAAGAAGGAGAACATGTTCCACCTCTAATCAGGATAATCACACTCCCCTATGCAAAGGAAAATAAAAACAAGGCTTCCTCCAAGTGGCAACCCAGGACTGCAGTGAGGAGGGGGAGTCTCCATACACCTCATCTCACCTCATACAGTAACCATAAACCAGCTTATATTAAAAATACTCAGAATCATTTCACTTTCCAGAGGACAATGGAACTCTGCCACCTTTAGGCCGGAACTATTCTGTGTCTGAACTTGGGGAGGCAGTTCAGACACACAAATATCAATGCTACAAGTTAAAAAATAATGCATAAAATGAAGCCTATGCAAACAGTGTGGTCTTAGCTGGACAGATATTCTCGTGGCTCACTCATACGTTTTTGAGTCCTGCTGTGTGGCATGGTGTGCTATGTTCGAACAGGGATGAACAAGACAGGTTCGCCCTCAAGGAGTCCAGAAAAATGTATACAGAAATAAGAGCACTGCATGCATAACTCACTACTAGGTAGAGATTAGTAGGTATCTTCTAAGAGTCTAAAGTATTATGGTAATTTCTGTAGAAAGGGAAATGACTTGATTCTGCAAATAGCTTGGCAAATGCAATGAGGCATGATACATTCCAGAGAAATGCCCAGATTCAATGTGACTTGGTACACCCATTTAGAAGGATCCACTGGACTCTGTGATAGGGTCTGGGCAAATTGTCTATAAAAGATCACAGCTATAAATTCGATGGTGAATGCTGTGCCTCTAAGTGGCTGTTTGTGTCTTTAGTTTGATTCTCACAGTCTTTTTTCTTCCCCCTCTCATTCTATCCTGCAGGTTAATGGCAGATGTTTAAGGAAGACTTGGCCCTGCAAGACTAAATCCTGTGAAATCAGAGTTTAACAACTACTGCTTTGGGAAATTAACTCACAATGTCAATATCCCTGCTACCACTGCCCTGAGGGAGGTTAGGTCTATCATCCCCACATCAGAGACAAGGAAACTGAGGCTCAGAAAAGTGACTTGGTGAATACTGTGCAGTTAAAAAGTGGCAGGAACTGAGTCTGGATACCTAGGGCTTTCCTTACAGTCAGCTGCCTGCTAGAACCAACTCTCTGTGACTCCAGGCCTCAGTTTCCTCATCTGTAAAGCCTAGGTTGTCTCTCTGTTCCCTTCCCATTCACATGTTGTCTAAGTCTCCAGCCTGTGCCCTCTCCCAGCTGCATTCAGGTAAGCAACAAATGATATTGGAGCTATAGGCACAGCCGCAGGCTCCTGTGAAGGAGTTTACCCGTGACCTTCTGGGCTCCCGGCCAGCCCTTCTTGAAAGGGAAACGTGCAGACCCTGGGGACAGAAATCAGTTCCCTTATGCTGGAACTGCTGCCACTGCCAACATCACCAACTAAAGAAACTGTGCGTGTGTGTATGTGTGTGTGTGTGTGTGTGTGTACTGGGGAAAACACACAAAACACTGGGATAATAGCAAAAGGGAGACTATGAGTAAATATTACATGCCCTCAACCCTTACTTCAGCCACCTGAGGACAGGGAGTGAGGAAGCTAGGGGTTTTCCTTTACAGATCATAAGATTATATATATATACACATATATATAATATTAAATTTTAACTAGCATCACCAAAGACATAAGACCCTTTGCAAATATTTTACACAACAATGGGTTTGGGATGTGTGTGCCTGTTAGCTCAAACATGTATTCCCAACTATTTGTTTTCCATGCAGTTTTGGAATTTAAAGAGTTTCCTTCTCATTACCTTTTGGGAAGTTTCCGCGAACAGATGGGAAGGGGAAACAAGAAAAAGAATGAGTCTGGGTAAAAACAGACAGCTTTCCGCTCACCTTTTTAACTCCTGGGTTGAGGTCCTTAGCCACCTTTGCCATCCTCTTCTGGGGTGGAGGAACAGCGCCTGGCTTCTCAGGCAGAGGCGCGAGGGCGCGCAGCGGGGACAGCGGCGGCTGAATGGCCAAGTTCGCGGGCCCGGAGGGAGCTCTATGCCCAGCTAGGCGCAGCTGGGCCGCTTTAATTGGAGAGCGGGACTCCCTCTAAAACCTCGCCAGCCACTCCGCGCCGGCGCTCGCGCGAGGCCAGCCAATCCCAGCGCGAGGCTGTCCCCCTCCCTCCGGGAAGTCTCTGCACTGTGGCGGCTAGCGGAGCGTAGCGCTGGCTGCCCTGACGTATCAGCATGGCCGCGGCCCATGACTGCCCGGTTCGCTTCTACCCGTCGAGCGGCAGGAATCCGTCCCCACGCCCTTTTCCTTTAAAAGGCAATGGGCCGAGGGTGGGGCGGACGGCGCGGCTCCAGCGATCCATTCAGGTCAAAAGGGAGAGTGATCAAACAGGAGGGCCGAGGTATTTTTAGTGAGCGGGATCCAGAAATAAATGTTGAGCTGTGCTCCCCTTCCCACCCTTTCTGCCTGGTCGTAGGGGGCGCGGGGAGGGCCGAGGGAGGAGGTGTTTTGCAGGAGCTGGCTAACTTTTCCCAAACCTGGGCGAGTTCTCCAATATCCAGAGAGGAGAAAAGATTCCAGCGATTTATGATTTTTTTAACGTAACATTTGTAAAGTATTAAACTGCTTTCACATAACTTGCTTTAACATAAATCCTCCCTATTCCATGAGCAAGAAATCACTGTCCTGATCTTAGAGATGCTCCTAAGGACATATTGTCTTGTTGTATGCTTATATTATCTCAGGTATTATTATTATTATGACTCTAAGACGATAGATGAGGAAATAATCAGAGAGAATTACTGGTCCGCAGCTGAGCTCTTGAGCAAGGCTTTAACCTGAGAGACTGAGAGTAAGAGAGAGAGAGAGAGCTCATGGGGGTGGGGCTTGGGGGGGCACAGGATTGTTAACTATAAACTGGTAAGTTAGTAATTTTTAGATAAATGGGGTCATGCAGGCCTGGACAAACAAGATTCCATCTGAGTTCACAAATCCATGGAATGTGGAGTCCTTGCAACACATAACATAACTACTCTTATAAGACAGAATTGGCCAGGTTCCTCTGTCTATGTCATGTTGTTTGCCCATAAAGCCACATCTCTCTGCTGAGCCGGTTCCACAGACTTGGATTCCAGAGGCATTTCCCCCTGCCCTGACAGAGGATTAAACACAAGTTCTTTTTATCCTCGAGAGAATACTGCTGTCTCTGTTGTGAGGGTTTCGGCCTGGAACGCCTCTTTGCAGTGCCCCCTGCTAGAAACCAGGGCTCCTGTGGGCTAAAATAAAACTCGGTTGCACAGAGACTGAAGAGTGGTTCCGAAGTACACCGTTCCGGAGGGATTTGCTGAGAGTGGGAGGCTGCAGTTCCCATTCTGGGGGCTGTCTCTTGCTGGAGGCTTTTTCCTCTTGAAAGCCTCCTCCAATTTAGTTCTTATCATCGTCTCCAGTCATCCCAAATCTCGGCCAGGGATCCTGAATTGTGACTTTTTATTACACATTCCTGGAAAGGGCTTTCTATTTGTGGCTTTTCTTTTCCAAGATGAGGGTTGACCTCTTTCTTCTTTCACAGATTTCTGCTATAATTGATTTTTGCCTTGTTTGCTCCCAGCTGTATCTGCAAGTACCTAGCATGTGATATAGGCTCAGTACACATTTGGCAAATGAATAGAGGTTGGGTTCTGGCTTTTATATATTTTTTAATTGATATGTAATGATCGTACATGTGATATTTTGATACATGCTTACAATGTGTAATGATCAAATCAGGGTGTTTAGGATTTCCATCACCTTGAACATTTATTATTTCCTCGTATTAGGGACATGTCAAATCACTTTTAGCTTTTTTTTTTTTTTTTTTTTTTTTTTTTTTTTTTTTTTTTTTTTTTGAGACAGAGTCTTGCGCTATTGCCCAGGCTGGAGTGCAGCAGCGCGATCTTGGCTCACTGTAACCTCCACCTCCCAGGTTCAAGGGATTCTCCCACCTTGGCTTCCCAAGAAGCTGGGACTACAGGCATGAGCCACCACACCTGGCTCATTTTTGTATTTTTAGTAGAGACAGAGTTTCACTATGTTGGCCAGGCTGGTCTTGAACTTCTGACCTCAAGTGATCCTCCTATCTCAGCATCCCAGAGTGCTGGAATTACAGGAGTGAGCCACTGCACCCAGCCTCTTTCAGCTATTTTGAAGTATACAATTCATTGTTGTTAACTATAGTCACCCTACTGTGCTATTGAATACTAGACTTTTTCTTACTATCAAACTATGTTTGTTCCCATTAACCAACCTCTCTTAATTCCCTGACACCCCAGCCCACCACTTCCCAACCTCTGGTAACCTTCTTCTACTCTCTACCTCCATGCAGTAAGCAGACAAGGTAAGAACAGGGAGAGATGGCGCAATGGCACACCTGGCCTGATTTGTCCAAACTTCCAAGGTGGGCTGCATGTTAAACCAGTATGTAAATAAACAGTGGTCAACAGAAGCCTGGCTTGGGAGAGGAGGTTTCCACATGAATAGTCCTTTCAGTAGCAAATCCTGGGAACAATAGTGCTAAATCAGGATGTCATGTCAGAAGCCTTTATAGTTTAGAGCTATGGGAATAGAAGCCAGGAATATAACAAAGGCAAGCTTTATCCCTTTCAAACCAGGCAAAAGCCTGCCCAGTGAAGTCATTTCCCACTCCCTTCCCAGCCACCCTCCTTGCCCCATCTTGAAAAAATATTGTTCCATGAAATAATACTAATTTATTAACTTTAACACTATTTATTAATAGCTCCAACCACAAGAGTCTCTCCCCCTCCTTATTTTTACCCTTGGCTCCAGGTACAATTAAGGAGGCAGATATTGCAGCTGTTTCTCAGAATTTCTCAGAATGCGAGTGTCAGAAGCTGCTGCTTGGGGTGGCTCTTTCCCTGCTTTCTGGAAAAAGACCTGCTGTAGGCAGAGGGGGGATCCCTGCTCTCTGCTAGAAGTTGCTGTCTCCCCAGTTGAGGATTCTGACTTTGACACTTTAAACCTTACACTTGACCCACTTGTTCCAGGGGACCTATATTCAGAGACTTAGCCAGACACCTGGACAGACTATTACAACTTGGGATTTTTCAGGAGAATGAGGGAAATATAGTTATTTCACCTGAGCCTCACTCCAGCTCTGAGGTCCTCTTCACCTCTCTTTGGAAGAAAATTGGATATCTTTTCCAAGTTGAAAGAGTAGAGATCTGATTTCTCCAAGGGTCATTGCTTTTTGACACTGGGGCTTATTAGAAGCATTCATTCATTTATCAAGGAGTTTTGGGGTACGTGCCATAAGCCAAGCCCTCTGATAGGTGCTGGAGACATCAAGGTAAATAAAAGAATCCTTCTCCTTGGAGAGCATCTTGGTCTAATAATGATTTCTGGGGCTCTCTGGTTGACAGAGCCCTAATCTTACTTGAACTCCAAGATAACCAGTCTCAGAGAAAACAGAAATCCCAAACAGTCCCAGGGCTGTATCAAAGGCCATACAGCTGGCAAGTGTCAGAGCTGAAATTTAAATTCAGAGTTTTTAACTTCAGATTGCACCCTTTCACCTATACTGCACTGCTTCCATAATGATTGCAGATGGTCAATTATAAGCAAAACAGGAAGCACTTGGATTAAGATGCTGTTGCTGTTGTCCTCATTTTCACTGGTCTTGTCCTCACTGGGATTTTTGACTCTGAGTTTTGTATTCTTTTTACCATTCATGAATGAATTAATTAAACAAACACACAAAGATTGAATTGGGAAATACTATGGGTTAGGCCATGAGCTGAGGATGCAACAGTGAATAAGACAGGAAATGTCCCTCCCCTCATATAGCTTCTATTCTAATGTGTGTAGGGGGGAACAGGCATTAAACAAGTGGATAGATATTTAGATAAGGTAATTAAGGATGGCAGTGAGTGCCTAGGAGGAAATAAATTGGATACAGTCATTTTAGATCGGGGGTCCAGGATGGCCTGGCTGAACAGGTGGTGTGTGAACTAAGCCCCGATGAAGGAGAATGAGTCAGCTGTGAGTAGAGTCCCCATAGAGAGAACATTCCAGGAGGATGGGGTCATGAGTGCAGAGACCCTGAGGTGAGTGCAAGTGTGGTGTGTCTGAGGGATCATGAGGTCAGTGTGGTGGGACAGGGAGAATAGTATGAGGAGCCTCAGGTGAGGCATGTAGGAGCTGGCTCATGTAGGCCCTATAAAGCATGCTAAGCAGTTTACCTTCTCTTCTGGACTGGAACACAATGCAAGCCATGTATGTAATTTGACAATTTCTAATAGTCATATTAAAAAAATCTAAAAGAAACAGGTGAAATAGTTATTATATATTTTATTAAACTCAATATAACTAAAATGTTGTCATTCCCACCTGTGATTAATATAAAAATTATTGAGACGGTTTACACTTTTTTTGGTGCTTTGTCTTTGAAATCTGGTGTGTGTTTTACCCTCACGGCATATCTCTCTTCAGTTTAGCCACGTCATAAATACTCAATAACCACATCTGGCTGGTGGCTTCCATCTAGCTACCATCAACCACATCTGGCTGGTGGCTACCATATTGAGCAGAGCAGTTATAGCGAGTCTTAAGCAGGGGAATGACAGTATCTGATTTACTGTGTTACTCACAGCAAGGACACCAAAAGGTATTAATGGAAAGCTAGCCAGTAACTCACAATGTCTCACTCTCAGGTGGAGAAACTGAGCAATTAAAAACTGGTAATTAATTGGTGCAGTATGGTCTACCATGTGTTCTAAACACTGCACTGGGAGGCACATGTGATTTTCTCAGAGTCACAAGGCTAGAAAGGGGCAGAACTAGAAAGACCTTGAACCCAGATCTTTTGGTTTCATGCCAACATCTTCATAAATTCCCAATAATCATGGCTCATAATGATGTTTTTACTATTACAATGTAGCAAGCAGGGCCCAAGTTATTTGAATGTGAAAACATGAATAGTATGTTCTGTTTGTATCATTAAATAGTATACTAGTTAAATTAAATTATAACCAAATCCTATTTGGATATTGTTTTTTTACATATTGTATTCATTGAAAACAACTAACACTTAAGCGTCAGTAGACAGAAATGGTCCATGGAACACAGTATATCTGAATTAACTAATATAAATATACAAGAACCTTCTACATTAATTCGTATCAACTTGGACCATCATTTGTACCATATATATGTGAATTATTCACAACTTAAGGTTTTTGGTTTCTTTCCTGTCATTTTCATGGTAACCTTCACTTTAGAATAACTGTCTAATTTTTTCCGGATTTTTGGATGACCTCTTAGAACCAGAAAAGTTTTTGCCTATACGGCTAAAACATCTGGATAAAAACAGAACATGATTGTTGGACCCAGACAATGTCTTGCCTTGCAGTCTTCGACAAGGGAAGTGGAAACACAAGGAAAATGTGCCTGTTACAAAATAACAATAGATCAGGACTCTGGAGCCCTGCATTTTGATCCTGGTTCTGCTAAAAATGTGACTGACCATCATCTGGCAATTCAAATTTGTCATAATTTACTGGGGGAAAGTGATAAACTTGCTCTGCACATCAGTCGCACATCCCACCTGATGGTGCAGTGGGGCCATTCCCTTCTTTGACAGATTGATGAGGGTGAAAGGCACACATGCCTAAGTCCCAGAAAATCTGCATGTTTAGCTCCATCACAGGGGCAAGCTGGGTGATTTGAACAAGGTACTTTGGAGTCTCTGTGAAGTCAGTGGTATTGTTACATAGCATAGAAAACCAATACACTATCATCCCCATCTTTCCTGGTTCTGTTTTAAAGATTTAATTATCTTGGAGTAAAAAACCTTGGTACCTATTTTTAAATGAAGGTTTCATTTAATTGATTCTTGATTCTTATACTTTCCTGGGGCACTAAGTGCCATAAGCTGAGTATCTCGTTTTTAAAGCAGCATTTTATCTTATTCTAGCATCTAGGAGATGACTCTAGCTATGGTCCTGGATGATTTAATCATATTACACATTTAATTTAACTAGTGTACTATTTAATGACACATCCAGCCTATCCATCTTCTGAGGGTGTGTGTGGATGTGGTCAAGTCTCTATCATTTTTGTTTTGGGCAGCAGAATTGGAGAGGCCCCCATTCTGGGTAGCTGGAAGGAAGTGAACACATGCCTTTTATTTCCAATGTGGCATTAGTGCTTTATAAGTTTAATCCTTAAAACTCCAGGGGCAAGCGTGTTATTCCTACTTGCAGATGAGAGACTGAAGCTCCGCTGGGTTAAGTAAGCTGTTCCAGGCCTCGTCGCTAGTTGGAATCCAAACTTACCCTGGGATTGCTCAGAACACCCCTGGTTTCAGGGTGAGGACATAGCCTGGACAAGGATGGAGAGACTGGACCCCCAGCCTTTGGGAACTATTCTGGATATTTTCCATGTGCCCCTCAGATTCACTCTCTTCCCTCTTCCTCCAGCTCTGTGCCCAGGAAGTTGACCCTTGGACTCCATCCATGAACTCCTTTGCTGTCTTCCATTGGATTCAGCCAGTCTGAGGTAGGAGATCAGGGGTAGGTGTATTTGTTCTCCCACTGCCTCCCTGTTGGGCTAGGCAGGGTTTTGGTGGGGTTGGCATCCTCCCTACCTAAAGCCACAGCTCCCATTGGTCTGGTGACTGCTCTCTCCCTTGGCCTCTTCAGGCCTAGGGGTGGTCCCTGCTTCCCACTGTTATGGGAACCAGTGGGGAGTCCTTGAGTCACACTTTCTCCTTTATAAATAACCCCTTCATTAAACTCCCTCCAGCTACCCCTTTGAGTGTTTCCAGCCAGAACACTAACCCACGCAGACACAACAGTGAGTTTGAGAGATGATCCTAGGGCAGCCTTAGGTGGCTTGCTCAGATATAGACTGCCCGGTATGTTTCTTTTATATTATCTTTGTCTATTAGTATGTGGATTAATTAAAATAATTGAATTGAAGACTTGGAAATGAATTACAATAGGAAAACCAATTAGAGGTGTTGGGAAGACAAGACAAAAAATTAGCAGCCTTCTAGATTGGTCTGTTGGCTGCTCTTGAGTCATAAGGAAACTGACTGCTGAGTTCTTCCTCAGCCACTGACAGTGACTTTAGGCACTGAGTCCCTTGTGCCAGGGTCTCCTCATCTTTAAAAAAGTGGCCTCTTCAAGTATGGGAACGGCCTTATTAAAGAAACACAAAGAACACGAGCGATGCCAACAGTCAACACTATCAATATTTTCACGGGGTCATGGAAAATAGCACCAGGGCCTCTCACTGGGCCACGAGGCGACAGCTGGGCAAACACTTCTCATGAGTGGTTTCCTTCACTTTCTGTTTTGTGCTTTTCCCTCAGCTAATCTAATCCTGAGCCATCAGACTTCTTACGCTCAGGAATACCTATACATAAAAATGACTTGTAAGTTGGAGATGCAAGAAAAATATTGTCATTAAAATAATTATCAATAAAAATTGCCCCTAAAAAGTAGGGCTTGCTGTGAGGAGTAGATTTGGAGCTGTCTGCAAAAGTATGGTTTGAGCCCTGATGGCGTGGATTCCTGGACCAGGGGGACCAGTTGCATTAATCTCCTCTTGATTCTTTGGGGATTAGGTGTGAGTGTGAGATAGTGGGGAACCTAGAGCAATTTGCTGAGCCGGACCCTCTTACTGAGCTGAATCTCTGTAATTTGCTGACCCAAAGGTAGAGTTTGCAGTGGGATATAACAAAGTCCTTGTCATTATCTACGTGTCCCTCAGGGGATCAGGTGTTGCTATGACTCACTGAGAAAGTGTGTTGAATAGGATTAAGGAGCAATACAGCAGTTCCAAGTTCTTAGTCTAAGAATCATTTTGATTCTTGGGAGAAAGGGAGAGTAGTGGCAGGAGTGAACTAGCTTGCAGGGGGCTGGGTTGTGGATTTATAGTAGCCTGTCAGAGAGGGAACTATCAGCTTCGAGGGACATGCTCAGGATAATTGGTACCAGGTGCTGTTTCTGAGCTACCACCAACATGACGTTGCCAGGCTCTAGCCACATAAAATTTCACTGAATCCTCCTGACACTCTCCTGAGTCAGGCGATCTTATCTCCATTTTGCAGAAGAGCAAACTGAGCCCTGGGGATGTTAAGTAGTTTTCGCAAGGTCACATAGCTGGTTGCAGAGCCTGAAATTGAACCCCCATGGGTCAGACTTCAAAGTTAACACTGAGAAACAGTACAAAACCATAGCTAAAATACCATTGACCACTTCTTGGGTAACTACCATGTGCCAAGCTGTGCTGTGCTACAGGACCTGGGATAGAGATAAAAACCACTTCCTCTCCTCCCTACCCATCACTTAACACGTGTGGGCTAATTGTAGGTGACCCTCAATAACCTAATTATGTGGCCTATTTAGAATAACATTCCAGTTTAGAATAACCTTCTACCCACCAGTAAATAGGGAAAATTGGGAATGTTCCCATCAGGGAATCTCTAATTAGTGAGTGGAGGAGGGAAGTCTTATAGCACCTGTGTTCTCCAGGTGAACTTAAGAGACAGAGAGGAGGTAAAAATCAGTATAATTAAAGCCTTAGCATTTTTCCCATTATCACATTTTCCATTCTGTTTGCCATGTTGGCATTTTAATTTTCCAATGCCTTCTGGAAAACATAATGTTACCTGGCAACTTTGCCCCATGGGATGTTGAAATCATGTCATTTTCTAGAAAAAAAAAGGTGAAGATGCTTCTGAATGTTACCTGTGTCTGAACTCCTGTCTATGAACCTGCATCATTTGTGATTGGAAATAATTTCTGTAGCTTGGGCTCGAGGCCAAAATTAGACTCAACTGTGAAGGAAGGGATGTCTGCCCTGATCCATTTCCTCCCAGTTTCTCACCCTTCCTCAATGATGAAATTATCTGCCTGAGCATGTCCCTCTGACCTAGTGTCCTAGTCCTTTATGTCTCACTCCGTGCTGAAGCCTCATTATTCATTTGCTGCCCATCAAAGTTTGCCTGTCCTACCTACTGTCCTCTCAGTGCCCTGTCTCACCTTCCCCTCACTGGGTTGAGCAGCATACTTTTGAGGAAAGAGTGAGGGTTTCCAAGTCAGGCATATCTGAGTTTGAACCCTAGCTCCATCACTTGTTAGCTATGTGGCCACAGGCAAATGGACTTCTCTTCCAGGTTGTTGTGGCTGTAAAATGGAAATGATGAGCCCGCCATCAAGAGGGAGGCACCTAGCTGAAGTGAGATGATGTGCATAGAGCACCCACCCATTGCCTGGCACAGAGTCACACCCATAGTTCTCCCAAGATTCCCTTCCTTTTTAATGTTCACCTAGTTCTTCTTTGTTTGTCATGAATTGGATTCATAATAACAGTTCCCCACAGTGCTTTCTTCATCACCAGGGAGATGAAACTGTCTTGTCAGACTGATTCTGCAAAGATTCTTTTACATGCATGTCTGCAATAGGGAGTATCTGCGTGCAGGCAAGGGGGATTAGTAAACATCTTCCCAAAGCAAACAGAGGGGCTGGGAGCTGGACAGAACCTCAAAGATATTGTATCCCCCAACTTTGTAGCATCCCAACAGGGTGTGCTTCCCTCTTCTTGGATGCTTTCCATGGCAAGCAGCTCTTTTTTTTTCCTTTTTTTTTTTTTTTACCAGCCAGTTCCAAGTACTTTTGGACAGCTCTCACTGTCAGAAGGTTCTTCTTTACCTTGGGCTGACATCTGCTTTCCTGCGGCTGTCACCCTTCTGTGCTTTTCCAGCCTTTGGAATCTATTCGAAAGGCTCTCCCTTTCCCACATGATTACAGTTAATCTATTAGAAAGCTAGGATCATGTGCATGAGAGGTCTTCTCCTCCTCTCCCCTCTGTGTTTTAGGCACTATGGTACTCTGCTTAAGTTTGATTCCACTATTATATTCCACTTTGTGGGCAGTAGCCCTCCGCCCCCCATCTCAGTGGGCTAGTATAACCTGTAAGGGAGTAGAAGTTCCTGCTTTGGAGTCAGACAAATTTGGTTCAAATCCCTGGTTGGCTACTTACCATGATCCTCAATCCACCTATTATAAAATGGAGGCAATACTACCAACCTCATAGTCCTGGCACACAGATTAAACGAACAGCGTGCAGCTAGTGCCTGGCATGGAGAAGGTGTTTGGTACTTGGTAGCTGTATAATTATTTTCTAATTGCCAGGTAGGTAGCTATCATGTTTGGTTCTCTGAGAAACTCTTCCCAGTGACATTTAAGATTTTGCTCAGGCTACATTTGGGAGTCCAGTCTTCCCTAGTGACAAAAAATGACACTAAGTAAGTGTTCCACTTATCACAATCACAGATTTTTAGGAGCAAAATAGGATAGTCAGCATGTTGTTCAATGGCCATTTTAGTTTGTTCCCACAAGGCAGGTAATAATTTAAAAACATAGTTTGGATATTCTGTGACTAAACATGCACATCCCAAGAGGCCCCTTGGGAATGCAGCAGAATTTCCAGACAGCCATGGGCAGAATTCCAAAGCTTCTGAAAGATGAGTGTGTTCGTGGCTGATGAACAAGGTATGAAGACACCAAATCCCCCTGACAAAGTCCAGCAATGCCTTGCTGCTGATCAGTCTTTCTGGAAAGACTGGATGAGCTCACCCAGAAGAAAAGAATGGGTAGGAGATTTCAGGAAAGATTCTTACTTATCAGAAATTAGGCTTTAAAAGTTTTGGGCCTTCCTGTTGATTCTCCCAGCTTTTCTCACAACACAAGACACATGGTTTAGCAATGACGTCATCTGACATGGATAGTCATACTGAAGTCAGAACTGTCAAACAGATCCTGGATTATGATGGAGGGTGGGAGGGATGTACAATTTGAGGGCTATGTGAATGTGAAGTGAGTGCTTTGCCGTAGGGTATTACTCCCTATCCCATCACTGATGGGTAGCAAAAACAGAATTAAACTCTTCAATATATTCAGAAATGGTTATTATGTGTTCCTCTAAAGACCTTACTATTTCCTAGGTAAAATCTACAGTTCTGTAGTCCTACCTCTTGTCATGCTAGCAAAGTACTTTTATGTACTCCAGTTGAATATAAATGCCCAACTTCAATCTTTGAGTTTGTTCTTTTTTTCATTGAATCACTCAGTTATTCAATCTGTGGAGCAGTCTTTCAGGCATTTAACAAATAACGATTGCACATCTCTTTCTGTATCAAGAGCTCTGCTGGGCATGCGGCAATGTAAAAAGACACACACAGGATTCACTCTCCTGGGGAAGACAGATGTTAAACAAACAATTACAACAAAAGGTAATGAATGGGAGCATTATGACAGGAAAAGAATGGGCCTTGAGGCAAGAAAAGTTGAGTTTGGCTGGCACTTACAGTTCTCTATTACCAAAAGTATCAGATTCCAGTGGCTTAACTTCTAGGACATCTAAATAAATAACTCCAAACACTCCTCCATTAGAAAGAGTAAGAGCTAACATTTGTGGAGCTTTTGCCATGTGGGTAGACACTGAGCCAAGCCCTTTACAAAGATAGTCACACTTAATCCTCCCGATAATCGTAGAGTTAGGGCCTCTGAGTACTCCCATTTCACAGATGAGGAAGCTGAAGCTCTAAGTGATTAAGCAACTTGTCTGTGGTCATTCAGAGCCAGGTAGCAGAGCTGGGAGTTGAACTATGGTCTCTCTGAGCTCCTGGTAATAACCATGAGTGCTTGTCCCCCAACACAAGCCTAGGAACTGGAAAAGCTGTGACAAAAGACTTTGAGAACGCAGGAAATTCCTAGTTTACTCCCAAAGAGCCAATAACCCTGCAGTGAGGCTCACAGCCCTTGGGAACAAGAGGAAGAATTGGGGGGACCAGGTCAGAGGGCATGTTAGGGTGAACTATGCTCCTGAGTCCCAGAAAGCATGAGAAAGGTTTTCAGGAAGTTACTTGTAACAGTAGAAAGAACGTTAGAGAATCTAACCCAGAAATGAATCAATCTTAGATTCAAGTGTGCATTTTGATTGTAGCTGGAATAATATAAACCAAATTAGAAAGCTTAATGTCCACGTGACATCTTTATTTGGTTGTAAAGCAATCCATTACACACACTCTCTTTCCTTTTCAATGATCCAAAAAATAAAGTGAGTCAGTCATTTTTTACAAAAATAGGTCCTGCCTTTCAAAAGAAAATAAATTGCTTTCTCAAAGAACATAGCCTTCTATTTTTTCTCACTCCTTATGTTCCTGTCCTCCGATATGTACCTTCTGTCTAGATGTTAGATCGTTTTGAACTAACTTGGAAATCTTCATGCTTAATTTAGAAGTGATTCATCTACAGATCGTGTAGTACCTAAGTTTGGCCAGTGATGGGGACAGTTGCTAAAGGGGGTGTTGATTCAGGCTTGCCAGTAAGTGACCCATCTTCTATCATCTAAGATGTCACTGACTTGCTGCAGTGACTCAGGTGGAGTCTTCATAACTGTGAGTATGCTGGGGAGCTTTCTCAGAAGCTTCTCTTGGTGTCCCCCACATGGTTTGGGATGGCTCTATGCTCAAGGCATTGCTGATACAGTGCCGCATATTCTCATGAAGGTGTGAATGATTCATGTTTCCCTGCCAGTTCCATTTGGTCATTTTACAGTTTTTTCAGGCTTCATCCATATATCATCTCCTTCCCCCAAAGGATTCTTTTACCCAATATCTCAGTTATCACTAAAGTTGGCTCCTTCTCATCCAGACTCAAGAACAGTGAGCCTCAGAATCCAACTGTATTAGTCCATTCTCATGCTGCTAATAAAGACATGCCTGAGACTGGGTAATTTATAAAGGAAAGAGGTTTAATTGACTTACGGTTCCACATGGCTGGGGAGGCCTCACAGTCATGGTGGAAGGCAAAGGAGAAACAAAGTTATCTCTTACATGGCAGCAGGCAAGAGAGCATGTGCAGGGGAACTCCCCTTGATAAAACCATCAGATCTCATGAGACTTATTCACTATCAAGAGAACAGCATGGGTAAGACCCACCCCTATGATTCAATTACTTCCCACCAGGTCCTCCCAAAACATGTGGGAATTATGGGAGCTATAATTAAGATGAGATTTGGATGGGGACACAGCCAAACCATATTACCAGGTAATCTGCTTGCACCTCATATTACTACAATTATTGCCTGTTCCTGAAAACAATTAGTACTACTGTACTTGTGTCATACTACAACTACCACCACAACCACTTCTATTACTATAGGTAAGCAGTATTTTGGAACACTTATCAGGTTATAGGCACTGGGTTGAGTTACTTACATGCTGTATCTATTTTTTTTTTTTTTTTTGAGATGGAGTCTCACTCTGTTGCCCAGGTTGAAGTGCAGAGGTGCAGTCTTGGTTCACTGGAAGCTCCGCCTCCCAGGTTCACGCCATTCTCCTGCCTCAGCCTCCCAAGTAGCTGGGACTATAGGCGCCTGCCACCACACCTGGCTAATTTTTTGTATTTTTAGTAGAAACGGGGTTTCACCATGTTAGCCAGGATGGTCTCCATCTCCTGATCTCGTGATTCACCTGCCTCGGCCTCCTAAAGTGCTGGGATTACAGGCGTGAGCCACCGCACCTGGCCTACATGCTGTATCTTAATCAATCTTCATATTAGTTTTATGTGGTAGGTACTGTTTGGATCCCTATTTTGTTTAGAAACCAACCAAGGCTCACATAAGCAAAGTAACTCACCTAAGCCCCACCAGTAGTAACTTGCAGAGGCATTATCTAAACCCAGCTTATCTGGCACTATGACATCATCACTTTCTACTTTCATGATTTTTTTACACCACCTCTTATCATCTGTACCGTTATTTACTTAACATAAAGTTCCTGGCATGCACCACACTTGTATGATTAGGTTGTAAGAGCAGACAAGTCATTTTGAGCATGCGGTCCTTTGAACCTACCGATACTTCCACTGCCCTCTGCATCATCCATCAAAGTAAATCCCATGAAGGAAAACAGAAATTCTAACATTAACATGAACTTGGAAAGAGGAATTTGTCAAGCTTCTGGTTTCCTCTGTGGCAGATACTTTTCTTATAAATCTCCAGGCATGAGAGTCATTTTCTAAGCAATTGTTTTTCTGCTGTACTATAATGTACTACATGATTTTTTTTCTCTACTGTACTATAATTGTTTCTTCTAGTGAGGGCCTTAGTTATTTCTAGGAATAGTTTGAGGGCATCTGTAAGATTTTGTGCAACTTTATTTCTCTAGATTGAACAACTCTAACCTCTGCCTAGAAGGACCTGGTGGTTTATTTGGAAACTGGAAATTATTTCAT
The DNA here is from genome assembly GCF_001698545.2 of Rhinopithecus bieti. Classification (NCBI taxonomy): domain Eukaryota; kingdom Metazoa; phylum Chordata; class Mammalia; order Primates; family Cercopithecidae; genus Rhinopithecus; species Rhinopithecus bieti. The sequence continues at coordinate 1,115,773 of NW_016805922.1, forward strand.
GATTTCCAATTACAAGGGGCCTCTAGTGAGTTGTGACTACCAGCATCACCCTCATGCCCAGGCAAGAGTGGCTCCAGTCCTGAGGACCATACTCTGGCCCTCCTCTAGGCTACCCACTTCTTCTAGACTGGATTTTAAGTACCTTAGTCCCCACTAAGGGTCTTTGAAGGGTCTTAATCACACTTCTGGAGCAGAGTGGGCCGCTTTCCTGGGTTTATTTGCTTCCAAGATGAACCTCATAACAATTTACCCCTAGGCCCAAGCAATAACCAAGAGCTGGCTGTGTATGGGTTATAGATGGAGTTTAGGCATATATGTGAGCAAGACCCCTGGAAGTGTGGAACACAGCTAGGAGTGGGAAGAGTAGGTGGAGACAGACCAGGATCCAGAGAGAAGGGCAAGAACTTGGAATTCAAACCTTAACTGCCAAATTGTTTCAAAAACCTTTGTCATGGTAGGAGAGAACATATCTTTATTCAACAGTGTGTTTGCTTGATTTACAACTCATATATTTAGACCTATGCTATGTGGGTCTCCACTTATATACCCTTTGCCCTGGGTTGACCAAGTGGTAGGGTCAGGTAGCTACTACTAGGGCAACGAGCTTTCCTGGTTTATCTGGGACTAAGGGGTTTCTCTGGGATGCAAGATTTACAATGCGAACAGAAAAAGTCCCAGGCAAACCAGAATGAGTTGAATTGGTCACTCTAGATAACCCACTATCTATATTATAGTGACTGATATTAATTTGTGTAACTGTATAGAAGTTCGAATCTTTATGGGGCAAAAACACCTCCTTATATTTACGTTTTCATCATAATAACCTATTAGAAATTCCATTTAATGATAGCTTTGCTCTCAGAGTCAGGAGGTAAGTAAAGGCCACTTAGCCACTGGCAGGCCTTCTGTCTCTGGGGCAGGATGAAGCAGTGGCTTTTGTAAAATTGCCCAGAGTCAACAACGAACATTCATCAAGCACTAGAAGAAGCAGCCTCATCAAAATTCTTGCTGGAAGTCAAAATAGATTGGAATGTCAATCTATTGGATTTTCTCAGACTGCCTTGTTTTTACAAGAACAAGGAACCTGGAGATTCCTCCATGTGACATGATTTCCATCAGTACCCAGTTCAAATGGGTACAGTTGTCTAAAGTGATTCCCTTCTAGAGAGCCCACAGGTAACTAAGAACTGTGGATATTTTGGGATATTTGGTAATTGAAAAAAGAGGGGTAAAACGTCTTTAACCAGAAGACTCTCTAGGTCAAATTGAAAAGTGGGCAAAGTTAGTCTCCAGCCATGCTGCTCCTAGTTTTGCCATTGTCTTTTCTGATCTCGTGGGAATAAGCTATTCATTCACTCAGCACATTAGGCCAAGATTACATTCCAAGCAAAAGGAACTGCAAAAACAAAGGCTGTGGGGTAGGAACATACTTGAAGACCTGAAAGTAGACCGGCAGGGTGGGCTGGGAGAGGAGAAAAGTGGAAGAAGATGGGGTCTGAGTGGTGGGCCAGGGCCATATCAGTAGGAACTATGGGTCACAGTAAAGACTTTGGATTTTATTAAGTGTAATGGAAAGACAATGTGGCAGGCTAAATAATGGTCTCCAAAAGGTATCCAGATCCTAATCTCTGAGACGTGTAAATGTTATCTGATATTACAAACCAGATTTTGCAGATGTGATTATGTTAAGGATCTTGAGATGGGAAGATTATCCAGGTGGGCTCTGAATGTAATCACACGTGTTCCTATGAAAGGGAGGTGAGGGAAAGTCAAAACAGACAGAAGAGGACAACGCAATATGAACATGGGACAGAGATTGGAGTGATACAGCCACAAGCCAAGGAGTGCTGGCAACTTCTAGAAGCTGGAAGTAGCAAAGAATGGATTCTCCCCTAGAGCCAGGAGCACAGCCGTGCTGACACGTTTATTTTAGTCCAGTGACATGGATTTCAGACTTCCAGCCTTCAGAAACAGGAGACAAGATGTTTCTGTTGTTTTAAGCCATCATATTTGTGGTAATTATTTGTTATAGCAGCTGAAGGACACTGATAAAGGCAGATTTTAGCCTCAGGCTGGGGTATAATATAGTCTGATTTATGTCTTCTGATGGGCCCTTGGAGCTCTTTGTGGAGTAGAGACCAGAGAAGGCAAGAGTAGAGGCGGAGAGATCAGCTGGGAGGTTCTTGCAGGCATGCAGATGAGACAAGATGTGGCAGTGGATGTGTAGAGAGGTGGAACATCCAAGATTTTCTTTGGAGGTAGACTGAAAATACTTGCTAATAAATTCCCACTAGGAAAAGCGGGCTCTGAAAAGTCGTCAAAAACTTAATCTGAGTGTAAGTGTGTGTGTGTGTGTGTTTTTATCCAAGAAAAAAAAAATTGTAAGTTTTTAAAAGAAGCACAGTTTAAGCCAGTGTTGGGGTTTTAGGCTAGAAACTCCTCCAGATACGGAGAGAAATGCTCAGTGGGTGGCGGGTTGTGGAATTTCTTTAGAACACGTTCTATTATGCTCCTTAGCTGACCACCTGCTCTGTGTATAAACAGTCACAATTCCTTTTTCAGAACTTGATACATCGCAGGTCAAGTCATGATATTGCCCATGCCTGCTCACAGGGAATTTTTGTGACACTCCTGGGTATGGGAGGCCTATGAGGAACATAGTTTAGATGCTGCAATATTGACATTCTTAGGACATTTCAAAGGTTTAATGCCCTGGTGACCAAACTTTAGTATGTGTCTGATTCATCTGATGAACTTAGAAATTATGCAGATTTGAGAAATGTAGCTCCAGAGATTCTGATTCACTATGTCGGGATAGTGATTCTCAAATTTAAAATAATTACCTGGGGAACTTGTTAAAATGCAGGTTCTGATTCAGTAGGTCTGGGTGGAGCCTGAGATTCTGCATTTCTGATGAGCTCCCGGGTGATGCTCATGCTGTTGGTCTCTGGACCACACCTGGAGGAACAAGATTCCTAGGGATCGTTTTCAGAGCTGTAAGCCCCTGTGTGCCAGGGTTGAGGCTGCCTCCAGTGTGGATGTGATACCACATGTGTCTGAAAACAAAGGCAGCCCTGGATACACTGCCAAGCCCTTTTGTAGGATGACCCAGCTGTGGTCTTGGTTCAGCAGATCGTTTTCCTCTCTAAACCAATGACACTCTGCATTCCCTCCTGCTGAGCTCATACATGTCTCCTTGCCAAACCCAACAGAGGCCGGCTTCCCAGACTAGGTTACGAGGCTGAGGTTTGCCAGGCTCAGTCCTTCCACAAGTGCCACTTATGGGCTAGACGACTTCCTCAGCCCAGTGGTGTCTGTCTTGTTCAGGATGCCATGTGGGCTGCATACCACTGTCAGCATGTTGTTTCTAACACACAGTCCTGGTCATGCCCTTCCCCTGCTTCCAACCCTGCTTTGGCCGCCATTGCCCTCCAGAGAAGGTCCAAGTTCATTGGTCTACCCACCAACCTCTACTACCTTCTCCAGCCTTTGCCATCTGCTACCACCATTGGTTACTTGTTTTATATATGCATTATCTCTTCTCTCCAGGCCAGAAGACTCACAGTTGAATTCAGAAACCATCCTCACACTATGGGGAAAACTACATATGGTGAGGAGAGAGAGGAACAAGATTTGAGAGGCAGTGCAACCTAGTGTATAAGAGCACAGGCTTTCGCATCAAGGCCCGGCACGGTCATACTTCAACTGTGCGACCTTGAACTGTCCCTGGGCCTTAGTTTTCTTATTTGCAAAATGGGGAAAAGAAAAATTTTCATTTAGGGCTGTTGAAAGGATTTAATGAGGTCATATATTTGAAAAACTTAACTTTGTCCCAGGCATGTAATAAGCACTCACGTCAGCAATTGATGTCCATCACTCTTTTTCCTCTTTCTTTTCCTTTCTTCTACTTCCCCTCTTTTCTTGCTCTACCCTCAGGATCTTGGGGCCTTCATAAAGGTACAATTCTTGGGATTTTCTCTAAGTGAAAATTCCACAGGGGTGGGAAGTATTGATCATATTCCAGAAACTGTTTTTGATAATTGGCCAGTAGGAACTGTTTTGAGCTGTCCACTTAGCTACATTTGCAGGAGCACTTTAAAAGGAAATGAATGAAAATGCTCATTATTCTGGCCATTAGTCCATACTTGGAGCAAACAGGAATCTCTAGGTCCAAACATTTCCCCTGTAAAGCTTTGTTTACCTTGGAGACCAACATCAACACAATTAGGTTTCAATATCAACAACGCGGGAAGGTTGGAAGTCAGGAACAGCGGATGCCTTTTGTAAATCCAGTGTCCAGGGCCACAGTTAACACCTTTCTTTCTGGACTGGGAAGGGTTGTTTTGCTGTGGGGGGTAGGGTGACATTTCAGAGTTGCTCTATTAGGTGAAATAATCAGGCACTGACATTCGATTGCAGAAGCGGTTGTCAGTAGCATTATGTGGGACACTCCTTGACTTGGTGCAGATAAAGTCCAAAGATGAGTGCTTGCTAAGGTCCAGCCACCTCCACTGCCAGTCAGATGAGGTATAATTTGTCTGTGGGTCACACTAAGTGAAATAAATGCAGGCTTCAGGGAGGGTCAATTCATCCACTCAACAACAAATGTTTTCCAAGTACCTAGTATGTGTCAATCACTGTTCTAGAGACCAGTTATGGAGCAACAAAGGGAACATAAAAATCCTTTTCTTCATGGAGCCTACTTTCTAGTTGGGTACGTTTTTAAATTAAGCCTATAAAATATCTACTTGCCTCAGCCTGAATTCAAAGACATAAATGATTCCAGGTCTTGGGATTCGGTGGCGGAAGCAACCTTAAGGATCGTTTATACTATTGATTCACTATCTTTCTTAGGATCACACACTTCTTTGAGAATATTAAAGAAGATGTGAGTCCTCATTCAATCTATGCAAACTTTCACCTTCAGTTTCTGATAATTCATCCCCCCACCTTCCCAAATCCAAGCCGTAGGTTAAAACCGTTGATCTGGTTCTAACATCTTGAGACAGTTCCTCAGTATCCTTGCAAATAAGAACTTACTGAAATATAACGGATTTTTTTTTTTTTAAATGAGGACTTGCTCCCTTCTCAGGCAGCTCATTTCATCCTAGAGCTCTGACTATAGACTATTCCAATTTCTTTTTTGACACTGTTCCTTGTCTCTAAGCCTTGAGGCTGAGGTCTTGTGCAAATATGTCTGGCACCCTATTCACTGTGTTCCCATTTTTTTTGAAGGAGCAGAGAGAAGTACCTCCCTCTATCACTGATATGGTTTGACTCTGTCCCCACCCAAATCTCATCTTGAATTGTAGTTCCCATAATCTCCACGTGTCATGGGAAGGACCTGGTGGGAGGTAATTAGGTCATGGCAGGGTGGTTAATGCTGTTATCGTCATAGTGAGTGAGTTCTCATGAGATCTGATGGTTTTATAAAGAGCCTTCCCCTTTGCTTGGCTCTCATTCTCTCTCCTGTCATTCTGCAAAGATGTGCTTTCTGCCTGATTGTAAGTTTCCTGAGGACTCCCAGCCATGCAGAACTGTGAGACAATTAAACCTCTTTTCTTTATAAATTACTCAGTCTTGGGTATTTCTTCATAGCAGCATGAGAATGGACTATACAATCATCTTCCAGGTTTTGAGGCTATTATGGGCTTGGCTACTATTCTTTTCCCTGAAAAGGAAAGACTTCAGTAATATTTTTTCTCCTGGTCTCTCTATAAAGATACTAGCCTAAGATAGGCCTCTACTTAATCTCCTCCATCCTCTGTTTACCTTCTTATCTGAAAATATTACTGGATTTGCAAATTAGCCAAAGGAAACAGAGACTTGTTTTTAAGGCTGGCAATGTGCTCTTTGAGCCTGCAATAATTCATATGGCTTAAATGACTTCTCTGTTCCTTGTGTCACATGGAAGGAAATAAAAAGAAAAAACACCTCGAACTTACAGCCAGGTAGAAGAGCCATGTCAACAAGGTACCCTCACCCTCTGTGGAAAGCCAGTTTTTCTTTTGACCTGAGGTCCAGACCCAGAGAAATGGTTCAAAAGGACAGGGCCAGAGATCAAACTGTGAGAGCTCCTTATGAAGCAAAGGATTGTGTGGCACATCCCCGTACCTTAAAGAGCTCGCTGTTCAAAGCAAATCTGCTGAGATTTGGAAGTGAGTAGGTTTTCTTATCTATCAGACAAGAGCTAGGCGATTTTTGAAAGCATGGGCCCCTCAAGAATGGAAAGATTGTATTTATTCATAAAATTAATGAAGCCACAAGGCAGAGGGGGTTGGAGTAAAAGGATTTTATTTTCTTTAACCCACTTCAACAATCACCACCCATTACTGTGGGCCTGCTGTGTGCTGGGGTATGTAAGAACTGGGCTGTTCATTCTGCATCTGCATAGCATCCTGACCAAGAAGGAATTGTTGTCACTGGTCCTCTGCTTCACAAAATTAAATTGAGGATTAATTAAGGATTCTTGTTTTATACACATACTAAAAATTTCATATTTGAATCACGTAATGAATACTCATGACCTCAAATTTAAAACAAAATCTCAGACTTTGACAATAACTTACCTCTCTAAGTGTATGCCTCCTCCCTCATCTCATCCCCACCCCCCCATTATACTATTGTCCTGAGTCTCATATCCGTCACCCCGCCTTTCCTTTTTATTTAACTTTATTTCATCTATACATATTCATAAATACTTGTGTCTATTCCATTCTAGTTGTTTTAAAATTTATATAAAAGGCGATCACACTTTAGGTAAGTTTAGGGACTTGTCTTCTTTACTTAATACATTGCTGAGACCCATCCATGTTGTTGCATTTCTCTGTAGTTTATCCATTTAGACTCTTACTATATTCTAAGTATCTGCCATATACTCTTAAATATTCTATTGTGTGAATATCCCACAGTTTATTCATTCATTCTTCCTCGAATGGGCTTTTGGCTTATCACTAGACTGTTGCTCTTGTTAACAGTGTGGCCTTGGACATTCTTTTGCATCTTGGTTTTCCAAAGTAGCTGCACCAATTTACATGCTTACTGGAAATACGTAGATTATAGTCAGTCCAATGTGTGGAATTGTCAGTTTTAAATTTTTTTCCAAGCTAATGAACATTAAAAAAAATTGTGGTATTGATTTGCATTTCCTTGATCATTAAAGATTTTGAACAACTCACATATATATTTGGCTCTATGTTTCCTCTTTCATGAATTGTCTGTTCCTTTCTTTTGCCCACATTTTCCTATTACATTAGTTATGCTTTACTTAGTGATATGGTTTGGCTGTGTCCCCGCCCAAATCTCATCTTGAATTGTAGTCCCTATAATCCCCATGTGTTATGCAAGGGACCTGGTGGAAGGTAATTGAATCATAATCATGGGGGCAGGTTTTTCTGTGCTGTTCTCATGATAATGAATAACTCTCATGAGATCTGATGGTTTTATAAAGGGAAGTTCCCCTGCACATGACCTCTTGCCTGCCACCATGTAAGATGTGCCTTTGCTCTTCTTTTGCCTTCTGCCATGATTGTGAGGCCTCCCCAGCCATGTGGAATGTGAGTCCATTAAACCTCTTTCCTTTATAAATTACCCAGTCTCAAGTATGTCTTTATTAGCAGCATGAGAACAGACTAATACGCTTAGTGACTTTTTTATAGGAGTTATTAATGTGTTATTGTTACTAATCCAGAAAGACAATTAATAGCTATATTTTCTCAACAGGGAAACTGAATGTCCTAGAGTTAAATGACTTGGTCATGATCATGTAGCCATATATGGAGGGCCAGCATTTCTCCCAGGCCTGTCTGATTTGGCGTATATCCCAAATACCTGGTCCATGCTATCTTCCTACTGAGACGTCTATGGACCTACAATGCAAGGTCTGATGCTTTTCCCTGCCATAGCACCAATGGACTGGAGAGTACTGAATTGGTCCCTATGTCTCTGGGCTTAGTTTCTTCATCTATACATCTGTGCTGTAGTTTCTCCCAGTAAATCTTAGATCATCTGTCCCCAACATTTTAACTCTTCTTGTCATTAGATATCAAAGTGGCTGGTGTGCTGGGGGAGGGAATGGTCCCCACCAGCCTCCACTCCATCTGGCCAGTTCATAGCATGGTCTCCACAGTCTTGGATAATCAGGTCTTGATTGGCAGCTCCAAGTATCTTACTTGATTTGGGTTTGGGAGGCCTGGGGTGAACAATGATAGTCCTAGTAGGTTGGTGTAAAAGTAATTGCGGTTTAGTAATGGTAAAAAACACAATTACTTTTGCACCAACCTAATAGCTTCTTTTAAATTTTTCCTTGATTGTCAATTACCATGATACTTGGTTATCATTTCTTGAATGCAGTGGTTTCCAGGGAGCCATTGATTAAGCATGGCAGAAGGGAAAATTAAGAATAATTGTCATGATGGCTCTCATTTTTTTGTTCATTCAACAAACATTTATTGAGCACCTACAATGCTTCAGACACACTGGGCAGATAGTGCTCGTAGATGTCAGATAGATTTGAGTTTAGTGCCTTTTACTGGCTCTGGGGACCTTGACCAAGTTCCTTAACCTTTTTGAGCTTCAGTTTTCCCATTATTAAAATGGGGGCTAATATCCAGGTAGTAGTTTTAAAATATGCCTGCAAATTCTTTCCTCTTATTAAGAAGTGGCATCAATGTCTCCTCCCTTTGAGCCTGGTGGGCCTTGGTGGCTGCTTCAAAGAACAGAATGGGATGAAGTGATGCTGCAGAACACCCAAGGCCAAGTTAGAAAAGGCCATGCATCTTTGCACTCTGGGGCCTTTAGCCACAGTATAAGAAACCCAGGGACTCTAAGGCTCCCAGGTACAGACCCCACATAGAAAGAAAACACAGAGGATGAAAGATAGACAAGGAGCCACAGCTCATCCAGCCCCAGCTGTGGAGACTTCCCAGCACAACATCTAGACACATGAGTGAATACAGTATTGAGATGACCCTATCTCAGTCACCATCCAACTGCACCCACATGAGGGCCCTGAGCAAAATCTGCCCAGCTGAGCCCAGTCAACCTCCGGATTTTTAAGTAAAATAAATGATAGGTTTTTAAAAAATTATTATTATACTTTAAGTTCTAGGGTACATGTGCACAACGTGCAGGTTTGTTACATATGTATACATGTGCCATGTTGGTGTGCTGCACCCATTAACTCGTCATTTACATTAGGTATATCTCCTAATGCTATCCTTCCCTGCCCCCCGCTCTCCACAATAGGACTCAGTGTGTGATGATCCCCTTCCTGTGTCCAAGTGATCTCATTGTTCAATTCCCACCTATGAGTGAGAACATGCGGTATTTGGTTTTCTGTTCTTGTGATAGTTTGCTGAGAATGATGGTTTCCAGCTGCATCCATGTCCCTACAAAGGACACGAACTCATCCTTTTTTATGGCTGCATAGTATTCCATGGT